>NC_133342.1:14217735-14563985 GCF_030506205.2 Paramisgurnus dabryanus | reverse complement strand
GATTTTTGGCATATTTTTCGATTTTATTTTTCATTCAGCACTCCATTAAAATCATAGACAGACTGCAACGTCTTAGCAATAAAATGTTTTTCTGAAAATTAAAGCGAGAGGGTTCTTGACAGACATTAAAGGGAAGGTTAAAGAAAACTGAAGAGAGATCAGTCTGCTAATGCTTAGTGAGGAAGAAAATGAAAGAGGGGGAATTATGGGTAAACAATTGAACTCCTCCCATGTCTCCCCTTGAATTCATACTTCATCCTCCATTGCACTGATGCTTTATTTGGCCCATAACGTTTCTTAAAGTGCTCCCATGTTACGCATCTCTCTAATATTCCTGTCAAAATCACAAAGAGACGATTCCATTGTCCGTCCTTTAGGCTCGATTCGGAATTCTGTCCGAGACTCTCAGCTACGCCGTAAGACTGTGATGGAGATGAAGAAAGAGGGGAACAATAAGTCAGGGAAGGCAGGTGGGAGTATTTGAAGACGAAGATTGAAGAGGTTAAAAGGGATTTAGCCTTTCAGAGAACCCACGCGCAGCTAATAGAAAACACGAAAGATACCGCTCTAATAGAATTAAAATAAACAAAGCGTAAAATTAGCACTAAGCTCCCTTTTGCTTTACGCCTCATTAAACAAAAATAAAAAAGCAGCTGAACATTATTTGTTGTGTTTGTGTGTACAGGACCCCGCTCTTGTCTGGCTACCTGCCTATCTCGTTCAAACCAGCTGAACATCACGTCTGCCTCTTGTTTTTCTCTCTATATCAGAAAGGCTAAAGTTGGAGGTTTATCTGAAAAGGCTGAAACAGAGCGAGATAGCAAAATAAAAGAAAGAGGCGGAGAGAGAAAAGAAGAGCTCGCCCCAGGGAAGAAAGCATTTCCAATAGGAGCAATTTCTGTCATCATAATGCCCGCCTTGACCTCTTTAGGAAACTGTCGAGCTTAGAGCGAAAATGCCACTTTTCCTTGGATGACACTTGTACATGCGCACATATCAACATCTTCACATGTTGAAAGGACAGCTGGTCACCACCATATGTGGTTTAAATGCTGATATCTCTACCAGGCTGGGAATAGTTGATGTAGAAAATTCTGTTATTTATTTATATCACGAACCTGTATTACTTTCTTTCTTCTGAGGCAGGACAACAAAGACATTGTGTCAAAGCTGCTTTTTCCATCCAAAGAAATGAATGGGCACCAAAAATGTCAAGCCATCACATGGTTCATTTTTATGCCCCAGTCTCCATTATTTTCATGGTATAAAAAGAACAGCTTGGACACTCTGAAAGAATATTACACAAAAAAGAAACTCATAAAAGTTTGGGACAACAATAGTACATTTTTTTTTTGGCTTTTCAGTTTCTTTAAACAGGCCCTGCTGGTCCATCTACACCATTGGTTCTCAAACTGGGGGTCCTGAGATGCAGGGTTTCCACAGGTTCTTGAAATCCTTGAAAGTTTGTGAGTAAAGGGGGGGAAATTCAAGGCCCTGAGAAGTTTTTGAAAATATACATACATAGATACAGGTGAATCTATTTTATGCAAGAAGTTTTCTGGAAAAAATCTATATAATTTCCTGTGTAGTGTAAGATAATATCATAAAAATTCTAGACTTTTTAAGCACCTTTGCTAAACTGTTCACTTTAAATGCTTATATCTTCTTTATGCGAATGTTGATTCATACCAAAATGCTGTTTTGCATATTTGTGTTTGACACATGAAAACGTCTCGGGTTACGTATGTAACTGTTGTTCCATGAGAAGGGAACGAGGCGCTGCGTCTCCCTTGCCATACTCCCTGCATCCCTGTAACGCCACTTTGTCAATATTTCAGATAGCGATATACTTTCTGGCTCCCGCGTCACCCTATCTTTGTTGTTAAGCCTCACCATTGGTTGAATTTGATATACACATTCAGACGCACTTACCCCTGGAGGCGTCCCCAGAGTGTCACCGCAGTGACGCAGCGTGAGTTCCCTCGAAAAGGAACTGTAACAATGGATCTTAAAAGGTAACGCAATGTAACCTTGTTCTCACTTGAAATGTGTCCCCACATTAAGTCCTTGAAATTGAGGGTATTGGACCTGGAAAGTCCTTGAAATGTCCTTGAATTTGAAGTTAACTAAGATGTGGGAACCCTGGAGATGGTGCCAGGGGGCCCCAGTTTTATGACATTTTTTTATGACAATTTTTTAAATAAATAATTTATCATAAGGTCTGTGCAATTAAATCTCAGGAAAATAAGGCTACTAACCAACAGCACTACATTGTATAATTAAATATGTTTTGTTTAATTCAAATATTAAGTTTTGAAATGTTTTATGTCATAAATTTCCTTTTGGGTGGGCCACGAAGGGATGCACCATATACGAGGGGGGCCGCATGCCGAAGAAGTTTGAGAAGGACTGATCTAGACAAACCGGTATAAACTAGTATGCTGATCATTTCAGCATGGACATGTACAACCCATCCCTTTCTCAGACATAGTGACCTCCTTCACTTGACCTTTCCACGCTTTCCGTTAATGTTGCTCTGAATTACAAAATATGCAATGACAAAATGAAGGCTATTATAAAAATGAAAGGTAGTGAAGCTTCTTGCAGACATAAAAAGAGACCTTTGGTTCCAGACAAAGAGAACAGCCTAAGGCAAAAAATATAAGAGGTCAGTACGTTCGAGTGAATAGGTCAGTCGGGTCCCTTTTTGGTAAGCTGGGTCATGCCTGCCGCTTTCTGTAAAGCTACCCCGCGACCTCTCTCTCATTTTATTTCCACATCGGTCAGACGGTGCTCGCTTCTGTCTGCCGAGTCTCTCTCGCTCCTCTCTCTCCCCTGAGGGGTCTTACTTATGTGCCACAGTCCTGCTGAGCTTCAAAAACCCTCCGCTTTGGAAAGTCATTGATTCTTTAAAAGCCCCAAGACACTGTGTCCTTCAGAAAAAAGCGTATAGGTACCAGGGTAAAGAGAAATGTAAAAAATGACTTCCGATTTTTTCAGGCCTTCTGCGTATGAGTTCGGTGGGCGTTTAATATTTTGTCCTCACGCCGCCATAGACCGCATTATTCACTGTTGATAGACCAATCAACACAAAGTGAATATTCACAGGCATTATTTTCCAGACCGAGTGGTGCATGTGTGTGTTTGTGTGGGTTGGTGGGTGGCATGCTGCTCTGATTAAGCGTATGCAGATTGCTGCAAGTCTGTGTTTGTGTGTTTGTGCATCTCTGAGCTGCATTAAGCTACTATGATGGAAGAGCACTGTGCGCATTTAAATATTTAATGTGCTGGCAACAGATCCACATCTGTAATCTTTTGACAGTGACAGTGTTGTACAACCAACTGTCCTTTAAGTGACTGATGTTAAAGCGGCGTTCAAAACCCTAGTTTTTTTTTTCTTCAGAACACTAGTTGCTATGACGCTACATGGCTCTCCAACAGTGCCACCCAGTGGTGCGTCTGCACAAAGTAGTTTGGGGTTTGAGCTTCGTGGGTGACGTTTTCTTGCTGTTTCAAATTAATTTTCAGGATGCAGTGTTGTTCAGTAAAATCGTGTTTGGCTGTGAATTATACACTGGTGTGTGGACATGTTAGTATGGGGTTTTTGTGATGTAAATGTCTGCTCTGCAAAATGGAATATTGGCTCCAACTGGGAAAAATATGTTCAGATATTTTCGTATGTTTTTGCTTTAAACGTCATTCACCTGCTGTGCTGTCCAGACTGTGCTTGTGTTCTTATAGAGAGGAGAGACTGCCAAACAAGATTTTGAAATAAACCTGCTTTTGAGCTTGTTGGGTTAGAAAACAACAAATGAAGAAGGGACACCGAAGAGAGAAGACAGGGAATATAGTGTGTTAGGATATAGTGTGTGAATTGCTAGGATAATCTGGGCTTAACGTTTTGGCAAAGTCTTATTAAAATGAGAGAGCGAGAGAGAGAGTTGAATTTGGATCAGGTCACAGAAAGACAATAATCTGCTATATGGCTTAATTTAAAGCTAAAATAGTTGACTGCGGATCAATTCTAAAGAAAGTCTAGGAAGTAGCACAAGAGAGAAAAAGGTAGAGTCTTGTTATAAACAAGAATGTGAGAGAGAAAGGAGTGTGTAATCTAGGTGTCAGCGCCAGACCTCTGCTTACTAGGAAGGGCATGGAGCATGTGATGGAGTGATGCTGAAAGAGAGAGAGAACGAGAGAGAGAGAGTGATTGAGTACACAAGAGAGAGAGGGACGGGTGATGAGTGTGCGCTCACAGTGTAAGTGACATCTCTCCTCCTCAGACAGATTGTCTCTCTCTGCTTCTAATGGGATCCTGTTAGGAACCTTTTCTCTCCATTTATCCATCCTCCTCTCTTGGCTTCAATCTCTCTTGTCCTCTGCCCGGTCTATTTCTCTCACTCGCTCATTCTCGTTTTTGCGCTTTTCTTGCATACAAATGTCCCTGTTGTGCTTTTATTTCAGTGCTTATGCCCTTCAACCGCCCCTCTACCTACTGAGTAATGACTAATCTTTCTTTCATGACACAGGTGTTGGCTTTTTAACAGAGTGTGCAATACTGTAAGAGTGGGCAATTGTATATGTAAGTATATCAGTGAAATATCAAACCCAATAAGGCCTGGACCAGTTCCAGACTTTGCAAGCCTCAAATCAAAACAGATACTTAGTACCCAGAACAAATCCAGACCTAGAAAGAACCAAACATTTTGAATCAAGACCAGTGCACCCAGAGTGAAACCAAATCCAGAAAGACCTAAACCAATTCCAGACCTCCTAAGTCCTAAATCAGGACCAGTACATAATACATAGAGCAAAACCAGACTCGGTTTGACCCCAACCAATTGCAGACCTCCTGAGTCCCAAATCAAAACAGATACTTAGTACCCAGAACAAATCCATACCTAGAAAGAATCAAACCAATACCAAACCTCTTGAGTGCTTGAATCAAGACCATTGTACCCAGAGGGAAACCAAATCTAGTAAGACCTAAACCAATTCCAGACCTCCTAAGTCCTAAGTCTGACCAATACTTAAAACCCAGAGCAAAATCAGACTCGGTTTGACCCAAACTATTTCCAGACCTTTTGAGTCACAAATCAAGACCAATGCTTAGTACCCAGAGCAGAATCAGATTCAGTAAGACCCAAACCAGTTCCAGACCTACAAAGTCCAAATTCAATGCTTAATACCCAGAGTAAAATCAGACTTTTTATGACCCAAACCAATTGCAGACCTCCTAAATCAGGACCAATACTTAGTACCCAGAGCAGAATCAGATTCAGTAAGACCCAAACCAATTCCAGACCTCCAAAGTCCCAAATCAATACCAATACTTAATTCCCAGAGTAAAATCTGACTTTGGACCCAAATCAATACCAAACAATCCTGGGTCCCAGATTAATACCAATACTTAGAGTGAAGTCAAGACCAATAATTAATACCCGAAGCAAAATCAGACCCAGATCTCCAAACTCCCAAATCCAAACAGATACTTAGTGCCAGGTACAAATCCAGACCTAAAAAGAACCAAACCAATACCAAACAATTCTGAGTCCGAAACCAAGACCAATATTTGACCAATACCCAGAGCAAAGCCAGATTCATCAAGTCCCAAACCAATACCAGACCTCATAAGTCCCAAAATTAGTACCAATACTAAGTACCAAAAGCAAAACCAGACTCAGTATGACCCAAACCAATTGCAGACCTCCTAAGTCCCAAATCAAGACCAATACTTATTACCCAGAGCAAAAACAGATCCAGTAAGACCCAAACCAATTACAGACCTCCAAAGTCCCAAATCAAGACCAAAACTTAATACCTAGAGCAAAACCAGACTCTGTATGACCTAAACCAATTGCAGACCTCCTGAGTCCCAAATCAAGACCAATATTTAATACCAAGAGCAAAATCACTTCCAGCTAGACCCAAATCAATACCAAAGAATCCTGGGTCCCAGATTAATACCAATACTTAGAGTGAAGCCAGATCCAGTAAAACCCAAACCAATTCAGCCCCCAAATCAATACCAGTACTTAATACTCAGAGAAAACCCAGACCCAGTGAGACCCAAAACAATTCCAGCCCTCATGAGTCCCAAATCAGGACCAATACCTAATACGCAGAGCGAAACCAGACCCAGTGAGCCCCAAACTAATACCGACCTCCTGAGTTCCAAATCAAGACCAATACTTAATACTCAGAGCAAAACCAGACTCTGTATGACCCAAACCAATTGCAGACCTCCTGAGTCACAAATCAAGACCAATATTTAATACCAAAAGAAAAATTACACCCACCTAGACCCAAATCAATACCTAACAATCCTTAATTCCAAATCAAGACAAATACTTAGTACCCAGAGCAAAATTAGACTCAGTAAGACCAAACCAATACCTGCCCTCATGAGTCCCAAATCAGGACCAATACTTAATACCCAGAGCGAAACCAGACCCAGTGAGACCAACACTAATACCGACCTCTTGAGTTCCAAATCAAGACCAATAATTAATACCCGAAGCAAAATCAGACCCAGATCTCCAAACTCCCAAATCCAAACAGATACTTAGTGCCAGGTACAAATCCAGACCTAAAAAGAACCAAACCAATACCAAACAATTCTGAGTCCGAAACCAAGACCAATACTTGACCAATACCCAGAGCAAAGCCAGATTCATCAAGTCCCAAACCAATACCAGACCTCATAAGTCCCAAAATTAGTACCAATACTAAGTACCAAAAGCAAAACCAGACTCAGTAAGACCCAGACCAATCCAAGACCTACCTAATCCCAAATCAAAACCAATACTTAATAAACAAAGGGATAACAGACCCAATAAGACCTAAACAATTTTCAGCCTGCTGAGTCCCAATTAAAGACCAATACTTAGTACCCAAAGCAATATCCACCAGTCTTATTAAGACGTAAACCATTAGCAGAAACCCCAAGACCTCAGTACTAGACCTCCTAAGAACCAGACCAATACCAAAACAGCCTGTTGGTAAGGGTAAGTTCTTTTAAAATAGACCAAGATTTTCATTTAAAACATAGGTCGAGGCACTGAGAATAAGGCCATGATTAAGACCAAGGCCACAAGATCAAGACACCTCTAGTATGTGGGCATTTCGGCAGCGACTGGAAGCATGTCAGTTCGACACAGGAAGTGGTACAGATACACAGTTGCCAGATGTCGTCCAGCCAGCCAGCAGTTGAATTTGGCTGATTTTAGCCTGTTCTTTAGTTTCCGCCACAGAACACTTTGAGTGCCCCACTGATCCAATCTCAGTCTGGTCTTACATTAAAGAGTGTGTGAGATTTGTGTGTATGAACACCTGTATGTGTATTATTGTAAGGCGCAGATGAACAGAGCTAATGACAAAAGTGACTCCTACCCACATGGTGCAGATCTCATAACGTGCCAGTCATTTTCGACTTATTCAGCCCCAGTCCAACTTCACTTGCCAAAACCAACCCATTACCTGCTCCTGCTGTGCCAGCGTCCTGCACAACCATTGACTAGTGCCAGATTTAGACCTCATGAGACCTCACAATACAATAAAAGCTGGGCTCTTCTGCTATTACCTATTGCCAACTCATGAAAGTGCTTGATTGCATTTTAAGACGGTAACAATAAAAAAAACTCAACAATTAAAGTGTGGCAGATTATACCATTCTTGGCATACCAAACAGTATGCAGTTCAAATATCACTTATTGTTAGAGCCTAGCGTGTGCCCACACTTGTAATGTTATTGCATCCTTAGGATCAATCATTCAGGTTATACTTGTCATTAATATGCATAACATTCAGTTTTAAGTGATGTATATTAATAAGTATGTTAATATGTTTGAGGTTTTATCAACATGCTGTGATGTTACTAGGCTCATGTTCAAACCGATGTCACACGTCTCTTTGTTTGTGCTGCAGGCGGTGGACTATGAGAGCCGTAGCTCCTACTCTTTCTCAGTGGAGGTTTTGAACCCCATTGTTGACCCTCGATTCCTGCGCCGTGGGCCTTTTAAAGACCGTGCCTCCATCAGAGTTGCTGTGCTGGATGCAGATGAGCCCCCTCGGTTCTCGAGGGCACGATACAGAATGGATGTGTCGGAGAACTGCCCGCCGGCATGCACGGTGGGGAGGGTCAGTGCTGTGGACCCAGACACAGGGCTCACAAACAATATCAGGTAGGTTGCAGCCTTTGATGCAGAGAATGCTGCTGACGAAGAATACATTAAAGGGGGGTTTAAAGCTACAGTATTTCATGCATTTTGTCTTATCAACACATTTTAAGAGTTTGATTCCTTATGCTAAACATAGGCAAAGTGTCGAAAAAGCGGTTGGACGTGTGATTGAGTATTTCTGTGCCGAATGCACAGAGTTTTTTCGAACATTCAAAGATTCATACGTTACAGTCTTGCTTTATTTATTTTATGAGCAATTTCAGTGCAGGAAGTACAGTGGAAGTCCTTATATGGGCACTTACAACCGTGAGGTAAATTTAAGCTTGTTCTGCTTCCTAAACAACCCAGCCTTATGGAAACAATGGATATAGTTTGTTTATCCGAGGTAGCAGCGAAGTTGTGTGTGTATGTGTGTATTTGTTTAATGCTATATTTAGTTGAAATGGGGCAGTCCCAACCAGATCATGAGTCACAGGCTGTAAGTGACACTGCATCATATGTGTTTTATTGGCAATCGGTGCGTAAGTGTATACAATGTAAACAACATGAACATGTAGTGAATCATACTGGAAGTTCTCCAGAGATAGTGGGATAATGTGTTGTGTGTATTGCTTGCTTGTGACTCGCTCCGCCCGCGGTACGCCTTCAGGAGCTTGGGTTTATTCAGAATGAATCAGTACTATATTTAACAATGTGTTTCTAATTTGTGCTACATTTATGATCTGTGAAGTATAATGGGAAAAAAGGCTAAAGTTATTAAATAAAGTTCCTATTAAGTGTTACCAAAAAAATCTATGTTTTTATAGTGGGGTTTTATTGACTGAGAGACTAAAAATAAATACATGCAGACAGAAATATTGGCTGAAATGTTTATATAGTTGCACTCAAGCATTGCCTGAACTGCTAAGTTAAATGGATCTAAATTAAATGGAACTAATTAGATTTGAATAAGCTGACATTACTTATCAATAATTTTGAGTTCTGAATAAAATCTGTACACTATATTTTGAATGAAAATGTTTCATGAGCTTGTTGCAAAGCGTCCTTATATTGCCTTACATGTAAAGGATACATGTGATGCTCCATTAGACCTGCATGTACACTACCAAACATATTGCCAAACATTTTGGGATACCTGCCTTTATATGCCAATGAACCTGAATGATACCCCATTCTTAATCCATAGGGTTTAACTCTTTCCCCGCCATTGACGAGATATCTCGTCAATTAAGAAAAAACGCTTCCCCGCCAATGACGAGATTTTCCGTCTTTCCGCAATACCGCTATTATCCACCAGGTGGCGCCCTTCCACAACTTTTTAAAACCGGAAGTATTGCCCTATGGCAAGCTGCTGCATGTCCGTGTCTGTTTTAAAGATCTCTCTGAATTGGATCTCTATGAAAAGTCCGTCATAAAAATGGAATTATCATTGCTTTTTGCTCAAAATATGGTGTTTTTGCAAAAACCTACCCATATTCAAAAGCTGATTGCAAAAGAACCACTAAAGGTAGGATGAAACGGTTTTTTTTGTTTGAAAGCAGAGGGTCTGTTCTTTCATTTGGTATATTGTATGTTTATATATTTAAAGAAGAACATTTTCTGGAAGGCATTAAACTTTGGTGAAAATCATGAAAAACGCTGGCGCTGGCTGGCAACTTTTTTTAAAAACGCTGGCGGTGAAAGAGTTAATATGGAGTTGGCCCACCATTTGCAGCTATTACAGCTTCAACTCTTCTTGCAAGACTTTCTACAGAGTTTAGGAGTGTGTTATGGGAATTTTTGACCATTATTCTAAAAGCACATTTGTAAGGTCAGACACTGATGTTGGACCTTGCTCATAGTCTCTGTCCTTTCACTGGAAGTGATTGTAACATCTGAATTCAATGATTTGGAAGGGTGTCCCAAAACTTTTGGCAATATAGTGTATTTATTTTCAGTAAATAAATTATCAGGTCACATCATGGCACTGTTTTGCAAAACGAGTGCTAAAAGTACGTTTTTGACACCAAACTTATTTTTGTTGCACGTCTCACACATTGAAAATGCACTGTGAACCTATTTATCAACAGAGTCATTTGCAGTAAAGGCTTTTATGATGCGACAGAGAAACTAATCCATCGTTTTTGAAAAATACATCTGTTGTTTTTGATGTAAGTTATACGTGCAGTGAAAGAAACACAAACATATATTTACTGTTCCTGTAGCTCAGTTGTGTTAGCAGTGCAAAAGGTCATGGGTTCAATTCTCACATATGTGACCCTGAAGCACAAAAGGGTCGTAATACATCATCTGAACGCGGTATAAATAAGCTTTTAATTGATGTATGGTTTAAAGGTGCAGTGTGTAATTTTTAGAAGAATCTCTTGACAGAAATGCAAAATAATAAACAAAACTATATTATCAGTGGTGTATAAAAGACCTTTCATAATGAACCATTTTGTGTTTATTACCTTAGAATGAGACGCTTTTAACTACATATACCGAGGGTCCCCTTACATGGAAGTCGCCATTTTGTGCCGCCATGTTTCTACAGAAACCCTTAATGGACAAACTTTTTTTAACTAAGTTGTCTCCGATGACATGTTTGTCCGGTGGCGTCTACCGTAGCTTCTCTATGTGATTTAAAAAACCAGGGGTAAGCAGTGGACTGAGCCATTGGTCGCAATTCACCAGCACCTCACCACTAGATGTCGCTAAAATTTACACACTGCACCTTTAAAAGTTGGCCATCTTAGGGTGCAAAAATCTAAATATTGAGAAAATTGCCTTTGAAGTTGTCCAAATGAAGTCCTTAGCAACACACATTAATAATGATAAATACATTTTTTATATATTTATGGTAGAGAATTTATAACATATGTTTGCATTAAAAAATTATAATTTTGACCCATACAATGTATTGTTGGCTATTGCTGCAAATAGACCTGTGCTAGTTATGATGTGTTTTGTGGTACAGGATCACATAGGATCCAATGTATAGCTTGCAGTGCACTCCAAGTCACTCTGAATTCATGGCCGTAGCCAGCTAGGAGGTCACAGAGGTTCGGATCTCGATAAATGTTTCATATTAAAAAATAAAATTTGAAGTTCTCTGAATGACTAATTAGTTTTTCAAAACAACTCATATTGTCATCTGCATATAAATTTAAGTATGCTCAGTTTAATGTAGACTGAAGTTGTCATACTCAATTCTAGTCAGAATTTGAGTCTTATACCGCTCCATTGGGCTGTGATTGTGGGGCGTGTTTTAACCAAACCAGGACCAAAAAATGCAACCAGGACAAAAAATGCCTCTGCACGAGTGTGTGACGTATGTTGAAATGGCGTCTGTCCTTTTGCAGCCTGACCTGAACTGCTAGTTATTTCGCTGACTAACATTATGATTGTACTAAGTCTGAGTTAGCGAACGTACATCGACACCTACCATGTTTACAACATTTCATTCATATCAGGACATTGTGAGTTATTTACTAAGTCATACAGTCCGACTATCTCTTACCATTCATAAGTTAGATGAACTTCATCCATGGGCTTCCGAAAAGGAGCTGGCAAAGACCGCTAGTTATATCCATGTTGTCATGTATGCCAAGTTGCCCATTTTTATTGTGTCCCATCTTCTTAGTGACCATCGGAGCCAGCTGATAAAATTTATATTTGTCGAATCCCGTAGGAGGGACGGCAAAAACATTATTCCGATCAACAAATGCCTTGATCTCGTTTCTCTGTTCCTCTTTTAAAATCAATGCGCTGTTGATATCTTCTAGAAGAGACTAGATGGCAGAATATTCACATCTCAAGTCTCCAACGGCAGCCGTCATTGTTGTTAACGGATTCAACACAAGTGTTCTTTGGTGACGTGGTTGATAACATTACTGTTGATCATCAGTCCATCATCATATAAAGCCCTCTCTGACAATTTAATTGGTTCGACCAGCTTTGGTTCGAGCTAGTTGCGCCACAACTGAGCGACACCAGACCGAACTTTCCGACCTGAAGTGTTGTGGGCGGGGCTAAATTTGGCTGGTACCCAGGCTAACTTTCCTGTACATTTTAATGAAAATGATGGAGATTGACTCAAGCTTGCAGAATTTGCAGTGTTGCCGGATCCCATTGTTAAAAATCCTCTTTACAAATAGTGTTTTAGTAATCAATGTCACTTTGGGATATTTATTAAATAAGGATTAAGTGTAGGTTATTGTTAGCAATATCTATGATTTATTTCTGAAAGACAAGGTTTGAACTTACTTTGTTCTTTATGGCCTACTGTTTTTGCTTGTTTTTTGTACAAATATCTGGCAACACTGGGTGACCAGCACCAAAACTTGACAGTTATCAAATAAGGCGCATCATTCAGGGCAGGCTGGTTATTGGTGACAGGATACCACGTTCGGAAAGACAAAAATAGTACTTATCAATTTAGGAGTTAACCTTTAACAAAGTCATCCTGAAAACATTCATAAGAGCACTAAACAAAGTTCTTGTTTATATAATATTGCTTATTAAATTGCAATAATAATAGTATAAACATTGTTGCATGAAAAATAAATAAATAATCCACCATTAGTCAACAATCCCAGTCCGTCCCCCAAAACCGACAGGCAGAGTGTGTACCCAAAGTGTAAAATGACAAAAAAAAAAGGTTAAATGAATTGTCAATTTTCTTAAAAGAAAAATCCAGATAATTTACTCAACACCATGTCATCCAAAATGTTGATGTCTTTCTTTGTTCAGTCGAGAAGAAATTTTGTTTTTTGAGGAAAACATTGCAGGATTTTTCTCATTTTAATGGACTTTAGTAGAGCCCAACATTTAATACTTAACTCAACACTTAACAGTTTTTTTTCAACAGAGTTTCAAAGGACTATAAACAATCCCAAACGAGGCATAAGGGTCTTATCTAGCGATTGTCATTTCTGACAAGAAAAATAACAAATATACACTTTTAAAGCACAACTTCTCGTCTAGGTCCGGTCCACCGTGACCTAACGTAAATGCGTAGTGACGTAGGGAGGTCACGTATTACATATATAAAACGCACATTATTTGTAAACAATAAACTGACACAAAGACATTAATTAGTATCAGTTGACATACAACAACGTAGGAACGGTCCTCTTTCAAGACGCTTGTAAACACTGGGGCGGAGTTTCGCGTTCGTCCTCTGTGACCTCTTGACGTCATGACGTATTGCGTGGGGTCACGCTGACACATCACGACCGGATCTAGACGAAACGTTGTGGTTTAAAAGAGCATATTTTTTATTTTTCTTGTCAAAAATGACAATCGTTTTGCTAGATAAGACCCTTATGCCTCGTTTGGGATCATTTAGGGTCCTTTGAAACTCAGTTGAAAAAAACTGTTAAGTGTTGAGTTAAGTATTAAATGTTGGGCTCTATTAAAGTCCTGCAATGTTTTCCTCAAAAAACATAATTTCTTCTCGACTGAACAAAGAAAGACATCAACATTTTGGATGACATGGTGAGTAAATTATCTGGATTTTTCTTTTAAGAAAATGGAATATTCCTTTAAGACTACATTAGATCCCATCTAAAAACTAAAGTATACTTGAATGTACTAAAACTACACTTAAATACTAGCAAGTACATTTGTAAGTTATATTAAGTTGTAAAGTTATGCTACAACTAATTAAAAGTAAAAATCTATTTTACTTAGTAGACTTAAAATCTATTTTAGTGCAAAACACCCCACCCTGGACCTTTCTAATTTTCAAACCCTGGCTACGGCCATGTCTGGATTATCTGCTAAATATAATGTAAATGAATTCAGGTGATTTATGCAGTTTGTAGCTTGGGTTCTGGTCTGTGTAGATTAATTACCATTTGAATTTAAATGTGATCCCACTTCTCATGTAAATTAGATTACATGACTGTCACGTTATAATTCTCAATGACCCACTCCAGATATCAGTTTTAAAATGTATAGCCATTATTAAATGAAAAATTCTTTGTAGTAACTGAGAAATGGGTTTGTTACAGAAATGTTGTGAGTGTTAAATCTCATTTCATGTCTGCTTTTACAGTACAGCTGATAGCCTTAGAAATTGCTCAAATTAAGGTTACTGCCTTTTGTTTGAAATTGTCTTTATATTAGGAGCTTTGTGATGCCTAACAACACTGTCTAGTTAGGCAGCTCATTAGGGCCTGGAAAAGCGCCATTATGTAACTGATTAACTATTGGTTGTATGGCTCTCTGTTCAACACTTGAATAATATCACAAACATGAGGGTAATTATGTTAGAAAATGTATTTGGTGCTTTCCATATGGAAAAGCTCAATGATATTGATCATACTTCATCCCAATGGTCTGGGGTTGTTTCATTAGTGCCTAGTTAGGGCTTTGAGATTCTCATTTTGCATCTCATTTGTTTCCATTCACTGGGCTTTAAATGAGTGATTTTCTAATAACCAGGTCTTCATCTCCATTTCAACTTTATCTTTTTTTTTCTTCTCTGCCTTATGTCTCCCTCAGGTTCTCCATCGATCCTCAATCGGACCCGGAGGCTCTGTTCCGCATCACCCCAGACACTGGGCTCATCACTACGGCGACCGAGCTGGACCGGGAGCATGAGCAGTGGCATAATATCACCATCATTGCCACACAAAGAGGTAAACATTTGCACAAAACACTTAAAAACCGTCATGGGTTGACGTGATCATCAGTCAACATACAGCACAGTGCTGTTCATTAGGCCAACAATGCCTGGTGAAGTAATTTTGGTCAAACATGATGTAATATAGTAAGGCCTATGGTTAAGCACATATTGTACTGTTTATACTGACAAATTGAGCGTTGGTACTCAACTCAGTATTTGCAAAAAACTTTTCTTTTAAGTTAATTTTACTCATTGTTTTGAATTAGCTGTACGTTTGAAACGATGGACAACATTAATTTGACAAAAGGCCTAAGTTTGAATCCACTTATTATGTATGTGAAGGCTGAAACATAGTGAGACATAACATTTCCATCTATATGTGTAAATGTGACCCTGTCTACAGGCTTAAGTCTTGAGATTTGGAGCATCAAAGTTTGATTTCACGTATTGCTTTCACAATCATTTGAATATTTGGCATGGCCTTACTCAGTCAATATAAAGATATCAAATTTATATTTTCCATGCATGGATTAAACATGGTTTAAATGCAGTACATTGTATCTGCAGCCTTAGAGATTTTAGTTAAAGATCCGTGCTTTGGAAAGTAGGTCTATAAGGAGCTTCAGGGAGGCTGATGGCTATTGTAGGCAACTCTTCTTCCCAATAATGGGAAGCAGTGGGCAGTAATCCACAACATCATGTTGGAGCTCTCCGTGTGTTTATGTGTATGGATGCAGTCCAACATTCGTGTGAAATCTGTCCAAACCACAGGCAGTGTGTGGGAATGCATTCTAACTAGAGAAGAAAGCATCAATTTCATTTCAGACTCACCCATCCATTAGGATTGTCTTCAGGTGCAATCTATACTGTACCGATATACTACGGTGAAAGCTATTTATTTGCCATGACATGCCATTACTTGAGAATTTGAAAAGTGACCTGAAGCTCTGCCCATAAACCTAGGGCCCTATCATACACCTGGCGGCGCAATGCGTGACGCAAGTGTCTTTTGCTAGTTTCAAACCGGCGCAATTATCATTTTCACGTTTAGCACCACGTTGTTTAAAAAGCAAATGCATTTTTGCGCCTATTGGCGTTCTGGTCTGAAAACGAGGTGCATTTTTTGTGCATTGCTATTTTGAGGCAACTAAAATAGACTACGTCATTGACCAACTAAAACCTGGTCTAAAGGCAAAATTCAATGGCGCAATATTGTTTTTGTTATTTATTGCGTTAGTGATATGCGCCTATAAAGAGGACAACAATGCGCGTTTGCTTATCACACACATGGATGCGCAGCATCACACAAACGTTTTTAAATAGAAAAAACTAAAGGATTAATATGTAAAAGATTATTATTGAGTCTCTTGGACATAAATGAGAACCGATAACGAGATGTTAGAAGGCCTAAAGGGCTGTAGCCTGGTTAGTAATTAAATGTTTTTCTTTAAACAAATGCAAATATTGCATTTATTAAAAAAAAATGTAAATGATACCCCACGGATTTATTGTAAATGATGACTTTGTACCCGTGGGTATGGTGAGATGAGAACCTTTTTTAAGTAATGCTTTTCAAAACCCTCACGGCGCTGTCCAAGTGCTGAAACGTTTCGGCTCTCCACACGTTTGTAAATTCTTTATCTCTTGTTTTTATTTTTAAAGCACAAACCTTTTCTTGCATATTTGTAAATTATTCTTTGAGATTACACTGATCATGTAGGCTACTCATACATTTACAGCATTTAAAAGCCTGCTAATTTTACTTCAGTGACAGACAGAAAACGACTTCTAAAGGTTTTAATAAAAAAAAAACTATTTCAATACAAATGAAAACAACACAATTTTTTAACATCAATCTTAAACTGTTGGTCTTTTTCCTCCGCTTAGTTTTTCAGTTTACAAATTCTGCCATCTAAATAGGGACTCAGCATGCCGTGAGTGCAGCTGGTTTTTATAGGGGATGAGAGCTGAGACTTTTTTAATTGGTTTATTGCACGTTATGCCCAAAACACACCCATTGCGAGAACCCTTTTATGTTGTGCGCTTGACGCACAAACCATTTTCCCGTAGTTAAATTAGCAAAAGTTTTATGCCCATTTAGACTGTGCGCTTTAGACCAGTGGTTTTCAAACTGGGGGCCGCGAGATGGTGCCAGGGGGGCCCCAGTTTTATGAAATATATTAATTTATCGTGAATTCTGTGTAATTAAATCTAAAAAAAAAATAAGGCTACTAACCAAAAGCACTATTTTTTGTATAATTTAATGTTTTTTTATTAAAATGTTGAGTTTTAGAACAGTTTTTTGTCACAGATTTTCTTTGGGGGGCCGCGAAGGAATGCACTGTACACAAGGGGGGCCGCAGGCTGAAAAAGTTTGGGAACCACTGCTTTAGACAATGCGCTTAGATTATTAAAATAGGACCCCTTGTGTGCTACCTGCTGTCTGCATAGCCTAAATGTGATGAAACCCCAAAACCGGTCTCTCCACACGTCACACGAAAAGCATTCTGCAGACATTGCTCGCCTCACAATTGAATCACATGGATTCTGGCCATAGCGTGTTGCTAAACTATAAGCACAATACTTGTAGTGTAGCAACTAAACTACCTGTATACATGTTAGAAGCATATCAATACAGAACAAGCAGATATTTTTAAGATATTAAATGTTAAATGAATTAGCAAGATAATAAATGTTAAATGGATTAGAGTCGAACAAAACATACATCATGTCTGACATTTTTAATTTACTTTTTTATTAACATGGTTGGAATGCATTTTGGGATTGGCTTCTCTGTACATTGTAGATGTGATGTTACATTGCAATTCAGCCAAGACAAGGGTGCAACATAATTAAGTTAACTACCATTTAGTGTCAGGAGCGTGTCTGATGCGTCTGAAGGCTGCCTACTGTATGTAGGCAGCTCAATATGTTTTTATGAAAAGATTAACGTGTAAAACATCTCCATTCCTGCTTTTAAAAAATGTTGGGTAGAATATGGACAGACCCAACTGTTGGATTCAAGGTAATCTATGCTGGGTTGTTTCAACCGATGGTTGGGTCAATTTTAAACTTAATTTAAACAAACTGTTGAGTTTGTCTACATTTAACTCAGCTATGGGTTAAAAATGCATAGATTTTTGGGGATTTTTTTTCTCAAACTGTGTGTGTGTGTGTGTGATTTGTATGAATGAATGTATGTGAGTTTATAACTTTAAACACCTGGACAGCGCATGGTTAGTTATATGTCCCGGATACTTGGTTTATATAAGTAAGGGATAATGTATAGGCATCAGGTTGTTATCGCAGAAATCAGCCCTGACAGTGTGATCAGGACCCGATGCCAAGCTTAGTAAACAGCTCTTTACCTCATAAGTTCCAGAAAAAGTTTTTTGTGATTGTTGCGGGCAAAAATCCTTGATTTTGCGGCACGTTTCCTTAAAAAATGCGATGGAATATGCGGGATATTTATGCAATTTATATAATATAAAATTGCGGGAATTTACAAAAACTGCGGGAACTTGCAAAAACTGTTTGCAGATTTTCAGTGATGTTCACGTCACATAATGGGCCCTATCTTGCACCCAGCGCAATTGACTTTGTCAGTGACGCATGTATCATTCGTATTTTTCACCGGCGCACAGCGGGTTTTTCCCTCCACAAACGCACGTCGGCAAACTAGGGAATGAACTTGCGCTCCCTGGGCGGTTCAGCGCAAAAAAGAAGGCGTGTTCCGGCGCAAACCATCCCTGATGCTATTTTCCAGTTTCAAAAAACAATTGCGCCACTGACCAAAAAAAACTAGTCTAAAGTCAGTGGCGCGTTGCGCGTTGTTCATTATGCTATTTTAAGGGCGCACGCTTGACCATAATGTATAGCGTGCACAACGCGCACACACTTTGCTTTTCTAATCTACACAGATGCAACAGCTATTTTTGCAAATCATAAATTGTTACAATAAAAAATATTAACACATGAGATAAGAGAAATCATAGTGGTGAGCATTGTGGTGATAGTTTTCATTTATTGTGTGGCTGCGTTAATAAATTATCATGCAAATAACGATACAAATATTTTCATACGTTTGTTGTGTGGCTGCTTTACGTTTATTTTATGTAAATAATAATTAAAATGTTTTCATAAGAAACCTTAATGTATATGAACTTGATTTGTAAGTGTTCTTTGGGGTTGGACCTTGCTTGCGTTTCTTGGGTCCGATTTCAAAGCCCCCAAACCCTTTCAGCGGTGAGGGTGGATGCAGCGATGTCCTCTGCTGGCGTCAGGTCCTGAGGCAGATCCACCCCCGTTACACGGCGTGCCCGATTTATGCTGGAAAGCTTGGGATTCCCCCGTCTCCTGACATCATTGTAGCGCTTGGCACAACGATAGGGATGCCAGCTGATGAGACAATTGTGGCTTTTTCCTCCCACGCCTGTTTGACCGACGCTGATTTGGGTGGGTTTCTCCCATCCCCATACAAAACAACTTCTCTGTCTTTGACTGCTCTTACAAGAACGTCGGTCCCCTCGGCTGTGAACCGCTCCTGGCGTGCGCCTGGTAAATCCGTCATAATAATAGCAACCCGCCATGGAACTTGCGCCCTTGCGTTTAAAGGGAATGTTGGATAGCGTTCTGATTGGTTTATTTGAGGTTACGCCCAAACCACACCTATGAATAATGAACCTACTTCAGACCAACCCCTTATTGATTTGCGCCTGGCGCAAGAGTTATTTCTCCCACCGGGAAAATACAGTAGCAACAGCGCCAAGATCCACCCACAAAGTCACTTGCGTTTTGCGCTTCACACTTGTGTTTCAGATCGTTACAATAGGGCCCATTGACATCACTTCCTAACATTACCATGGCAATAGGGGACATGGCTGCGCTTGTGTGAAGTAAATGCAACATTTTTTAACTTTGATATATGTGATTTTTGCTATATTTTGTGCACGGAAATCTGCAATTTATGCTGCAAAAGTGCGTCGTATCTGAAAAAAGGTGGCCCCCGCAAAAATATGCGGACTTTGACTGATTATGCGTTGAATCATGCAATCACATAATCAAAATTTTCTGAAGGGACTGATAAGTTAGGTAAGGAGCATTAAATATTGATTTGAAATATTTTATTTGCTCGTTTAAAAAAAAAAATTGGTATTAAGATAAGACATTCAGATGTCATGAACACACTATTTGGTTTAATCATTTGAAAATATAATACCGGATATGTTATTAAAAACATTTATATTTAATTTCGTGTAATATTAAACTGTACCTGTCAAATTGTTTGCAGCATGCAGGTTAACGTGTGTGTTTTGAGCGGTTGTTATCTGAAAAGAACAAACCTTGGAATGACGCGACTGGCCAATCAGAATCTAGCATTTTAGAGAGCCGTGTAATAAGTATGTATATGGAATATTGTATGTATAACTTAATACATTTTAAAATAGTATTTAGCGCTTGTTGCTGGCTGCTAATAATAGCCTTTATAAATGTTTTTGTAATTTATATCACACTGGAAAAAACGTCTTTCTTACTAGATTTTTTGTTTTGTTTTCAGCAGAAATATCTAAAATTCTTAAATCAAGATACATTTTCTTGATAAGCAAAATTAAGAAAATAAGTCTAGTTTTATACTAAAAATATAATATTAAGTGAATTTGTGCTTAAAATAAGCAAAAAATTTCTGCCAATGGGATAATACATTTTTTCTTGAATTAGTTGTTAAAGAACAAAGTAAATTTATTTGAAGATTCATTTTTTACCCCATTGTCAGATTTTTTTATTTTTTTGCTTGTTTAAGCACAAATTCACTTTTTTATTTATTTTTGTTCTAAAAAGTAGATTTATTTTCATAGGTTATTTTGCTCATCAAGAAAATGCATCTTAATTTTAAATTGTTTAGATATTTGTACTGAAAACAAGATAAAAATACTATGTAAGAAAGTTTTTTTTTTTTTTTTTTGCAGTGCAGTTCCCACTTTTTCCATCTGAAAGAGCTTTAGTGTGTTTTGTGACTTTCTCTTCTCTCTCAGATAATCCCAACCAGGTGTCCAGAGTGGTGGTCGCCATAGAAACACTGGACTTAAATGACAATGCTCCAGAGCTGGACAGGCAGTACAACACAGCCATGTGTGACTCCGCCTCCACCGGACAGGTAAGAGAACAAAAGGTTTATGAGATGTGTGATTTGGCAACTCTTTACATTCTGGAGACTATTAAAGTTATACCTGCTGTCTTCATTTGTTACAAAACTGTGCACGATGTGCACTAATGAGAGTCCTACCGTTAAGCGATGCAATTAAGTAATTGTCACAGACGAATTATGGGTGATTAATTACCTATCAAGACTTCGGCCCTTCAGACTCACTGACTAATGCTCTTTGTGTTTTTATGAGTTCGGTGCTGCATGCACTTTTTGGGGTGCAATCTCATTTCTTTGTGCACATCTGTGAATGTGTCCGTTTATACACACCGCTTGTTGATTGATTAGTTTTGCCTCTGCCCTGCAGCTGAATCACTGCTGTTCCCACTTAAAGGATTCTGCTCGCATCTTTATTTTCTCCATAGATATCTTTTAAAATCTGCTCATCCTTTTCCGTCTGTCGTCGTGCTTACGTTTCTCTCATTTATTTTGAGCGCTTGTCTTTTCCAGGTTTATGTGGTTTTTGCCCGACTTATGTTTTCTCTGTCATTCTTAATTAGGTGGTCCCCATCTGTTTATTGTGCACCGGTTTGTGTCTGTTTTTTCACATCCACATCATTATGTTTTATTTAACGGCTCAGCATGAAGTGTTTTAGGTGGGTGTGAAAGGTGCTCTGACAGTTCCTGGTTCGTGCTATGCCATGATTGCATCTAATGGTAGATTGTGTCACTACACCTACTGGCTGCAAGTTTAAATCCATGATTTAAATCTTGGATACAAATTCATGTTTTTTAAAGTCATTACAAAAAAGAAGCTTCTGTCTGGACCTAACTATAAGCTGTCATGATTGTGCTATTGAGTACTTAATCGCAGGTTTTCATTCTGTGTTTCACTCTATAATGAGTGTACTGTAAAAATGACTACCTACATATTTCCTTACAGTACCTTACTTAATATAGTTGCACTTACTCAGTTAGTGAAAAGGTTGAAACTGCAGCTTGGAGATCACCAAATGGAGGTGGGAAACACGGAAACACGGGTGTGGTAGCCCCAATGGGAGTGGCTTCCTTCTATTGATGGATAGACAGGACATGCCTACACTGCAAAAAATTACTTTCTTACTTAGTATTTTTGTCTTGTTTTCAGTACAAATATCTAAAAATTCTTCAATCAAGATGTTTTTCTTGATGAGCAAAATGACATAAAAAATAATTCTAGTTAATTTGTGGATAAAACAAGCAAACAAAATCTGCCAATATGGTAAGCAAATTTTACTTGAATTTAGTGTTTAAGAAAAATTTTCAAGATTTATTTTGCTTACCCCATTTTTCAAGAAAAACATTTCTTAGTAGTTTTGTCTTGTTTTCATTAAAAATATCTAAAAATTCTTAAATTAAGATGCTGTTTCCTTGTGAGCAAAACGACCCAAGAAATAAGTCTAGTTTCTAGACCAAAAATATCAAATTTAAGTGATTTTGTGCATAAAACAAGCAAAAAATCTGCTAATGGGGTAAGCAAATTTTACTTGAATTTTTCTTGAATTTAGTGCTTAAGAAACATTTTCAAGATTTTTTTTTGCTTATCCCATTGGGTTGTTTTGCTCATCAGGAAAAACTATCTTAATTAAAGAATTTTTAGATATTTTTACTGAAAACAAGACAAAAATACTAAGAATTTTTTTTCTTGAAAATAATTTTTTGCAGTGTAACCAAAAACGTAACCATAACCCTACACCTCAGAAATGATTTTCAAGAAAATCTTTTCTAAGTATTTTTGTCTTGTTTTCAGTAAAAATATCTAAAAATTCTTTAATTAAGATGCTTTTTTTGATGAGCAAGACAACCTAAAAAATAAGTCTAGTTTCTAGACCAAAAATATAAAATTTAAGTGATTTTATGCATAAAACAAGCAAAAAAATCTTTCAATGGGGTAAGCAAATTTAACTTGAATTTAGTGTTTCAGAAAAATGTTTAAGATTTTTTTTCGACCCCATTGGACGATTTTTTTGCTTGTTTTATGCACAAAATTACTTAAATTTTATATTTTTGGTCTAAAAACTAGACTTATTTTCTTGGTCATTTTGCTCATCAGGAAAAAGCATCTTAATTTAAGAATTTTTTAATATTTTTACTGAAAACAATACAAAAATACTAAGAATTTTTTTCTTGAAAATCAGTTTTTGCAGTGTAACCAAAAACGAAACCCTAACCCTACACTGCAAAAATAATTTTCAAGAAAAAAAATCTCAGTATTTTTGTCTTGTTTTCAGTAAAAATATCTAAAAATTCTTAAATCAAGATGTTTTTCTTGATGAGCAAAATGACATAAAAAATAATTCTAGTTAATTTGTGGATAAAACAAACAAAAAAAATCTGCTTATGGGGTAAGCAAATTTTTCTTGAATTTTTCTTGAATGTATTGTTCAAGATTTTTTTTGCTTACCCCATTGGCAGATTGTTTTGCTTGTTTTATTCACAAAATCACTTAAATTTTATATTTTTGGTCTACAAACTAGACTTATTTTCTTGGGTCGTTTTGCTCATCAAGAAAAAGCATCTTAATTTAAGAATTTTTTGATATTTTTACTGAGAACAAGACACAAATAGTAAGGAAAGTTTTTCTTGAAAATAATTTTTTGCAGTGTACCCGCTTCATATTGGAGGCACTACAATGTTGTTTATGCCCCGCCCACATTCGGAGAAATCCAGTCTGCATATCTACTTGCAATTGGTGACAATTGCATTACAAGCGTAAAGGTCGTGGGTTTGATTCTAAGGGAAATCAAATACTAATAAAATGTTTACACTGAATGCCCTGTAGGTCATTGTGCATAAAAGCCTAAATTTAATTTCATAAGAAGCTTGCATAACTTCCTACTGCGAGTCACATTGGTTTGGTGTCTCTCATGACTTAGCAAACTATGTGACTTTACAGTCTTGACGCAGCATTGAAAACCGAGGAGTAAAAACTATGTATAACTCCCTGTATCACATAGCTTGGTTTAGTTTTGAGGGTGGAGGAGCATTGCTGAAGGAGGCCCAGAGTGTGTGATTATTTCTAGACTAACTAGATCTCCAGAGTCAGTGCTTGAGTTTTAGAGCACATGCTAAGCTTGGTCTATGTTTGGGTATTCCCCAAGGCTTGCTACTCGGTCAGAGGTAATTATTGTTTGAGAGGTTTGTGGGCTAATCAGTCTCCAGTCACCTATTTGCAGAGGTGCCAGCGAGGTTAATGCTGATATCCCAGATTAAAACGTGGATCGGGTTTCTTTAAATGAATTTCTTCTCTCTGCACCCTTCAAACTATTATTCTTTCACTCTCCTCTCTCCCTTCCTTTCGGCTCTGTCCCTTATTTTCACCCTCTCTTTCCATCTTCCTCCTATCTCATTTTCTCAGGTGGTGCAGGTGTTGCGGGCGATTGATAGAGACGAGGGAGGAAATGACAGTGCCGTCCATTTTAACATCCCTCCGGACTCCGGCGCTGCCCTCAACTTCAGCATCAGGGAAAGTGGAGGTCTGCGGTCTCCTCATTCACAATGTCTCGCTGCTTTAATTTGCTTTCCCATCCACCCGTGCGCATCAGCCCCTCTCTGGATCCGTTAGTCGGTGTCTGGGATTATATTATGTGTTGTCTGCCCTTTTGTTTTCTTCATTGTTTGCTTTTGGTTTTGTGTCACATCCATCTTCTTTCTGCGTGCAGGGATAGATGCTCTGTTCCAAAACGTAGACTTGCAGCCTATGTAGTCAGCCATCTTATAACCAGTGCTTAATTTGTGAATGAATCATTATTTGACATATGTCAAATAAATCTTTGGTGTCCCCAGAGTACATATGTGAAGTTCTAGCCTAAAATACCCCATAGATAATTTATCATAGCATGTTAAAATTGTCACTTTGTAGGTGTGAGCAAAAATGTGCCGTTTTGGGGTGTGTCCTTTTAAATGCAAATGAGCTGATCTTTGTAGTAAATGGCAGTGCTGTGCAGATTAAGAGGTGGTATTATCCCCTTCTGACATCACAAGGGGAGCCAAATACACCTCTACCCCCCTACACCACTGCCTGGCCCACTGTAATTTAATAGCTTGACCACCAATACCATTGTGTGCTGGACTTATTGTGATGCTGCACAGACCAATCAGTGGCCATATGAAGTGATGCGAGATAACATCGCTCTCGTTGGTACTTGCGCTGATCGGTATTGCCTAGAGGGCCCTTATAGTTTACTACTGAGTAAGTGACCCTAAACCCTTTAGCAGTAGTGCAATCAAGATTTCCTCCACTTTGTCCGCCATCTGGGATTTATTTATTGTCTGAACTCATTGTAATGCACAGGGATTGCTGTCTCTGTGAAGAATTCATGCAGTGCTGCCTCCAGATCTGGCTAAAGCAAGGTATTTAATGAGGAAGCTGCATAATTAATTTACCTGCCTTTTGGAACAGCCTTCACACTGTGAGCACACCTACGGTAGATTTCGAACAGAATAAAAATATGCCCGACATTCCCGCTGCATTCAGAATCATTGGTCTATATAAATGTTATACCACAAGCAATGGAATTACATTACACTCGATTGAGTTCGGATAATTTAAAAATCGAATAAACTCTAACAGCTCTTTTCTTACTCTTACTCTTACTACTATTCTCCATCTCTCTCTGTTTTTAGGCCCCACTGCAAGTCTTGTGTTGACATCACCTTTGCAGACCATGTCTCGCTCCTCCTCCTCCTCTCTCACACTCTACGTCCCTCTGGTTTTGAGAGACGGGGTCTCTGGGTTGACCAGTACGGGGACAGTCACTGTTTCTGTCTGTCCCTGTCTGAGAGGGGGAGCACGTGCCGGAGAAAAAGAGAAACAGAGTGAGGCGGAGTGGGATAAAGAGACAGTTTGTTTGCCTCAGCATTCCTCCCTGCCCTCCCCTGGACTCAGCACTGCCGCCCTGCTGGCTATTTTAGCCTGTGCAGCGACTCTCCTGGGTAAGATCAGTGTACCTTCATAATGGTAGTTACAAACATATTTTCCTATGTGTTCACAAAGAAATTTATACAGGTTTGGAACAAAATGGCAGTGAGAAAACTATCCCATTAACAGTCAGTCATTAATACGTGTCTGTTTAAGTGTATGCTGCCTCTACAAAGCAAAGACGCCCCAGAAGTGCCTTATGTAGCATGAAAGGTGCCTGTACACTAGCTGTTTAATGCTGCACAGGGACAAAATAAATGCAGTGACAGGGAAATTATAGCTGGCTTACATCGTGCTTTTACACTGACGGCATTTCTGTGGCATTAAAGGAGCTGCGCTTCCACACAGAATAAAAAGTGATTTTGGGGTTGCTATTTTGAATATTTTCTTTAATAACAACCATAAATCCTAAAGTGTTTGTGGGATTGGGCCTGAGATAATCTCATTTACGTGAGGAGGAACATGGACCTAAACCCATAGTGAAGCTGTCAGTGTTAAGTGTACGGGGTTCCCACGGGTCCTTGAAATCCTTCAAAGTTTGTGAATCTGGTATAAAGAATTCAAGGCCCTGGGAAGTTTTTGAAAATATACATACATAGATACAGGTCATTTAAAATTCTTGAATCTATTGTATATTCAAGAAGTTTTCTGAAAAGTAATCCATACTGTTCGCTTTAAATGCTTTATCTGTTGTATGCGAATGTTGATTCATACCAAAATGTTTTTTGCATAGTTGTGTTTGACACATGAAAATGTCTTGGGTTACGTATGTAACTGTTGTTCCATGAAAAGGGAACGAGACGCTGCGTCTCTCTTTCCATACTTTCTGCGTCCCTGTAACGCTGTCTTTGGCAATATTTCAGAAGCGATATACTTCCTGGCTCCCCCGTCACCCTGTCTTTGTCGTTAAGCCTCACCATTGGTTGAATTTGATATACACATTCAGGCGCACTTACCCCTGGAGGCGTCCCCAAGTGTCACCACAGTGACGCAGTGCGAGTTCCCTTGAAAAGGAACTGTAACAATGTGTCTTAAAAGGTAACACGATGTAACCTTGCTCTCACCTGAAATGTGTCTCCATCATGAGATGACACGTGTCATGAACATGAAGGAGATTTTAAGCACGTTTATGACAACTGTCATTAAGTGTCATTCGCTCAGTTATGTAATTTTTAATGCAAAGATAACATTGTTTGAGATTATCAAGACAACATAACTTGTTGTCATAAATCTGTCATAAACATGAAATAGCAGATTATATATCAAATTTAAGAAACTACCTAGCTTTACAGATTAACATTACAGTAAACTGTCATATGGTTGGTTTTGACATTGGCTGTCATACAGGTAAGGCCATTATAATTGCACCAAGAATATTTTTCTGACCACTTTTACCAGTAATACAAATAGAATTTGTCATTAAAATGTCATTAAGTGTTAATTAATCTTTAATTAACACTTTAAATCTTTAAATGTCATGTTTATGACAGATTTATGAAAAGTTATGTTGTCTTGGTAATGTCAAAATTTTTTAATGTCAAGTTATGATGTATTGTATTATGTCAAGTTGTCATAACAAAGACATTTTTCATGCAGAGATAACATTGTTTGAGATTACATAATTGAACGAAAGACAAAAAATCCCTCATATTTATGACACGTTTCATGTCATGATTATGAAGGTGTAATGTCAGTTTTATGCACACCCATACACTTAACATACCATACCATACACTTTGTACCTAAAAGTAGGGGTGGGCCAATCCGATATTCAGTATCGATATTAGTCTGATATTGGCGAAAATGGCCGGATCGAATACTGTAGATACCAACATGGACCTTGTCATGGCAACTTTCAATAAAGCGTGACTTGCTGAGCAACATGAATTTGCACAAAGTTGCACTTTAAATTGTCCAAAGTTACCCCTAAAATTTCATTTAGAATTTTTGTGCTGACTAACTAAAAATGTTGCCACTAATCTGAAACATTTAAATAAAATGAAGCAGCAGTATTGCACAATGTTTCATTGAGTTTTAAATTTGTTGCACAGTAAAACGTTTGAGATCTGTAGCTCTGTTTAACCTTTTTGTAGGGCTAACAAATGTGTTATTTGCAGTTTAATTGATTAAAAGGGCGATAGAGATGGTATTGGATCGGTTTCGGTATCGAAAGATACTCAAGATTGTGGTATTCACATCGGTATCTGAAATGAAAAAGTGGAATCGTCCCAGCCCTACCTAAAAGGTGCACGTTGGTACCTCAAAAGTACATATCTGTACCAAAATGGTACATATTAAGACTTTTTTAAAAGCTATTGCCCCAGTGACAATTTTTGAACCATTTTTATTAGAGTGTACTTGCACTGCATACTTTGTATACTTTCAACAATTCTGTATAAAACAATATTGAATTAAAATTCTTAATTTATGCAAAGTGAAATGTTTGTAACTTGTTACAGGCAATGTTTAAAGGGGACAGAGAATGACATTTTTTTTTACCTTGTCTTTGTTGAATATTGGTAGTCTACCCACATTCACAAACATACAAAAAGTGCTAGACATGCTAAACATCTCAGTCTCATAGAAATTCCACTTTTAGAAATGTCAGCCAGAAAACGGCCCGATCTGAAAAACTGATGCTTATGACATCACAGGCATCTCACTGCCCCTCCACTTTAAAATAATTGGCTACATTTTTTGAGTGGCAGCAAAGTCAGCCAATCAGTAATGAAATTGCAAGTTAAGCCAGTAGGGGGAGCCAAATAGGTGCAAAACCACTTGTTTAAAATCCCCTACCCTAATAGAGCTATCTGAGAGAGGTTTTTAGGAAGCTTCTAAGGCATTACAGACCCAAACAAAAAAATTTTTGTCTACATGTCACATCACAGAACAAGGATAAATGCTCCGTTCAATCATTCTATGTCACCTTTAAAGGTGGGGTGCATGATTTTTGAAAAACACTTTGGAAAAGGAAGTCGGGCCGACTACCAAATCACACTTATAGCCAATAAGCAGTACATGTCTTATAACTGACATTGTTGCCTGGGTTGCGTATGTGTGGGGCGGATCTATCAAAAGAAGGTCCAGCTTCTATTGGGGTAGGGGCGTGTTTGTTTAGGTGATTTCAAATGTCAACATTGGCTTTCAAGGATCATGCACCCTGTCTTAAAGTGAAGTTAAATGCTTTATTCTGATTGGTTGAGAATGGGTGTTGATAATTTTTCTGTAAAGCGCACACCTAACCTGTCAAAAGTCTTTAATTAACCATCAAAGCAGTGTTTGTGGTAACCATGGTATAAGCGTAATAATTGACTCCGGTCCTTTAAAATTCTTTGAAAATTACTTCACTTTGTGATATGCCGCATTATCACCTTGGGTGTGCATTATTTTCGAATAATTCAAAGGCCCCTCATCAATTATTCCTTACATAATTAATAACTAAAGTAACTTTCCCAAGACTGTCGGCTGTAAGCATTAAAAAGTTTTTAATGCATTTTAATGCATTATTATTCCCTGAGATTAGCATGCAACATGCAGCAAAATTAGCTTAAGTGCCTGAACTCTAACTTCAGTGGTGCTCCTGGTGTTGTGCGTGCGTTGTCAATGCTGTAACCTGTTAATATGACTGCTTGAATGAATATGCGCCGCAGACGCAGGATGTGTGAAACAGGCCGCAATTTGCCAGCTGTTCTGATGTGTCTGTCTTTCAGTAGCATCCTGCAATTTTATTGCAGAAATTTGTCACCCAGCACAAACACAGTCCTCTCTTTTTTATATATGGCAAAACATTAACTCGTTTTCTCTCTCCATCCCTCTCTATCCCCCCACCCCTTTCCCTAGCTGTCAGTGCTTTGTCTCTGTCCCTGCGCAGGCAGAAAAGAGACTCTCTCTCGCCATTAGAAGAGGATGATGTAAGAGAAAACATCATCACTTACGATGATGAAGGAGGGGGCGAGGCGGACACGGCAGCGTTTGACATCACAGCGCTGCAGAACGCCCCACATAATGCACGCAGGGGGTATCGCACCCTGGACAGCAGGAACATGTAAGTGTCACGCATCAGGGGCAGTAATATGTGACCCAGAACATTCTGTAAAATATAAGTGTCCGAATTCACTCACCCATTTTCATTTACTCATTCAAGTGGACTATATTAGTGAACTTACGCAGGTAATGGTAAATAAGTCACAGTTCATGTCATATTCTCTGTTTTCCCAGACGCTACTCACAACACATTCACGACAAAGCTCGTGCCTATGGCAGCTGGGCTCAAGGTGCACCATTGGAGCCCGGGCAATACAACAGTCAAGGGGCTGCTCTGTATGGACGGCTGTGTTACAGCAGCCACACCCTCCCCGTGCTGCGACGCTCGCAGGGTCCATATGAACCCGGATTGTCAGAACTGGCTTACCGCTACCCCACAGGTCAGCCGGACCATTCGCTTGTCATTCAGAACCAGACAGCTGTGGTAGGGCCTCTGGAGCCCGGGGCCATTTACGCTGCCCCGACAGAGGCCGGACACAGCTCTAAAGAAGGGCCGGGGGTATCTCAGGATGGAGCTGTCACATCTGATGGAGGAACACCACAAAGAAACGACTCAAAAGAGGACTCGAGCAGTGATGCCCAGCAGAGTCAAAGCCAGGATCTGGACTGGGTAAAACAAAATTCTACTTTCTTTGTTGCTGTTTAGATTTAGATAGAGTTGTTATTCAGTAGGACAGTCAGAAAGTTGTAGATTTTGTTTGCTAGTGGTAGACAATGTCCAAAAATAACACTGAAGCATGAATACAAATGAACTTTGCTGAATAAAAAAGTTGAGTTGCGTGCCAGCTGATGAGTAAAGTTGAAAATGTATAAGTACGGCAACGTATTGCATGTAGAAATGTAAAAATGATTGAAAATGTATGTAAAAACATGAGCTATTCAATCAAAGGAATTTCATGAAAACATTTGCACATCTACTAAAAACTTCTACATCAGTGCAACATTTATCATCATAGCTTTATCTAAGATCTAGGTTTTCAGCATGATACATTTTCTTTGAGAGACTAAACTTAGCTCCATTAAAGCACCATTATAACATCAAAACAGAGCTTGTTTCACAAATTCCCGTATTTCAGAGATACATTTTAAGTCAATCATGTTGGATTTCACATTGTGTTGTCTGAGCAATGGTTTTATTTTTATATTCAATAATCTACATCTGTTTATTTGAGGATTACATGCTATCCATTTATGTGGGCATTGCGTGCTGTCTTGCTGTTTTTCATTCTTTTGCATCATGTACAGTAGGTTAAATTTAAAGGAAAACACAACTGTTTTTCAATATTTTACTATGTTCTTACCTCAACCTAGACAAATTAATGCATACCTTTTTTTTCAATGCATGCACTTAATCTTTGTACAGCGTGTTTTGAATGTGTTAGCATTTAGCCTAGCCCCATTCATTCATTAGGATCCAAACAGGGATGAATTTAGAAGCCACCAAACACTTCCATGTTTTCCCTATTTAAAGACTGTTACATGAGTAGTTACACAAGTAAGTATGGTGGCACAAAATAAAACATGGCGATTTTTAAGCGGATTAAAAATGAGAACTATATTGTATGGCGGAAGAGCACATAGTTTGCAGCACTTTGACCTCGGCGCGCAGTAACATCATCCCTCCTGACTACTTCCCCAATTCAATATTACTGCACCTGAGATCGAAGTTCTGCAAACTAAGTGCTCTTCCGCCATACAATATAGATCTCATTTTTTATTTGCTTAAAAAATCGCCACGTTTTATTTTGTGCCACCATACTTACTCATGTAACTACTCATGTAACAGTTTATATAGGGAAAACATAGAAGTGTTTGGTGGCTTTTTAATTCATCCTTGTTTGGATCCTAAGGAATGAATGGGGCTAGGCTAAATGCTAACACATTCACAACGCGCTGTACAAAGATTAAGTGCACGCACTGACTAAAGATAGGTATGTATTAATTCATCTAAGTTGAGGTAAGAACATAGCAAAATATTGAAAAATGGTGGTGTTTTCCTTTAAGCCATGGTTAGTCAAATACACTTGAGTTAAATACTTTAAAAACGTCTTGAGATAGTTGCAGTCTGTTTTTTTTTTGCACTCTGTCCAAATGAACCCATCATACTTTGATGTAAATAAACATGCCTAATTAAATGCATTTCTACTTAGTAAACAAGGTAGCTCTTGCTTGCTTTATTGTTGGAATGGAAAGGAACTGATCTACTAAAGTTGCATGCAAAAAAAACAGTTGAAAACTTATAGAACTGTATAGCATGTGAAAAAATGTCTGAGCCGACATACTAACGTTAAGCATATAAAGAATTAAGCAAAATAACACATCAGTTTTTGTGGATTTCCTTTAATTAATATGCACTTTGTGGTGTGCAAAATAATGGGTTAGTGCATTAAATTGCAAGCGCAAAGTGATTTATTGATTCTGAAAATAATGTTTGAAGCGGTTACTAAGAGCAAATTAATAAGATTGAAAGGCAGGTACAAATTGGATCCGCACTGTTGCATAATACAGAAAACACATCCAATGTTGCCAGATTGATGATTTGCAGTCATGGGCTAATACATTTTTTTGTTGTGGGCATTCTTGCTTCATTGAAGATCATATTTAGACACAATGTGATACCTAAAATTAATTCATTGTCAAATTTAAATAAAATACACATTTCACTGTTATATAACACTAAGAAAAAATACTGAACAATTATGTATTTAAATTAAATTTGATTTATTTATCCTGTTTTAATTGTTTCAAATATATTTTATAAGTTTGTATTTCTGTATGATGATCATGATCATATTTTTATTTAAATAAATAGCCTAAATATTTATAGTTAATAATAATTCCAGACAATAAAACTTAGCCTGCCTGTCAAATCCAGTCTCATATCTAATTTATAAGATTAGGAGCATTAAAGTAGTGATAAAATAAGTCTATTAGAAAATGTGTTTACTACTTATAGTAATTTCACTTATAATAGTAAAATAATGACTTTATTGACTTTACATTTTCATTTTTCTTAGCCGGAAGTTGGCTTTGTCCTTAAACATTGATTTCAATATTGATATGATCTTACTCAGTCAATATAAAAGATATCATGGTTATATTTTCACAGAATGTTCTTTAAATTACGTAGGACGATTTTATGTATACTATAAATTCATATTGGCATATATAGATAATACAGATTAATATAAATAGTCATTATTGAACTCATTTAGCAATTGCTACTTTGGCTATATCGTACTAAATCAGGATCTATAAGCAGGTTTATAATGAAAATGTGTTTTTATGTGTTGTTTTTCATCTCTCCCTCCTCATCCTCATCTCACAGTGCAGTGTTAGCTCCTTTTAGAGCCCAATTAACCTCAATCAGCTTCAGCCAACTCTACGTCTGTTTTTCTCTCCATATGTCATCCATGCACCTGATTGTCGCTTTCTTCCTCTGCTCACACTTTCTTCCGTCTCACTTCATCTTAATCACACGCTTTCACTGTTTGCACCTGTTCATTGTGTCTGAATTATCACTCTGCTCTCGTTTCTTCTCTCGTTTCTCTTTTATCCTTTCGCTTTCACACCCCCTTTTCTTGAATAACAGAAGAATAAACTCATCCTTACCTCCCACTCTAACTTTCCTGCTCCTCCCCGCCCCCTACAGGTCCAGGCGGACACGACCCCCCGCGAACGAGAGTTGGTGTTGACGCGATCCGGCTCGGTTGCAGGGCAGGGCCCCACTGTTGGATGGGTGTGTGACTCCGCCACGCTTCCTAGAGTTGGGCGACACCCATCGCGGTCCAGTCTCACCCTCAACAGAAACGGTACCGGGCCTGGAGAGTCCGGCCACGTCGGGATGGACGGAAACACGGATATCCAAATGCAGTCCGTCAGTGGCAATTACGCCACCATCCTGCAGGGGGAGCAGCAGAGGGACTACCCAGGGACCCTGGGTCGGGGAGGGAGTGGTTTTGTAGTGGGGCGGCCAGAGAGAGAAGGCAGCATTCCGATAAGTGGGAACACATGCGCAGGGATGTACCCAGAGGGTGGAGGCTTTATGGGAGACTGGCACGAACGGGTGGGCATGACGGGGTACTCGGTGGGCAGACGGGATATGACTCCCCAGCTGCTTCCTTACCCCGGACAGGGCCGGGGGGCTTTCGGGGGCATCCTGGGTTATGGCGGAGTTTGGCCCTCAGCACCTGAGGCATCGGGACGAGGTGCCCCAATAGGAGGGGCTCACTCTCTAGCCCTGAGGGTCGGCGAATTCCTGCGTCTGCGCCTGGCACAGGTCACCTTTGACCCCTCGCAGCCTCCTTACGATTCCGTGCAGGTGTACGGGCTGGAGGGCACCGGATCACGCGCAGGGTCGCTTAGCTCTCTGGACAGCGAGGGAGGAAAGGAGGCAGAGAAGGATGTTTGGGGAGCAGGGCTGGAGGATTGGGGTCCACAGTTTCAGAAATTAGCCCAGCTTTTTAGCGAAAGGGAGAAAGAGAGTGAAGAAGATAAAGAGGGAGATGCAGAGGCAAGCAAAAAGCACAAGGAGAGAGAACGGGAGGAGAAGGAGGAGCAGTCTGGAGACGAGGATCTGGCGAATGTCTGAGCGAGAGAGACAAAGAGGGAGAGGGAGGCTGGGGTGGGACAGTGATTAAAAGGCAACAAGAGGAAGAATAATGGAAAGAGAAAGGTAAGGAGGAAGAGATGAAGTGGAAAGGTAATAAGGGAAGACAAGGAAAAATGAATGCAGGATAGGGAGAGAGAGAGAGAGAGAGAGAGAGAGAGAGAGAGAGAGAGAGAGAGAGAGAGAGAAGGCAGTGGAGGGAGTGATTGATGTAATTTGAAGCAATAAGTGTTGAAAAGCTGACGTGTGAGTAGAGAGACTCTCAGAGCTGTGTCTTCATCCAGCATTTAACATTCCTCAAGTGTGTTGGGCAAAGAGACAAGTGAAGTTAACTGTATTCTAGATGCCATTTAATTACAAGAGAGAAGGACAGCGTTTAACTTGTATTTTTGTGGCAATGTGCAATGTCACCACAGTGAGTAACACAAGGATGAAATAATACAGATGAGACTTGCTCATGTGTGTCATTGCTTCTCATAGGAAATTCATATTTGTACAAAAATTGTTTATACATTCACAAAACAAGAGAACTGAATTATTCAGGCTGTTTCAGAAGAAAAGCATTGAATATTACAGTAGAGTCCTGGATAAGTGTCTGCACAAAGATTCATGGTGTTTACACACACACACGCACACACATTTTGGCAAACAAAAACAAACATACAATTTCAGACCCCGCTTAAAAATTCTGCTTTGACTTTTTAATGTAGCTGTCATTGGGGTTCAAACATTTTGTCAGGAACAGACTGTATAGAAAGTTGCAAAAACATCACGAAATTCAAAGAGTTTTAAAGCATACAGTGTCCTCCATAAGGATTGAGACAATAAAGGCAAACGCAATTTAAAGGAACACTCCACTTCCATTTTGAAAATAGGTTCATTTTCCAGCTCCCCTAGAGTTAAACATTTGAGTTTTACCGTTTTGGAATCCATTCAGCTGATCTCTGGTTCTGGCACTACCACTTTTAGCATACCTTAGCATAACCCATTGAATCTGATTAGACCATTAGCATTGCGCTAAAAAATAATCAACGAGTTTCAATTTTCTAGGCCAATATGGCTAGAATATATACTCTCATTCCGACGTAAAAATCAAGGACTTTGTTGCAGCAGGCGAAATGATATCACACAGTGCTCGAAAATAGTCCCCTGTTATTGAAAGTAACCAAGGGGACTATTTTTGGGCGCTGCGTAATATCATTGCGCCTGCTGCAGCCATGTTACAGCAGCAAAGTCCTTGATTATTCCGCCAGAATAAAGTATAGTTTCTAGCCATATCAGCCTAGAAAAGCACAACTTTTAATTTTCTGTCGGTCTTAGTACACGATGTAACTACAGAAGAGTCAAGTTTTCAATAGAAAAAATATCGGAACTCTTTACACTTAAAGGTGCAGTGTGTAAATTTGAGTGGCATCTAGTGGTGAGGTTGGGAATTGCAACCAATGGCTCAGTTAACTGCTCACCCCTTGCTTTTAAAACGCATAGAGAAGCTATGGTAGTCACCACCAGACAAACATGTCATCTTCGGAGACAGCTTCGTAAAAAAATGTTGTCTTATAAGGGCTTCTGTAGAAACATGGTGGCACAAAATGGCGACTTCCATGTAAGGGGACCCTCGGTATGTAAATAAAAACTTCTCATTCTAAGGTAATAAAAACATAACGGTACATTCACACGGGGCGTAAGCGTTAACGCTTAACGGAAGACTTGTCTGAAGCGTGGCCAACAGCCAATCACTGTGGCCGCAACACAAGCTCCGGTCTTCCATAAACGCAATTGGCTGGCTGTGCCTAGGTTATTAGCATAAGTCGATATGATTGGCTGACACACGTGTTGCCGCTTAAAAAGTTGAGAAATGTTCAACTTCTGCCGCGAGCAACGGCACTGACGCAGCGCCGACGGATCCACAATTCAGTTCGCCAACGCTTGACGTCACCCATTAAAAGTGAATGGGAAAGCGTCAACGCTTACGCCCCGTGTGAATGCGCAGTAAGGGTTCATTATGAAAGGTCTTTATACACCCCTGAAAATATAGTTTTGTATATTATTTTGCATTTTGGTCAAGAGATCCTTCTAGAAATTACACATTGCACCTTTAAAAAAGATTAATTCAATTTACTCAATTTTTTAAGGTAAGTGGTTGCAATCAATTTATTTAAGCTACATTTAAACAAAAGGTTTTTGTTTTGTTTTTCTTTTTTTTTAATGTAGCTTTAATAAATTGATTGCGACCACTTACCTTAAAAATGTGAGTAAATTGAATGAATAATTCTTTTAGCGCAATGCTAAAGGTAATCAGATTCAATGGATTGTGCTAAGCTATGCTTAGAGTGGTACCGCCAGATCCTGAGATCGTCTGAATGGATTCCAAAACGGTAAAAATCAAATGTTTAACTCTAGGGGAGCTGGAAAATTCGGATATTTTGATCCACTACTACATATTTCAACACATATAAGATCACACTGTCGGGGTTTATTTCTGCGATAACAACCAACTGCCTATACATTATCCCTCTTATTACACGGCTATTTACCTCATAAATAAGATAAGGATTATTAAATATTGATTTAAATATTTGATTTGCTCATTTACAGAATGCAAACCTTCTGTGATGAAACCCATTAGCTTTCAGTTTTAAGATTTGGTTAAACCATTTGTAAATATAAAGTCATGCATGTTATTAAAAGAAATGTTTATATATTTTTGTAAAACTTGATGATTGATTTGGTTACCGTCTGTTATTAGTTTTGAGCGGTTATTATCCGGGAATAACATACCTGCGAATGTCACGCCTGCCCAATCAGAATCGAGCATCTAAGGAGCCATGTACTAAGTCAGGATAAAAGTTTTTTGTTTTTTGTTGTATGTGTTGTATGTGAAACATAATCAAATGTTACATTCTGTACTTTTGCCTTATTATATTAATTTCCAAAATTGTATTGTCTCCACAGCAAACTGGTCAATTTTGTCTTTACTGTCCCGATACTTAAGGAGGGCACTGTATATGTAAACCCAAAACCCCTTAATGTGGTTAATCATTTGAAAGTAATGATGATCTATAATAGCTGACAGGCTGCTACAGTGCACTTTTATACATGATGTCTAAAAATATATGAAAAATGTTGTCGTTGTTTTTTTATTGTAAAGAAAACAAATATGATGTTAAATGTAAATGCACTTAAATGTAAATATCACTGAATGCCATTGTGAAAAGTGACAACAGTACTGTAGTCTTCAAGTAACAAAAAAACAATATACAATCTAAATGAACAGAAATGAAGGAGAAGATTTTGTAAAATCCTGTAGGCCTAGATCACTGAGTGGACTGTGTGCAACTGGATGGAACTGGAAAATGCTGGTTTGAACTGGAAGGACTTCGGATATCGGATATAAATGTATTCTTCCCAAATTCAATGATATTAATTTAAATAATGAAAAAAATGTACTGAATGAAACACGAAAGAGGGCCTAAAACAAAGTGAAATAGACCTTTATCCATTCTTCATTCTGGGTTGAGCAGACATTCACACCTTGATGTCCTGACTGATTTTGCTGTTTGTGGCTTCAAGGACTCTCACTGTGACTGGAATGAACCAGAACCACTGTCTCACCTCACAATCATGCGCACAGACTTTTCCCAATCCAACTTCGACAAATGTAATGTAGATATAGAGCTTTTCACATTGTGCATAACCCTGGGGTATCTTCCTTCCATACACCAATTTTAATAATGGGTGAAGTGATGTTTCGTGCATAAATTTGAGAAAAGTGTTAGCATCTGGCTTACAAAACCCTGCTACAGAGTTAGCACTTCTTTTGGTGTGAAGTATTTTGCTAGAGCGAATTGTTTAGCAGTGGATAGCCAATCATAAACTGCCTCAGAGCTTACCTCATTAATATTAATGCAATTGTAGAACATTCCACATGGTGTTTCATGCAAGCGTCTAAGAGAAAAATTGAAAGGTGAAAGACAATAATTTAAATCAAATTTTTTATGTGTAGCATTAAACAGCTAGCTTGGATTTGCGTGGTGTTAGAGATGATCAAGAATTTATCAATGCTGGTCAACGTGTGCTATACATTGATTGACGTGATATGCATATTAGAACATTAATTATGTTCCAGGATTAATTATTAACCAGTTAGTTTGCAACAGTGTGAAGCATGGAATAAGATAACCCAGGATTAAATGTATCCAGGGTTAGGAATAACCCCGGTTTCAGGTGTGAACTGCCTAGTGTGCTCCTAAAATTATTAGGGAATATAAAATACAATTTTATTGTATGCTAAGATGTGTAAGAAATTACAGGATGAATACTCAACCCTTTTTATGATCTTTTATTAGGGTCACCCACACAAAACTGTCTCAGCAGACCCTTTTCATTTTTAAGGTAGTTTAGGTCATCACTGTTTCTGCCTTCTTCTTCTTGGACTACATTGTTCCAGCCCCATGTGGGCCCTGTTGATATGAAGATCTCACAATGGCTTGTACTAAATGTATTTATTCTGTTGTACTTTTCCTTTTCTTTTTTGTAAATTTGAATAAAGACAGTATGTTTTGAGGTGTTGTGTGCGCGACCTGATGTGTATGCTTCTTTTTTAAAGCAACTGCTTACTGAATTTACTTCTGTGACTGTGTATGATTCATGCTGCATTCCAGACCACTCGGATTTTGGATATTCCCCACCTCAAACTCGGAAGTTTGTCTGGAACGGCGAAGTCGGATATTTGGTGTCTGAACTTGGGGCAGATCGATCTACACTGACCTGAGGGAGATGCGTTATTTGTCCTCACACCCAAGATGCTTCCAGTGAGATTACAGTCAGCTACAGTACATGATGTGAAAAACAAACTTTAAAGTATTTTACAGCACGAAATAACAAAAGGGTCTCATTCACTGAGCATGCATACGCACAAATTTGTTCGTAAAATGTGCGTATGGACGTTTTAACTTATGATTCAACAAAAACTTTCGCACTAAAATTTATTTTAAATGTATGCAAAAACTTTTTAAGGACACGTGCTAAACTGTTCGCTTTTAATGCTTATATCTTTTGTATGCGAATGTTGATTCATACCAAAATGCTTTTTTGCATAGTTGTGTTTGACACATGAAAACGTCTCTGGTTACGTATGTAACTGTTGTTCCCTGAGAAGGGAACGAGACGCTTCGTCTCCCTTGCCATACTTCCTGCGTCCCTGTAACGCCGTCTTTGGCAATATTTCAGATAGCGATATACTTCCTGGCTCTCACGTCACCCTGTCTTTGTCGTTAAGCCTCACTATTGGTTGAATTTGATATACACATTCAGACGCACTTACCCCTGGAGGAGTCCCCAAAGTGTCACCGCAGTGACGCAGCGTGAGTTCCCTTAAAAGGGAACTGTAACAATGTATCTTAAAAGGTAACACGATGTAACCTTGCTCTCACTTGAAATTTAGTCCTTGAATTTGAGGGTATTGGACCTGGAAAGTCCTTGAAAGGTCCTTGAATTTTAAGTTAACTAAGGTGTGGGAACCCTGATCAATACAATCAGCTGTGTGCTTGCTATCAGTTATCAAAATATCTTTTTTTGTGTTTCAACAAAGGATAAGAAAATGATGACAGAATTTTCATTTTTGGGTGAATTCCTTTAATGTGCCATGACTGACTAAAGCGCATTAAGGTCAGGGGTTGGACATAATATCCAAATTCTGGGAGTTGTTTGGAATGCCACATTAATCTCTGTTGCTGCTGTTGAGCAAATGAAATGGTTTGCTGTGAAGATGTCTAGAGGTTTTCAATCAGGGACAAAGTTGAGAAAAGTAAACATTGTGTCCAGTCCACTTATTCCAAAGTGATGCGACAGACACCAAACTGTAAGGTCACTAATAAAAAGGGCAGAGTAAGTTATCACAGTTCAACCTTTTTTTAAAGTCTGGATTAACATGTGAAAAATTAATTATGTTGGGAAAACCAGTGCACCTCTGAGTCAACCCTTATCGCATAGCCTACCGTATGTGTCTGATTGCCTTTGAACTGGTGTACAAGTGCTCCCAAACAAGTTGCACCCACATTTTCCTTGATTAAGATGATTAAGTAATTATTCATGAACGCAAAAGAATGTCTTGTTAGATTAAACTTAATTATGCACACAAAGCTTGAGTAAGGAAATAGGAAGGACGAAGTAAAAGAAAATGTGATTGCTTTAGAATTCAGTTAGAGAAAGGAGAGGGATTGAAAATGAGTTGAGAAGAGTTAGATTATCATGAATGCACACTCCGTACCGGAGTTACGTAATGAATTAATATGCAGGTTATTATGCAATGCACTGTAGCTTTACACAGGCAGGATGTGGGAATTTACCGCAGAAGCAGTTCTGTTTATAAATGTGAAAATACAGCTAAAGTTTTACAGCTTTTTCTACATAAATTGTCCTACTGTATGTAATGTGAGGAACATCCTGTGGAAAATAACCTTGTTAGGCCTTATCTTTAATATTGACTAGGGCCATGTCAAAAATTCAAATCAATGTGAAATTAATAGTTTAAATCAAACTTGAAGCTCCAAACCTCAGATGCCTGGTTTTTATATGGTTACAATTTTGCACAATCTTCAAGACGTTTAAAGGGATAGATAGGAAAAAAATTAAAATTCTGTCATCATTTTCTCATTCTTATGTTGTTACAGACATGTATACATTATTTTTGTTCTGATGAACCAGCCTAATCTCACGAGAAATCGTATATATTTTATCAGTTTGCTAATTCGTAACAATTTATACAAAGTTTATCGTGCAAAATCATTCGATTCTCATAAAAAAAATAACGAAACCTAAAGCCGCACCTAACCTCAACGTCACAGGGGTCAAAACCAAATCATACCAAAACTTACGACTGTGGTTGTATAAATTGATACGAATTATGTACGAATTCTCGTGAGATAGCATTGGATGAACATGAATAAAGATATTTTCAGGAATGTTTGTAACTAAACCGATCATGAGCCCCATTCACTTCTACAGTAGGAAAAAGAATACTATGGAGGTGAATGGTGCTCGTGATCGGTTTGGTTACAAACATTCCTACAAAATATCTTCCTTCAAAAGAAATGTATGCAGGTTTGTAACAACATCAGTAATTGATGACAGAATTTTCATTTTTGTTTGAACTATCCCTTTAAAGGCGGGGTGCATGATCTCTGAAAGCCGATGTTGATATTTAAAAATCACCTAAACAAACACGCCCCTACCCCAATGGAAACTGGACCTTCTTTTGACAGACCTGCCCCACACATAAGCAACCCAGGCAACGATGACGGTTAGTAGACACGCCCCTTACTGCTGATTGGCTAGAAGTGTGTTTTGGGTACTCGGCCTGACTTTTTGAAGTGTTTTTCAAAAATCATGCACCCCGCCTTTAACATTAATTTAGCCTACTGTACAGTAGCACTGCATTGATTTAACAACTGATATATGCATACAGTATAAAAACTAACTTTGAACAAATTATTTTCTTCTAGCATTTAGAAACTTCTGGTTTCTGTTGTTATGTGTTTTCTACTGAAACGTCAGTAGCCTTTAAGCTGTTCTGTGATATTTGTTTAAGTCCCTGAATTGTGCTAGTGAAGCTGCACTATCCTTGAATTAGAAAATAGCACTCTAATCTGATCGGTGCTTTTTATCCTCTTCAGTTATATTCATACAGTTTCTCATTAATGCCACTTGACAATTAAGGTATTCATGCATAATCACAACAGGCTGACAATATCAGAACTAGAGGGTACAGTATGTAAGATTGTAGATTTTTAGTTATTTTACCTTTATATTATGCTTTAAAAAAGAAATGAAACACAATATTTTAGGATTTTTTATGCAGGATAACTTCTACATCAGAGCAGCATGCTTTGCACAGCTATCAAAAATGTGAATAGAAATGATTTACTATTAATACGGTACGTTTAATCGTTGCTCATATGTCTGGATTTCATAAAAAAGTCCTGCATTTGGATGAAGCTACAGTTTATACAAGAGGTTTGCATAGTGGTTGTGTTATTCATGCAAATCTGTGATTTTTACTGCTACTCAGTTTGGCTCTGTTTCGCTTCCTTGTCAACAGCAAGAAATGCTTAGCAATAATATATCATTAAATAACTGGGCCAGTGAGGCAGAGGAGAGAGAGAAACACTGTACTGTATTTCCTGAAATTTGGGAACCAACTGTCCTAAAAAGAACTTTAATACAGTGCAACGATCATACTGTTAAACAGTGGATGATGCTGCCACCTTGTGGATTTACTGGTATATCTTAGTCTTTTTAGTTAAATGCTGTGTCTTCAAACCATTTTCTTCTGTAATGCAAAAAGATTCATGTTTTATTCTGGCACCCATATGTATTATTAATAAACCGAAACGGAGCATATGAGTCATGGCACAGAGGGTTACTGTCATGAATAAGGAAAGTAGCCTAATGTTTTACTATTCATTCACTCAACGTAAAATGTCTTCAAATATTAAATTTTAAAGATTAAATTGATGAAATATTCTGTAATAGCGCCAAGAAAAGAATTGTAGCATAGAGCCTTTATTTTTTTCACTGAACCATTAAAACTTAACTCAAGACACTTTACATGTTGCCTGGGGCTTCTGTCTGTCAATTTTTCTTTCTGTCTGTTTCTTGTCTGTAAAGCCGGTTTAGCGAACATTATATGGAGCTTATAGCAATTCATGCAAAACATGAGAAATTTTATAAAATGTGTACCTTTTAAGGGATTGAGTACAGATCTTACACTTTACACGTGATCAGCAACTTTCAGGAATCACGCTGTAATTTGAATGCTGATTCATGTCAATCTGCATCTTTTTATATCCTATTTTATAACAACAAATAAATTGATAAAATTCTCAGTAGTGTTTTATGGATCTTTATCTCAGATGTTTGTAAAAAAAAATGCTGAGGAAAAAAACAAAAACAAATGAACCAATTCTTAATGCAAATTCTAGCTGTTTATGACGTTTCACTTTCTTTCTCCATGAATATTCATTTTATAAGAAGTGCAATACGATAAGTTTCAACAACTGTTGTAGGGGGAGGCAGAGAGAATGTATTCCCGGAAAAGATACCTCTGTAACTGTGTCATAGGCAAACTTTAAACATCTGGTAGGTGATTTCAGTCACTTTTTACTTTCATTTTATTCCGCACATAGAGTTTGAATGGTGACTGAGGTTACTTTCTTCCTTTTTTGCGCGCCATTAGTCTACAAATCGAAATCATGATATCGAGGCTAGTCTATTTTAAACCGTGTCTGAAACACGCAACCTGTAAGTATGAAAAATGTACAACAACACGGTTTAAAAAGTAGTAAATAGCCTACTTCTAGGCTGTAATATTTCAGAAACATTTCAGAAATTGCTAATTTGTTCACGTATTTTGAATGATACTTGACAGAGTTAGACAAATGTTTCATTTTTTAACAAATGTATTTTAAAACAAATATATAAATATATATAAACACATTTTATTGTTTACTAATAGCCACGATCAATAATAAAAAAAATGTAATTATTTATTCAGTGCTAGCAAATAAAAGTCTGTTTACCTGTAAACAATTTGGCTAGTGAACGAATACAAACAAAAACAAACAACAAAGAATAGCCTATATAGGCTATTTAACAATAATTTAACAACAAGTTTTTGTTGTTGTTTTAAAATGTGCTAAATACAATTGGCAAAGTTTTCATTTACGATTCTCCAAAAGTTGTATAACTTTGATTCGCTGTGGATCATAAACGCAGTCCTCTTCTAAACCGCTCGGCACCATGCCGCAGTTAGGCGGCACCCATGCAGTGTCATATCCGTTCTGATGCCAGGATTTCTGTAAGGGGTGACCCTGATAATCGATCTTCTTCACTTTTCCCACTCGAACACTTAATTTGAGAATTGCCAGCTGTTGTCCTTTTGAATCTATAGGGTAACGACTGGCTTTCTCTAAACTCCGACTCACATAGACTCCTGGACCGAGCATGCCATCACCCGACTGTCTGAATCCGTTACGCATGATATCTTGAGCGATGGCCATCGTTGTGCCATGGTACATGATGAAAGATTTCCGTCCAGGAAAAGCCTGAAGTCCAGCGCCATAACCATCTGCCATGGTGTTCACAGTTCAAGGCACTTTTGCGGGGTTTCCAATTATTTTAAAATAAGTAAATTAATTTAAGTTAGTAAAACAGTAAATGTGAGTTTGCGATCTAAAAGTTATGGTAACTTGATAAAAAACTGAAAATGAATCTTCTGTAAATGAACACAGCTTACCTTCTGAAGAAAGTTTGGCACTAAATGACCCTCTTAAAAATGCATTTCCTTTTATACAGTATATTGCAATGGTTTCACTTTTCATTTTTAGTTAGGTGGAGTCAAGAACGGAACAGTAGTGGAAGTTAAAGCACTTTCAGATAAGAAACCTCATTTCTTTACAATGTCATCCAGTTTATTGGTAGTAGGCAATCATGTCTGTTCAAACTGCATATGCCTAACATAACCATCAAACAAGTGTCCACTAGTTTAGGTTTACATTATGCTTTGGATACAAGCCAAAACAACTTTTGTAACATTTCCTGTAGCATAGTGTGCTACAGTATGACATACTTTTGGGAGTTTGATTGTCATGGATCACAGTCTTATATATTTAGGAATGTCTTGCCAGTTTTATGTGTTTTTTTTATAATTTGATGTGATTTTCCTTAGATGACAATTAACAAAAGGATAAACATGCTTGCTCTGTAGAAATAAAACAGTAAAACAGTGGACAAAAAATCCCAAGCAAAAGTCATTGAAAAATGTTCTTCTCACAAATGAAATTGAAATTGTAAGTGCACCAAGAGGTTTTCCATGATTGTCCTGTGATCATCCCAGGTTGTGTTTTAATATTTTTTTGCTGAACAACACAGAGTTCAGACCCCTCAGTACTAGGTTGGTTTGGACCCCAGAACCTGAAAATATTATAAAATAACATAAGGCATTTTCTTCTTTTTCAAACAGAGCAGTACACCAAAAGAAATAAGCTGTAAGCAACAGGTAAAAAATGTTTACCCAGAGGTCAGTGAAAAACCATCCACCCACTTCCACACTCCTAAATGATCTCTGTCCGTCAATCCAATCCACACATCCATTTGAAATGTATTGGATAATTTTTCAATAAATTTCTGTAATGATGGCAAAACATTATGTTATCTGATTGATTTCAAATTCATTTCGATTTTTCAGTAACCCACCAACAAATTCAAATTATCACAACTTTCGATCTTCAATTAATGCTGTCTGTACAGCGATAATACAAATTATGTGTTTTATATATTACAATATCTTAGTGGTCATAAATATACTGTTGGCTTCATTTTTTTATACAAAATATAATTTCCTATTTTTAAAATTTGGAAAAAATGTAAAGATTTTACTCGGTTTGAAACATGGCCCATATATTATTTGACATGTCTTGGTGAAATTCAAACTTAGACTTACTCACCTGCTCTGCCCAGCTGTTTATGATCACCAGATCTGCACCTCTCATTTTACAGTTTTGTCTGCTCTCAGTCCACTTCATCCTCACATTCAATTCAGAAATGTAGTAAACACTCGTGTTGTAGTACCACCAGCCCTTTTGTATTTTTTCATCTACAAACCAAGAGTATCGAGAAGTAATTGTGACACGGACATAAACATCTTCTATACAGTAGATTGAGTGATTCTATTTGCTCAACTAATGTATTAATTTTTCTAAAAAAAAATTCACAAATTCACTTGCCCTTTCAGGTTTAATTGTAAACAAGCTTAGCTTGCTGTCCTTAAAGGAAAGGACTGATCCAAAGACTCCCACTCCACCATACTCCACCCAGGGACTGCATTAAAAACTAAAGGTAACAGTGGCAGCTTGTGGCTGCTCACCCTAGGGGCGATAATTCAAAATAAGTGTTTGGAGTGTCATGTGTGTGGTTCCTTTTTTCAAAATATGTGTTCTGCGCCTCAAGAGATCCTGTCTGTGCGCATCACATGTTTTGTCAAAATAAGTGCCTACTGCACACGCGTCAAAACCGTTTATGTTAAATAGAAGCTCACGTTCACAAAATACACTCCCTTAACAGTAAACTCTGATTACACATGAGATTATGCGAGTATCTGGCAAACGCGAACGTCTCTTTTATCATAAAACCTTTAGACACGTCTGCAGCAGGCACTTATCTTGACAAGACACGTGATGCACACAGGATCTCTCAAAACGCAGAAAACATATTTTGAAAAAAGGAACCACACATATGGGCTACATACATTTCGAGTGCCCTTCGAAAAAAGAAGTCACCGGCCGCCACTGAAAAGTACTACAAAAGGTCTTCACACCACTATTACAGAGAAACCATTTTGGTTCCTCAAGAAAACATTCAGTCAAAGGTTCTAAGTAACCTTTTTTTACTTATATTTGAACCTTTCTCCATAACAATTAACCTTTTGTGCAGCAGAAAGGCTCTTTTTATGTTAAAGTTTATTTTCATCATATATAACATCTTTATTTTTAGGAATGAACGGGAGACAAGGAGTTGACTTGAGTATTTTATTATTCCCTATACTGAAAGAGCTAAAAGAATAAGATTGATCATGGCATGGGTCTTTATAGACTTACATTGACAGACCTTTTATGGACTAAAACCTGTGAGATGATTATATTCTTAAAGGACAAGTTCGGTATTTTACACTTAAAGCACTGTTTTCAGATTGTTTATGATGAAATAGAATGGTTTTGACTGAAATTTGGACATGTGATGCTGGCCCGAGAATTTTCGGTTTCTGTTGTATCACCCCACCACCTCTACAATGGCTGCATGTGCACTGGAATGCATTAAACTTTCGTTTACAAAGACGTGAAACTCACCGAGTGATCAGGGGTGTTCACTGATAAGCTCACACAAAAATCACTGCAAAAGATGCTTTCCAACAGGTGTTTATGCATTTGTTGTAAACTTGTGGAACTATTTTTCTAAACGCCTCACACCCGAACATTCTTCTGTTGAGAGCTTGAATAATAGACACTCCAGCCCAGTTGGTGGCGATAATCCACCTTTGCCAATTGCAAGAATAGAAACAAAGTTCCCGGCGCGGACTAATACCGTACCTCACAGCACATCTAAAACAAGTCAATGGAGATGGACAAAAACTATGATAAAACCTGTTGGAAAGCATCTTTTGCAGCAATTTTTGTGTGAGCATATCAGTGAACACCCCTGACCACTCGGTGAGTTTCAGGTCTTTGTAAACGAAAGTTTAATGCATTTTAGGAAGGATTGCTCCAGTGCACCTATGCAGCCATTATAGAGGTGGGGGGTTACGTACGTTAGTACAACAAACACCCGAAAATTCTCGGGCCAGCATCATATGTCCAAATTTCAGTCAAAACCGTTCTATTTCATCATAAACAATCTGAAAACAGGGCTTTAAGTGTAAAATACCAAACTTGTCCCTTAAGTTACCTCCAGTTTTTGTGTGCAATGTCAATTAGATGGTTAAAGATTGGATTTTGGGCTCATGACATGCAATGATTAAAACATGTAAGTTAGGATACCCCTGTAGTTTGTGCAATTGAAAATTTTTTAGATTGCTTACCCACTTCTGAGAGACCTTTAAGTAAATTGTCTCTTTGTAAGGTCAGATTTTGAACGCTTTCTAGCTGTTTGTGTCCTGAATAGTATATGAGGTGTTGTGTAATGATGCAGGCCAGCAGAAGAACACAGAGTAGTCCCAGACACAGAGAAGCCATCCCATTAGACCTCCCATTCCAGCACAGACATCCTAAAGTTAAACAGAGTACACATACGCACCACCCAATGTAAAGTGTGTTTTAAACTAACAAACAATATTGGTTCACATGGTTCATTTAGAAATATGTGTAAGCTCTGTAGTCACATAGTATTTCTAATGCTAAAATTTAATTGTTGTTATCATTTTTCTAATTTAATGTTTTTAAACAGTGTTTAAAGTGCATGATTTTTGAAAAACACTTTGGAAAAGGGAGTCGGGCCGAGTACCAAAACACACTTGTAGCCAATCAGCAGTAAGGGGCGTGTCTACTAACTGAAATTGTTGCCTGGATTGCGAATGTGTGGGGAGGGTCTATCAAAAGAAGGTCCAGATTCTATTGGGGTAGGGGCGTGTTTGTTTAGGTGATTTCAAATGTCAACATTGGCTTTCAATGATCATGCACCCTGCCTTTAAATGTTTTCTCAGTTTATCACACTACAGAAAAATTTGTTATTTACTTACTCAACCAAATTTGAATGACAAAAGAAAACGGCAAGTAAATAATATAACTTATTAAAATCTTGGCAGGTTTCAAATGGTGGGAGCGTGTTTGCTGTTGGTGCTAAAAACCACACCCACTTGCGGGAAAGCTGCCTTCTGTTGGACTGTAACTAGTTAATAGTTACTGTAATAATATTATAGTATATAGTATAAACAATTAGTAAAAAATGTGTAATAATATTACAGTTACCATCCAAAAAATGGCTAGTTACTGTAGTGACAACCGCCAAAATTTGATTTTAAAACTGCAACCGATGTTACAGTACTGCGGTATATTTACTGTATAACATCTTATATTATTATATCTACTATATATCATGCTACAACCAAACTACATATTTTAATTTTAATAACAGAACTATGTCTAAAACAAACATACTGAAAGCTGAGACTTGCCATTGGCTGTTGTATTTGAATAAATTATAAGGTGAGTCCAATAAAGAATTAGGGATATTTTGGGGATGTTTTACAATAAATATAATAGTTGCATATCAATATGTGTTGTGTTATTGCATTTATGTAATAGTAAATTGCATTTTTTCTAATATATATTTTAAAGATGCGTTTTCTCTACCATCATAGAGAATAGTAATATTTTTCCTATGAGTTAAAATTGATGATGTTTGTGTAAGATAACCAGACATTGGTGGGTGGAAGTTAATATAAATAGCAAACACCAACAAGGGAGGTGGCGGAGCCACCTTCTTAAAGGGATAGTTTACCCAAAAAGGAAAATTCTGTCATCATTTAAGTGAATGGGACTCACCAACGGTTTGGTTACGAACATTCATGAAAATATCTTCCTTCAGGTTCCTCAACATGAGAGTCAGTGAATGATGACAGAATTTTCATTTTTGGATGAACTATCCCTTTAACCCCGCCTGAATAGCTTAATCCTTAACTTAGAAATGAGGAAAAATAGTTTAACGGTGTAACTCTACAATTCAGTACATATTTCAGCAATACATTTCTAACATCTATAATGTGTTATTAGCTTAAGCCAGGACTACGTTTTAGTTAAATTAGGATATTTAAGTCATTGTTTAAAGCATATTTTATAAATAAACATTACATTAGTTCTCAAGACACAATACTCACACTGATATATTTTAAGATATGTTCAGAGCAAGTTGTTTGTGATCAAGACAACACCAACATTTAAGTTAGTCTGGGACTAGGCTTAAGTGCTTTCTGGGAAACCGCCCCTAAATCTTATTTTTTTATTATGAACTGTTAGTAAATAACTGAAGAAAAATAACAAAGTGCTTTACTATTTTTCTGCCTTTCTTGCTAAACTACTTAGTTGTCCCTTAAATAATAATGCAGTGAGAACCTTTAAGTGTTAAAGCTTAATGTTATATTATAATGTTGTCATTTTTAATTATCGCTTTTCCAACACAATTTAGCAAACATGGCACTAACAACATCAAAGTCATCTGTTTCAATTGTGTTTTACCTTGGTTGTGATGTCCAGAATTGTTTCTTACTGCGGGCTGATTTAAAATGACATGCTGGTTGTCTCTCGCATGAAATAAGGTATCATATGTGTGTGATATGTGCTCCATGACTTGTCCATCCAGAGATACGCTCACTGATAGTATTTATGGGGATCTCCAGTTTTTAAGCACAGCCTAAGACCACTTCCCTTAGCTCTCTGAGTAAGGAACTTTATGTTTTTTTTTTTTTGTGAAGAGGAAGCTGTGGATGCACAAATCTTTGAAAATCTCCATATCTCTAAATGCTTTTAGTTAGTCTATAGCTAAACTGCAGTTTCCATGGCCTTATTCTTTAGGGGAAATTAAATCATAAAAGTCTACAAATTTATTATTTACGCAATAGATTATTTTGACTGTAATTTACTATTCACAGTGTGAATCATCATTCCACAGACTGTCTATTGATTTGCTGTCTATTTATTGTCATTTGTGGAAGTGTTCATTTCTATTTTCTATAGACGGTTTCATCGGACGTACATGATACACGTCTGGATCCAAACTTTACTTCCGGTTTCGTGTTTTTAATGGTCTGACTAGTTGCTAAACTGATCTCTTGAACAAATGCCTCGTCGAAAATAACAAATGTTTTGGTTTCCTAGGTAATTTGTTTTTTTGCTTGTTATATAAATAAACTACGTTTAAAGTACTTTGTGGTTATTTATTATTAGCGGAGTTTACCAGAAGTTACGTGTGGACCGCGACAGCCGCTTTTTTATCCCTGCGTTCCAGTTCGTTTTTTTTATGAACTTATGAACTTTATGAACGCTAACTTCCCTCAGTCTCGTTCACTCGGATGTACGTCATTGCTTACAGAGGCGTCATGCCCATTCAATCTGAGGGGGCAGTTGCCCGCTTGGTTTTTTGAGCCTCAAAATCAAAGAAGCGCCCATTAATCTGTTATTTGTCTTTTAATCTGTTTACTATGCACAATATTATTAATTCTGTGCTGCATCCTTGTCACTTTTCGGAGATTTTCCCCGTTTTGATAGTGTTTTGATCGTGTTACATTACTTCTGGCTGCAGGCGCTGCATTCAGCGCAGTCGCTGACGTCATCAATGTCATCAACGTCTTAGCGCGCTCACGAGCTCTTTGCTGTTGCTGCTGCATTTTGCTATGTGAGGAATTAAAATGTGTAAGAAACGCTCACAACATTTCCAAACCCCAGTACGGTAATGTGCAGTTAACCTCCTCTGTGTAGAAAATGTATGGTTACAAATGTGACCGTCTCAACGTTATATTAGTAGAGATTTCTAGATTCATCTTCTTGGTACCTCGCCAAAGTTCACGGGGACGCGGAATCACACGTTCACATATGAGGAAAAGTTGAATGCAAAAATCCGTTCCTCTAATAATTTTTATCTAAACATTTTTTGAATCATTATTGAACACTGAACTCAATCACGTGGCTATGGCTTATGTGAGTTTCGTTGTTTATAAACTTCATGGATTTAAAATTACATTAATTGTATAGGATTATGCAGTTGTTGTGCAAAATGCATTGACACAATTAAACAAGTCATTAAACAAAACGTAAATAAACAAAACATGCCGTTCCAGATGTAAATATGATGCCAATATGTCATTATTCCGATTGAATAGTATTTGATATGAAAGTTAGTCAACACTTTTATTCTGGAGGTTTTTGTCATGAAGGCAGAAAGGCTCAAAATAGTGCCATGGAAAAGACTAAAAAACCTCTATAATATTTCGTTTGATGTCCGTGTATGCATAGCGATAGGAGAAACGAAGCTTTTCGAAGCTTCGAATCAATTGAACGAATTGCTTCGAAAATTTATTCAGTTTTTCAAAGCAGTTCGAAACACGACACGCTGGCGCCCCCTGCTGGTCAAAAGAGTGTAAAAGCAGATATGTCGAAACATTTTACATTTTTTTTACAAAATAATAGGAAGATTTTGATTAAAATATGTTTTAAAAAATATTCAACTTTATTAAGACATACTAGTTAAAAGTGTATTATGTTTTTTTAGTTTAATTTGGGGCAAACAAATCATTAAAACTAACTACCCTTTTAATTATGAACATTTTTGTCATTAAATCTGTCTATAAACAAAACAAAGTAGACAAAATGTGTTATTAGTCAGATCGGATAAATGTTTTATGAACTTGCATTATAAAACTGACCCGAGTTCACCTAAACATATTAGACACTGGTCATTTGTGATCAACTCCCCTAGTTGTAAACCATCGGATTTTCGAAACGTTTCGAAACAGTTATGACGTAATGAAGCCTTGTTTGCTAAAATCACGTGACTTCGGCCAGTTTGAAACACGCTCCGAACCACTGATTCGAAACAAAAGATTCATAAATGTTTCGAAGCCTCATGAAGCAGTGCTTCGAAAACGACCATCACTATGTATGCACACATTTTTGTAAGCTGTGCACACTGTGCCCCCTCAAAAAAAATTGGTGCATGACGCCCCTGATTGCTTACGTTGTACGAGTGCCCACTACTGCTGAAACACTTGAAGTAGGTTCAAATGGATCGCCCTAAGCCCTTGATCACATGGAAAGTGGAGACCGCCCCTCCATGTGCAAAGCGCAAGTTGCTGAAGTGACGTCACAATCGTGATGCATTGTGGGATATGGAGCTGCCTGAAGTGTACATATAAAGTAGAAATCGAGGGAGCGAGGGTCTGTCAATTCAAACTTCCCTCGTTCACTTGACAAAGTGGAACGCACTTCAAAATGGCGACAGGGATTCCCCCGAGGGGAAGTGTTTAGGGAAGTTCGCGAGTGCGTGTCTAAAACTGGAGTGGAACACACCCTAAGTTGTTACTTTCTATAGATATCCATATTTCATTTACAGGGAAATTTCAAGATTTATTGTCACACTAAGTGCATGAGCTTGAAACATTTGGCAAATTTGTTCAGTTGTATGTGAAGTAATGTTTGGAGTAAAGAAATCAGCTTCGTGATTTCAACCGGCCATGTGTATTAATAAAATAACTATAAATGAATTTTGCTTGCTCTCAGTGAAAAAAAGACTCAGTCTAATATCTCTGTAGCCCTATAACCTTACCACATCTATCACCACACTTCAATTTAGTGGCTTTCCTCCTCTGCTGTCAATATTGTGTTATTTATTAAAACGGCGGTATAGAGATAAGTAAATTGTGTGAAAAATACCACGTTTTTACACATAAAACATGAACATGTGTTATATTGCACACTATAAACACAATCAAAGCTTCAAAAACACAGAAAGAACAGGACCTTTAAAATATTGAACAAAGAGTGGTTTTGAGCATGGATGTAAATTTCTTTATCTTATGTTTTTAATTTATGAGTTGCACCGTAAAACCTAACAGTTAACTTAACTCAAACCATTTAAGTAAACCGGTTGCATTAGACCATTTAAGTTTTAAAACACAAACATTTAAGTACTGTGAACTTGAGTCATGTGCAATTATGCACTTATATTTAAGTAGTGTTAACTTAAATATAAGTGCATAACTGCATATGACTCAATTTGTTTAAGTTCACACTCACAGTACTCAAATGTATGTGTTTTAAAACTAATGCAATCGCTTTACTTAAATGGTTTGAGTTGAGTTAACTTTTAGGTTTTACAGTGTGGGTGTGTAAGTCCTTCCAACCTTATTTTATTTTAATCACTGTCTTGTTACCTAAAACATAACGTAATTTTGAAACATGTCAGCAACTCCAGCAAGCTGGGATTGAAAACATTTTTACACAGCAGGGTTAGTTAAGAACAAGGACATTTTCAAAAATATCGGATATGTGTTCGTAAAAAAAAGGATGGACGTGGATGTGTAAAGCATTTTGAATTACCTCTGTGTAGGGAATGGGCTATATACAAATAAACTTGATTTACCTACCAAGCAAAAAACTACAAAAATCTATTTGTGAGGTCATAAAGGCATGAATGAGCTTCTTGGCACCTGAAGCAGACAGCACATACCCGTACCACATTTTTGAAATATTTACAAGATGGAAGAATGCTGTATGACATACACTGGAAATGTAACTATCAAATAACAGATTGCTAACATCTTTAGCAGGCATCACGTATCCACTTTAAAGTATTGCTTCTAATGTTCAAAGCATTAAATGGTCTTGCTCCCCTAGTCCTGTCTGACTTGCTCTACCCTTACCGCCATGCCCGGTCCCTTATGATCAGCTGAACTGGGTTTATTGTCCATCCCTCATTTTCCAATGTAGGTTGAAGATCTTTTAGTATTAATAATCCCCAATTATGGAATTATTACACTATGTACTACCTCATCCGTGAGTGCATTCAAGACCCAGTTACAAACAAATCTATTTATCATGCATTTTGTATAATATAACTTTACATATGTGACTGTAATGTATATGTGGGTGCCTAAATGTATTGTAAAGTGCAATGTAAAGTGAGTGGAAAAAACAGCAGTGCAACCATCTAAAGCAGAGGTCTTTAAATGGAGATCAAAGCATGACATTGCATGATTTATCCTAATGTGCTTTGTGGCAAAAATATGGGAAATACTAAATTCTGTGGTTTAGGACAATACATGTGTTAAAAAACACCTAAAATATTGGTTGTAATATTAATATATATATATATATATATATATATATATATATATATATATATATATATATATATATATATATATATATATATATATATATATATATATATATATATATATATATATATATATATATATACATTTTGTTGAGTAGGCAAAATTAAAAATATTAAAAAAGAGACCCATCAAAAAACAACACAGGCTACTACACCCCAAAGGGCTGGGAGTTTTCTCAGTTACCAAAATAGCAAATTGACTTCTCATACCAAAAATAAGTAAATGTGTAAAAGTAAATGTGAATCTTTAAAAACTAATACATTCTGTATCAAAGGCCAAAAGACAGCAGGGGGACGATTGACATCTGTTGGTGATCGAGTAGAACTGCAGCTGATGTGGTTATGAATATGGATGGATACTTTCAGTTTGTTAAGCATTAATAAACGTAGTAGCAAAATAATAATTTAAATATCATTCATCTGCTAGCATTGACTTTTCTCCAGATAACAAAAATATTTTTAATAAATAAGTTATGAATGTTGATAGCCTATTTGTTATAACTTTCTATTTGAAATAATGATTTCATAATATTTTATGAAATTGTAATTATTGTGCAAATCTCTTAAACCTTATTAAACAGTTTGTGTAAATACACTTTAGAAAATGAAAGCCGTAATATATATATAATGTATATAGGCTACTTAGGTGACAGTACAGTTTTTTTTATTAGGTGAGAGTACAGTCTATTACACAGGTGGCGGCATAGTTTCACGACGCATTTTATATTAAGACAAAACCTATTTGTACACCGCGTGCAGAAATCATTGTTTATAGTTCATAGATCTTTGAAATCTGTTAACAATTTAAAGGGAAGAAGCTTGCAGATCCCCTGAATACTACAGTCAGGACGCCCGGACCGGTCCAATATGGCGGTGACAGTGACGCACGCAGCGTCTTCTACGCCAGCGGCATCTCTATGGCGCCATGCACATTTACGTTGGTTTATAATACCATTAAACGAAGAATATCGTTACATCATCAAATTTTCGTCAGATCCTGGAATAGAATCAGAGTCCCTCAGTTTTTCTTCAAATGTGCACATTTAGAAGTTACACATTACACAGAAGTTTACCAGATTTTAACAATAAAGGTAAGGCATGTTCATTTAGCTGTGATTTGTACTCCTCCTGTCTTACTCTTGACATGCATTTCTGTACATTCAGATGTATTGGTCTAAATTATTTTGTATTGATTGTAAGCAAAGTGGCCTAAACACATGTAAGATTAGTCACAAAACCTTAAACACAATCTTCTTACTCACATTTACACTGCAATTCACTGTTGCAACATCCTACACAGGCAGCAAAGGTTAACCACACATATTAAAACACATTTGTTAGTGATTGGACAAAACAACTTAAAATGGTTCTATTGATGTTTTTTAACAATTGTACACAATATAAACCATCTCAGAGTCTACAGGTGTGTTTATACCAACAATCTGAGAGTCAGAGTATGAGGGAGAGGTGGTAGATAAGGATGAGTATATGTATATTATGAGTTATATTATATTATTCCGACTGACCCGTGGTGTGATAGGTGAGTTGTGTTGTCAATCAATACTGACATACCACAGAAGGTATATGAGCGGGGAGCGCAGGGCATTTACGTTAACCTACCTTCTTTTGCTCTCTCACTTTTTGCTTCAAATAATACCCTCATTGACTTTGCTTTTGCATTTTTTGGTACTAAAACATGCTTTTCATAGAGTTTACTTTGATATTTGAGTTTTTGAAGTTGGACCGCTAGATTTTTTTACAGGATACAAGTACATGCATGCATACATTCAAAGCTCACTATTACTTGCACTTATAGTATGAAAAATATTCACTGACCTAACTTGTGATAAATACATTTTTCAACATTCAAAGGCAGGAATGTGATTTTAAATCAGTATTGTGTTTTGACCATGGACACCACCCATAGGTTGGTGAAGGGCCTTTTTTGATGCCAAATGTTGGAGGTGCCTGTCGTTGCGGTCTTGGCATCACATCACCGCGCCTCACTGGTGGCTAACCAGAAATATAGGGTAAAAAGGCAGGACGTGGGTAAAGCTGAAGTGGCTGGTTGCTGAAACCACACCCGCCTAGCTCGAAGGTAGTGACAGCTGTGGCAGTTAACCCGTCACTCAAGTGGCCACGCCCTTAATTATGCAGAACTATAAGGATTAATATAATTAAAACAGATGAAGTACAAAAAAGTCACCCCCTCACAGTTTTCCTGAAGGGCAAAATTAGCTATATAGACCAAAAAACACTTTTTGTACCAGGCTGTAAACGCATCTATTTCTGCTGTAAAGTTGGGCACATTTTAACATGGGGGTCTAGCGTCCAGTCGATGAATTGCAGTTTAAGTAACTGTGTTGGCTTCACGATAGAGATCGGATGGTTGCCCCTTGGTTTTGACCCATATGTTGCTCATCCAGGTAACACTGCACTGTATTAGGAACCAAATGTAACCTTTTTGTAAATGTAGATGTTGTATGTTATGGGCTATATGAAAGTGTGTTACAGTATGTGAAAAAGCTTATTCGAGTCACAACTACAGTAAAACCAAATTGCAAGCTTTATGTTTAAAATTACAGTAAAGCTTGATTCAAACATGCATGGTAAAATGTTATCATGGCAATTACAAGTGCCAACTTCACAGTGATCACTTTCTTTCCTTGATCAAATGAATTGCATGTCAACCTAAATAAACAACTTTGTCCTTTTTTATTCAGTAACTCAGTCAGCAGATCCTCGGATCTGCATTACAGTTTACAACAGTAAAATCAATCGGCAAGGATTATATGGGGAAATCCCTGACTGCATAAGGCAGCACTGACCTTGTTTTTGTATAAAGTATATTGAATTTTTTTTATTTTGATTTGAAATTTTGGTCACACTTTATATTAGGTGGCCGTAAATACTATGAATGCTACTAATATTAAATGCCTGTAAGACTATGGATGTACATGTGAAATTACACGTTGATATGGAAATTTACCCCATATAAAATGTGACCTTTTTTTAAAATACACTACTACATTTCGATTGTTTGTGGCATTGAACATCAGTGCTACAACAAATACATAAAAATGTAGTAAAATTACATTAATCTTACCTGTTGGATGACACCATGAACACGGTAGGCAAGACGCAAGGCCTAAAAACAATTTATTTTATTCTCCTACATAAAAACTCACTTTTAAAAATATTTTTTATAGGTTTGTTGAAAAAGATAATATAAACATTTATTTATTGCTTTTTGCCAACAGAAGTCCTCTGAGTCATTGTTTGCCCCTGGCTGCCTGTCTAAAGCCACACCCTTATTTTAATTCCGGATTTTCTGTGCCACAGTCATATTTTCTGAGAACTGAAACTTTGCCGTCATGGAGGAAACAGCTTCGAGTGGATCCACAGATGTGAAATGTGATGTGTGCATCGGGTTGAAGCGCAAAGCAGAACAGGCCTGTCTGGAGTGTGTGTCTTCATACTGTGAGATTCATCTTGACCTGCACAACACACTGCATGTCGGGAAAAGGCACAGACTAGTTGAGGCAAATGAAACCCTGCGGGAGAAAATCTGCCCTCATCATGAAAAGCTACAAGAGGTCTACTGTCGCACAGACCAGCAGTGCATCTGTCACCTGTGCATTACTGATAATCACAGGGGTCATGATGTCATTGCACTGGAGAAAGAAGTGATTGATAAACAGGTCAGAAATGTAATTTACATTTACGCGTTTGCCAGACGCTTTTATCCAAAGCACAGTATTTACAGTGCATTACAAGGTATATATTTCTTATAACAGTATGTGTGTTCCCTGTGTTTGAACCCACCATGACCTTTTGCGCTGTTAATGCAATGCTCTAATATTGAGCTACAGGAATATGTTAATGTCAAATGTCATTTTTTACAGATAGATGTCGCACTGGAGTAAATATGCCTTGGCTGTGTTTGGTAGATGTTGACTTATTGGTTTTGATAATGATAATATTGATAATTTTTATAGCAAGCAGTGTGGGTGTGGGCTTATATAATATGATGTTTATATACAGTGGCCCCAAAAGTGTCATTGCATTAGATTACATTATATCAAACAAAGTCGAATTTTGTTAAGTGGCAGATTTGTCAAATGATAAAACTTGGGCTATATTCTTTAAAATAAAGGCAAATGCGATGAACTACACACTTGTTACTGCTGCAACAACTTAAAGGGAACTTACTTTATACATATACCTAAATAAGTAAAAGTTAGTTCAGAGAAAAGCTTGAAAAAGTGTATTAATAGATGCCACTTGCTTTGAGCATTTGTTATCAAATGCGTTTAAATATTATAAGTGTTGCATAAGTTACCTATTTTTGGTGGGCAATGTGATACGTTTATGTGATTAGTAGTAGTACTATAGTTAACGGTGCAATGTGGGACTTTTATGCTGCGTTCAGACCAGCCGCGGTAGAGGCGGCAAGCGCAAGTGATTTCAATGTTAAGTCAATGTAAAGACGCGTTGATGCGCGTCTGGAGGTCTCCGGTAGACACGATTCCGCCTCATCGCGAATGGCGCAAATTGAGTGTTGCCACGGGAAAAGCATGAGTTGAAAAATTTGGCGGAATAACGCGCTGCGTTAACCAATCGGGAGCTTGCTCTAGTAGTGACATGATTACATGAAGCTTAGCTGTGTCGCAGAATCCTCTCCCATGACCTGAATATCCCCGTGAATGTCTCAATGACTAGAATTTGAAGCAAGTAAACTCAAAATGTTCAAGCGGCAAAGTAGACGCGGTAGACGTGAATTTAACGCCTCAAACGCGGCTGGTGTGAACCCTAGGTTTCAAAAATCTCTTGACAGGAATGGAATATTATATACAAAACTAAATTATCAGTGGTGTAAAAAAACTTTACAAAATGAAATCTATTGTTTTTATTACCTTAGAAAGAACCGTTTTATCTACATACAGAGCAGGTCTCACCATTTTGCGCTGTCATGTTTCTACAGTAGCCCTTAACGGACAAACCGTTCGAAAGGGTCCGTTTTTTACTACGTCGTCTCAGACAATGGCATGTGTGTCCTGTGGCAGCTACCATATCTTTACTATGCGTTTCGAAAAAGAGGGGTGAGCTGTGGACTGATCCGTTGGTCTCACCGCTAAGGGGCTGGACACACCAAAACTTTTAAACGCGGCTGAAAACGCCTTGAGGACGCAGAATGCCAGCTGTTTTTCAGCTGAGTGCCAGCTTTCTTCAGCTGAGTGCTTTGGTAGCTGTGATACTTCAGCTGCGAGACGGTTTGTTGCTGTGGTAATGTCCCGCCCCTCCTCCACTGTGATTGGGCGGCCGTGTGAGAACTGACATTGACGAGCGGAGCTTTTCTCCCAAAGTTGAATCTCTCTGAACGCTCAGCGCCGAGCGCGGAAAAACCACCCAGCGCCGGTTTTCAGCGCGAAAAAAAAACGCTAGCTGCTGGCTTATTAGAAAAATGCAGAGCTTCCATTGGAAACAATTGAAAACATGCGCCGGCCGTGGGCGTACACAACCCCTAATGCCGCTAAAAGTCCCACATTGCACCTTTAATACTTAACTTATTGCACTTGTGGTTTACAGTAACCACAAATACTTTAATCGAAAGAAAATATTGCAATATAAAACATGATAAATATAGTACTTATTAATAAAATATTTGTTATATTTAATAGTGCTTTTGTTCATGGTTGGAACTTAAAAGGGATGCTTCTGTTAAAGGGACATTCCACTTTTTTTGAAAATAGGCTCATTTTCCAGCTCCCCTAGAGTTAAACATTTTGATTCTTACCATTCTGGAATCCATTCAGTTGATCTCCGGGTCTGGCGCTAGCACTTTTAGCATAGCATAGCACAATCCATTGAATCTGATTAGACCATTAGCATCGCGCAAAAAAAAAGTTTTGATATTTTTCCTATTTAAAACTTGACTCTTCTGTAGTTACATCGTGTACTAAGACAGACAGAAAATTTAAAGTTGCTATTTTCTAGGCCGATATGGTTAGGAACTATACTCTCAAACTGGCGTAAAAATCAAGGACTTTGCTGCTGTACCATGGTGGCAGCAGGCGTAGTGATATTACGCAGTGCCCGAATAGTCCCCTGCTATTGAAAGTAACCAAGGTGGGCAGTGCGTAATATCACTATGCCTGCTGCAGCCATGGTACAGCAGCAAAGTCCTTGATTATTATTACGCCAGTTGAGAGTATAGTTAGCCATATCGGCCTAATTGCAACTTTTAATTTTCTGTCGGTCTTAGTACAAAATGTAACTACAGAAGAGTCAAGCTTTAAATAGGAAAAATATCAAAACTCTTTGGGTTTTTTTTGCGCTATGCTAATGGTCTAATCAGATTCAATAGATTGTGCTAAGCTATGCTAAAAGTGGTACCGCCAGACCCAGAGATCCGCTGAATGGATTCCAAAACGGTAAGAATCAAATGTTTAACTCTAGGGGAGCTGGAAAATGAGCAGAGTTTCAAAAAAGTGGAGTGCCCCTTTAATTGTCCATTGAGATATAAATCTCAAAATGGCTGCTTATCAGTCTGTTTATTAGTCTAGATAATATATTAGACTTTCACTAGTGGTTTATTCACGTGCTTCGACACATTTCTTGTGTGGGTGGTGAGAGTTTGACCATCATTCTTCTCTCTTTGGTTTCTTATCTAATCATCTCTGCCAAAACAAAAATGATGCCATTGGAATTCATACTGAATGTGATTGTTTCTTTTAAAGCTTAAGTTGGGAGAGTTGCAGAGGCAAACCACTGATACAATCCAAGCAATGGAGAAAGACGTGCAGGAGCTGAGACAAGCTGTTGAGGTTTTCAGGGTTGGAAGACTTCTGTTTTAGTTTAAACTGTAACTACGTTCATTTTTTATGGCATGATATTAGTTGTCTCATTCATTTTAGAACATTCATTCTGTTCCCGCTTATTTTTAAGACCTCAGTTCAGGAGGCACTGAAGAAGAGCGAGGGAAGCTTCACTGGGCTGATTCAATCCATGAAGGACAATAGGAGAAAAGTGACAGAGCTGATCCAAGGTCAGACAGATGCTGCTGAAAGGCAAGCGGAAGAATTCGCAGAGACATTACAGCAGGAGATCAATAAACTGAAGGACATAGATGATAAACTAAAATACCTGGAGTTGCTCTCTCATTCAAACAATGATGTCCGATTTCTTGAGGTACAGATGTAAAGCAGATATGCAAACTAACTCCATATAGCATAATAAAACTTTTAGAAATAAGTGACTCCAATTCAAACTGCATTTAATGTCTCCGTTACCCCCTACAGAACACAATGCAAATGCCCTCCTTGAATGCATATAAAAAATGTTTCATCCTACTCGAGCATCCATACTGTTCATTTGACCGTGCCACTGAAGCAGTCGCTGAATTAATAACGAAGTTAAATATAATCAGCAAGTGGAGTTTATTAACAATCTCTGGAAGAGGTAAGTAGGAGGAGATTATATTATATAACTTATTTTTGTAGGGCTGTCAATGTAACGCATTATGTTAAAGGGGACATAGGCTCCCCCTGTGATGTCAGAAGGGGATAATACCGCCCCTTAATCTGCATTATCCAACCACGGCAGTGCCATTTAGTGCAGAGATCAGCTTAAAATCATTTTCATTTCAAATACTTATATCACTGACAACAGTGGTCTGGCCAGGATATTGTCATTTAAAAAGTGGAGTTGCAGCCCTCAACTGATGTTTATGTTGTCATGTTGTGTATTGGCCACCAGTTGTGTGATTGCAGTACCAGTTTTAGCCACAAGTTTTGTGATTGCAGTACCAGTTTTGGCCACAATCCTATATACTGTTCCTTTAAATTAACAATTTTTGTGTATTCAATGCTCTTGCCTGTCAAGCTAATCTTAAAATATTTTTTCTTACTAAATATTATTATATAATAGACCTATTCATTACATTGGCATGTAATATTTGACTCAAAATTGTAATCGCCTGACAGCCCATTTGATTGAAATTATGGTTGCATCAGTGCATATCTACAAATCTTGTTTAACTCAACTATTTATCCATCCAGTGAAAACCACTGGAATTGTGACATCACCGCCACCACAGACACGACAGGACTTTTTACAGTGTAAGTTTCTTATATATTTAGACTCTTTCTTCTTTTCTGACTGCAGGAGTAATGTGTCTAACTTCCAAACCTTTTTATCTATCTACCACAGATGCAACCAAACTCACTTTTAATACCAACACAGCACACACAAGCCTCCGCTTGTCAGATGAGGACAGGAAGGTGACTGCCTCACATCTGAACAAGGACTATCCTGAACACACTGAGAGGTTTGACTGCAGAGCACAAATTCTGTGCAATGAAGCCCTCAAAGGGTCACCGCATTATTGGGAGGTGGAGTTTGGTGGTGGTGGGGGCTGGGTCTGCATTGCCGTGTCTTACAAAGGGATTTGTAGGAAAGGAAAGCGAGGACCACTCTTTGGGAGGAACTCATATTCATGGGGACTACGTTCTTATGGGTCGACATCTGAGTTCTGGCATAACAATAAGATGATTGATTGTAAGAGTCAGTCTTGGTATTCCAGAATAGGAGTCTATTTGCACCACAATGCTGGAATTCTAGCATTTTACAGTGTTTCAGACAACATGGGTCTTATTTATAAGACTCAAACTATGTTTAGTGAGCCTGTTTATCCTGGGTTTGGAATGTCAGGGAAAGGATGCTATCTGAGACTTTGTGATCAAGTGAAAAGTTAGGATGTATTATACCATGGGCCTGTTGAATGCTTTATTCTGATTGGTTGAGAAATGCACACCTAACGTGTTAAATGTCTTAAAGTAACCACCAGAGCCATGTTTGTGGTAACTGTGGTATACGAGGAATAATTGACGACGGGCCGTTGAATTCTTAAAAAATAAGGCACACCCAAGGTGGTAAGGGTGTGCATTATTTTCAAAATATTCAAAGGACCGGAGTCAATTATTCCGTGTCAATTATTTCTTATGTATTCTATTCTTTTGATATTTTACATGTGAATATAAGTATCTAAGGTATTTAAATACTTTTTTCAGATTAAAAAGATTTGCAAAGACATTATTTGGCATTGAAGGAAGGGTGTAGTTTTCACATGCACACACTTGGTGGCAGCACTACATTAGTTTTAATACCTGTGATTTTATATCTCTGTCTGTAGTTAAGATCAATGATTACTGTATTTAAGACCAAAGGTAGGTATGGTCAGCAAAAACTGGATAAATATTCAATATGCAGGATCTCAGTCAAAAAGGTTTGTACATTTTTTATCATAATACATTATATAATGTATTTTATTTTGGGTGATATATTATTAAATAAACAATTTAAGATGTTTCTGATTTGTAATTTTTAATATGTTTATTGGGCAGATGTTTCACAGCTTCCAGTCTGAGGTGAAATCTGTCATCTTGTCTAATCTGTGTAAAGCATGCACACACTGTGTATGCCCTATTCCTGTTAACCACCGCTCCTGCTTTATGCTGTATATTTTTGCCATTATTGTCTCTTTAGTGTGCACTCTTTTGACTGGAATAAGATGTTTATGCCAAAAATTTAAAAGGTACACGGCAAAAAAATATTTTCAAGAAAAAAATGTCTTAGTATTTTTGTCTTGTTTTTGGTAAAAATATCAAAAAATTCTTAAATTAAGATGCTTTTCCTTGATGAGCAAAACGACCCAAGGAAATAAGTCTAGTTTTTAGACCAAAAATATCAAATTTAAGTGATTTTTATTTTTTCTTGAATTTAGTGTTTAGGAAAAATGTTCCAAGATTTTTTGCTTACCACATTGGCAGATTTTTTTTTCGCACAAAATCACTTAAATTTGAAATTTTTTGGTCTAAAACCTAGACTTATTTTCTTGGGTCGTTTTGCTCATGAAAAAAAAACATCTTAATGTAAGAATTTTAAGATATTTTTACTGAAAACAAGACATAAATACTAAGATTTTTTTATTGAAAATCATTTTTTGCAGTGTAATAGCTGATCACAGGTCATAACTTAAAATAGTAGGTTGAATTGACTAACCAAGATGCTTTAACTTCATGTTGCAAGTTTTTTTTACAGTGCTGATATAGATCTAACCCTAATAAAGCACACCTGAACCAGCTAATCACAAGTTTTGGGTTCACTAAAAACTTGCAGTCAAACAAAACTCTTCGCTAGGGTGGATCTCCAAAAAACTTGAATCTCTTGAAGATACACAAATGCACCAACTCTCTTAATACACAATTTCATTGAGTAGATATGCAGGCCCTTGAGGTATGGGACAGCACAAAAGCCAGTTATCTCCTGCCCTTCCCCCTGCACTCTCAGAAGTATCCTAGGGGTAAGTGTAGGGCAGACACGATTTTAACCAGAGCAAGCATTGGCACTGCAATAGAAAAACACATGAGATGTGTGTAGATGGAAGGATGGCAATAACCCACTTACAGTTCTATCCAATCACAGACACCATTTGCTGCCTGTGTCATCCTTTTATGAGTGACAAGAATTTTAAAATACCCTATTATGTATGAAACGTTTCACTCCCTTCCAAGGATGCTGTCACTGGTCTCTATAAATACTGATTTTTAAAACTGAGTCACTGTACGGAATAAAAACAGGAGAAAAGGATTCTTCCCAGGAGGCAGATGCTTAGATGTCTCACTCTGCTAACAAGGTGCAAGACTTTCTTGCATCTGCTGGTTTTCTGTATGTGAAACCAAAATGTTTTCAGCAACAGGGTACAATAGTTAGATGTCGTTACGTTGGTTCTAATATATGTGACCCAATCTGAAAACCCAGCTTAAGTCATTTTATTGTGATTTACTGTTTTCTACATGAAATCATCCTACATATAAAGAAGATTCTGTGAATATAACCATGATATATTTAATATTGACTGACTATGATTGAAATCAATGCTTTTAAATCAAATTAAAAAAACTTTGATGTTCCTTAGCCCATGATTATAACTATATTTGTCTGCCATTGTGTTTATATTGTATAATACTTTAAAAAATACTGCAAAGTACAACTTTACAACATAGGATATACTATACGTCGCCACTACACACTGACATGATATGTTGCATATATATATATCGTCATCACGTGCATTGCTAGATTTTTATTTGGTGGTGGTCAAGATCAAATGGTTGACTCATGTTTGTTATCTTTCATTATTTATTCATGACTTTACATGTATGCACAGTTTGTGTGTGAACTCCTCTCGGATGCCCTCCTCCCCTCGCTGGCTCTCTTCAGTATGATATGTTTATAGGCATCGGCTGGGGGAGAGAGAGAGCGCGCGCGTTACAGCCGCTCCTGCTTGATAAGGATAAGGAAGAGGAGAGGGGCGCTGGACGGCATGGCATCGAAAGACACCATCGCGGCTGCTTTTGTCACAGTGAGCCGGGAAATGACAGGTGAATAAAACCCGAAAGCTCGTTTTTTTGTACTCGTACCTGACATTCTGTTCGCGCATCGTGTGATTTGTTCAGCGCGTTTGTGCTCGCGTCCGTCGCTGTGCGTTTAGTGGTTTGAAATCAACATGAATTGTTTAATATGCTGGTTGATTTTTGAATATGTAAATAATATTAACGGTGAAAATACATATTTGTGCTTATGGCGGTTTTGTTGTCGCCCGTTTACATCTCAGAACCAAATCTGTGCTAATCGATCCGTTGATATCCTGTGCGTGCGCGTTTGCGGTGTTTGCGTGCGCACGGGCGCGTGTGTATGGGGGCTAGCTAGTGTCTCCTCTTTGATGTGTCTCAGATATATATGACTTACTTTCAGCATTTGTCACATTTAAGTATTGCTGCTGACGCAAGTTCGCAGAAAGACTGATACACATCAGTCACATTCGCGATTTGTGTTTGTGAGGCTGACTGAACACACGCGTGCTACACACTTAGAGACCGTCATCATTTTTGCCCACGGTGATGCATCCTCGCACTTACTGACACACACTGACTGAGCACACTAGCAGTTTGACATTTGGAGCTCTCTCAGAGTTAATTACCCTCACACATTATTATCTTCCTTTGGTAATTAATCCCTATTACTAACCCAGTATTTACTGTCCCGCTTTCTCCCCCCTCGCGTCTCTCTCTCTCTCTCTCTCTCTCTCTCTCTCTCTCTCTCTCTCTCTCTCTCTATCTGTCTGTCTGTCTCTATAATTGCGTTTAGTTACAATATAATAATATTGTACATTGTTACATTAATAATAATAATGTTCGAGTATTTAATTTGTAATGCCAAAAACTGTCATGCAGACCTCATAAAGAGAAAGACTATATTACATACTTTTTAACACATGTACACTGTTAAAGCACCTAAAATAACTTTCTACCATACAGCATGGTTACATTTAATTTGCTATATACTTGACTTAACCCTATCATGAGTGCACATAACTCATTGTGCCTTGTTATGTTATGTGGTAGGTGGAGACATGCTGTGCTGCTAGAACACAGCCAGCTTTGCATCCCCAATAAAAAGGGGAGTTTGGCAAAATCTCAAGTGTGGTATATGTGTTGCACTCTCTCTCTCTTTCTCTTTCTCAGCAACACGTCTTTCATCTGATCTCGATCTCACTCCTACACCATTAGTTTTTCTTTCTTTTCATCTCTTCTATCCTCGTTAACATTTGCATATGCCTACCCCTTTTACCCATTGATTTATCCCTCTGTGACTCACTGTAATGGAAACATGTGCTTTGGTTTGGCCCTGCGCTCTTCTTAGCATCAGTCGGACATGCCAGGATTTCGTGATCGGGTCTTATGCAGATTAAAGTTGATTGCGACTGAATTAACTGTCTGCTTGTTTGTCTTACTTTGATCTTTCCTTTGCTCACTCTGTCATTTCTCTTGGTAAAAGTATAAAGTGGAAATTCTTGGAACGAGATCAGATGTGAAGCCACAGAAACAGCATTAGAGTTTCGATTTTATTTCACATGTTTGTTTAAAGGACACCTTGAGATGCTTTTTGTTTGTGTGCTGCTTTGCTGTTTGTATATAAGGGATGCTCACGCAGAGACCACCTACACAAGTGGACAAGGTGTAAAAATAAGCATATGGGAATGAAAATATTCTTGTGTGTGTGTGTGTGTGTGTGTGTGAGAGAGAGAGAGAGAGAGAGAGAGAGAGAGAGAGAGTCTCTGGTTGTTAATGGCTTGTCTTTCTATTTTGCAGACAGCATCAGACGAATCATTGATAAAACGTCAATCAAGTTAGTGAGAGCTATCAAAGTAGAGAACAAGAGTGGCAAGTCCGAAGATCGAATTCTGGTAAGACATTATATTTATCTTCACTGTCTTACCCCGGTGAAAAGAGGGTGGCGTCATTATGAGCTCTGCTCATGAATATTAATTAGATGATGTAACACTGGCCCAGTAGACCTGGCTGATTTAAGCAGGTGCAAGCTGGAGTCAGATATGCCTGTTCAGTCCAAGCATCCCATCAGCACAGGCTTCCACTTGGTCCTAAAGTTATAAGTTTACCCCGTCACCTAACCCTGGCAAAGCATAACAAATGATTATTTCTTAATAAGTGATGGATACAATCTTTTTCCCATAAGTGGGGGGTTAATGTGTATAGTGAAAAGGACAACACACCCTCCAGCTATCATGTTTGTTGTGGTTCATCCTTAAAAATCCATCAGCGTTGGGCAAATGTGTGCATCCACTTTGCCCCTTTACCTTGGGCTACTATTATGCATCGATAACAAAAACAATGAGCCTAAGACTTTAACCTTTCCTCGGTTGTAATGGTGTGCTGTGTTTACTGCCTGCTGCTTGGGTTGTTTTTGCCAAGTCCATTTGGAGAATGGGCCATGGAATCAATAATAAAAGCAATGTAAGTGTTACGGTGCGCGCACACACACAAACACAAATTGTTGAAGACTAGACCCCTGCTGAGCTGTGTGCATTACTGTGGCCATTGTATCTCAGCGTTGTGGGAATGACAGTGTGAGACAGACTTTGAAGGTAGTGTGTGAGATGGGCGAGAGCAAAGGTGGCATGCGAATGCCTGTTTGTGTGTGCCACTCTTAGAGCACTGAAAGGAGCCGGAGACTTAAAATGCCAGGGAGCCACAAAACACAATTAATCATCAAGATCAAGATGCATTCACACAGGCACTAAAAGAGAGTCGGGAAGGTGACAGACTCTTAGAAGGGGCATCCAACTTATTTCCTGTGAGTGTCAACGGACCAGTGTTGACAAAGAGTTAGACAAACTCAATTCTCTGCTTCTGTTTAATGGAATAGTTGACCCGTTTCTAACCTCTACACCTTTCTGCCACTTCATGTGTCTTTTTCTGTCTTTCGCTTTTATGTTTCTCTTCCTCTTTTCGAGTCTGTCCATATCTATTAGCGTCTTATTCAGCCCTCCCCCTCCGGTCTCTCGTCTCTTTTAGACCCCTCTTTCCTTTAGCTTTTTCTGTAACCATTCTGTACTTGGCACTTCTTGCATTGCTCAGATCTGCTTCTTCGATCTGTCAGATTGTGTCAAGTTTTTTTTGTAGTTTAATGTGCTTGTGACTGTTGATTGGTTGACCAAAACATATTTAAATCTGTTGTAATTTCTAGCATCACCAAACAGAATTGCAAATGTTAGAGTTGTTTTAGTCATGTACAGTAGTGGCCAAAAGTTGCGTCCAACTTTGAACAAGTGAAATGTTTCGCTCTTTATCCAAAATGTTTTATAAATTATTCGTTAAACATTTTGGATGCTGTGTTTGAAGTATAACTGAAGCTCAGCTTTGAGGAGACTTTAAGGAGGCTCGGCAAAAAAAAACACACAACACGATTTTATAAAGACATTGCCCCGGACAATGACTATAAAACATTACCACAAAAGGGGATCAGTAAGTAAGGGATAATGTATAGGCAGCCAGTTGTTATCGCAGAAACAATCCTGACAGTGTGATCAGGACCTGATGCGAAGCGGAGGGTCTTATATCACACTGAATTTGCCTATTTATGACTACAACCGACTGCCTTTACATTATCCTGCTTATTACACAGTTTTTACCTCCTAAGTAAGGTAAGGAACATTACATTTTGCAGAACTTACTTGAGAAAAACTGTTTATTTTCGGTCATTCAGATGCTATTTGGTTGAATCATTTGTAAATATAATGTCATATATGTTTATAAAAGCTTAAAGCTAATAGTATGTACTGCATTTGCCCTGGGAAAGTCCTACTTTTGAGTGCAAAACAACCCAGTTTGGACACTGGGACATGCTTATGCGAAACGGAAGTGACGAATGTTGCCTAGACAATGCTGTGGGGCTCTATCATACACCCGGCGCAATGCGCGACACAAGTGTCCTTTGCTAATTTCAACCTGGCGCAATTAGCACTTTCACGTTTAGCGCCACGTTGTTTAAATAGCAAATGGTGGTCTGAAAACGAGGTGCGTTTTAAGGCAACTAAAATAGACTATGTCTTTGACCAACTAAAACATAGGCTAAAGTCAATGCCACAATATTGTTTTTGTTATTTAGTGAGCGAATCAGTGTTATGCGCCTGTAAACGGAAACGTTTGCTTATCACACACATGGATGCGCAGCAGCACACAAATGTGTTTTTGAAATGTAAAATATTATTATCGAGTCTCTTGGACATAAACAAGGACCGATTACGAGACGTTAGAAGAGAACCTTTTTAAGTAATGCTTTTCACTAATGTCGCTGTACGAGTGCTGAAAGGTTTCGTCTCTTTACACACTTGTAAATTCTTTTTTTTTTGTTTGTTACAAATAAAGTATTTTTAGACTACAAACCTTTTCTTAAATATTTATTATTTTTTGAGATTACACTGATCATGTAGGCTATACATTTGCAATTAACCTGCTATTTTTACTTCCATGACTGAAAGAAAATTACTTTTAAAGATTTTAATACAAAAAATAACAATTTCAATACAAATTAAAACAACACAGATTTTTAACATTAATCTTAAAGTATGGGTCTTCTTCTTCGGTTTAGTTTTTCAATTTACAAATTCCGCCATCTAGATAGGGAATCGGCATGGCGCCAGCGCAACTGGCTTTTAAAGGGGATGGGAGATGAGACTCTTGTTGGTTTATTGCACGTTACGCCGAAAACACACCTATTACTCATTACAAGAATAGGAACAACCCTTTTAGGTTGTGTGTTTTGTTTACAGATTGGGACACAGGGATAATTATATTACATTTTTGTGTAATATTAAACTGTATCTGTTCAATTCAATTCAATTTTATTTATATAGCGCTTTTCACAATTGTTAATTGTTGCAAAGCAGCTTTACATGAGTAGATGTAGAGGAGAACACTGAAAATCAATAGATAGTATAAGAAGTAGAATATAGCGGCTAAGGATAAACCGTACAAGCGAGCGTATTAATAATGTAACTTATACAATAAAGTGCTAAGTTAAGCCAAAGTTGTCTGACTCTCCCTGGGACTAAAAAACCCCCTAGGAGAAAACCCGGTGGGAAAAACTCCTAGAAGGACAAAAAACCCTAGGGAGAAATTAATATTTATATATATAGACACGGTAGGGATAGGAAGCGGGTAAGCGGATTAAACTGGTTCAGACGATACTCAAACATTTTTTGGTAAATCAAAATGATTTCCAGCATCCAGGTTACTGTGTGAGTTTTAAGCTGTTTTAATCTAGGAATAACAAATCTGCAAATGTCCCGAATGGCCAATCAGAATCAAACATTCCAAAGAGCCGTATAATAAATATTAATAACAGATGAAACTTTGTCAATGTTTGCTTTTTATTTTTGTACGCATTTTTTATTCGATTAAAACCCAGATTTCCTAATATTCTGATTAGGTTTTTTTGCAAAATTAACTTGTCTATTTAATTCCTTAAATGTACATTTTGTACCATACACCGCATATTTTAATCGTATAATCTAATCTGAGGGGACATTTAAAGCAAATATTGTCCAAATGTCCACCCTGGACATCATTTATGACCACTACTGTATGAAATTTTTTTCTAAATGCACTTCTGTCACGTGCACCAATAAGCAGTTTGTATAAATGTATTTAATTTAGTTAAATTGTTTTAAATTCAGACATTTGCAGTGCAAAGATTTTCATAGATACTAACATATACACACACCTTCAGGCCTTTTTTTCTATGTGTTGGGATTTTTGCTCACGGTCTGTCACTTTTTGCTCTTTTACCCCAGGGGTCTTTGTGTGTGTGTGGTGGTATGCCAACTGCATACCAGCCTACTAACACACCCTCCCTCATCTGCACATCAATCCAGACTCACAAATGCATGCACATCACTGGCCCCGCTGTATGGGACTCTCAGCAAGACATCAGTGCAAAGCCCCAAGCCACAGTGCTTCAAATATTGCTCAAAACACACTACCTTTCATACACATCCACTCAGAGATCACACTACCTTGCCTTGTGTACATAAACACACACGCACACTCACACAAATATTTTGCGGCCCCACAGCAGAGAAGGATTGTGTGATGTAGGAATAGAGGAGAGGATAAAAGCTTGACTTGGTGAACAAGAACACACCAGGGAGAGGCTCATGAGAGGGGGCACTGAAAGGGGGTTGGGGGCAGAAGAGGAAATCGGTTGTTTTGAAGCCACAAATGTCGCCTTTTCTTTCACTTCAATTATTTACCTCAGCCTGTCGCTTCAGTTTTACGTCTCCAGTAGAATAATAGGCCAATTACGCCTATGATCGCCGCTGTGACTGACGTGATCACTTTGTTGAACCAAAGCCGAATGGCTTTATTGGGGCGGAGAGGTGACCTTACCCAAGCAGAACCATTCTTTTCTTTGCAAAAATGGCATACTTAGATTCAGATTAAGTATTTTTATAGACGTTTCGTTAAAGATTGTTTGAGAATACATTAAGACTGACTTGTGCCCTCTATTCGTTGTTTAGTTGCAGGCGATGCATTTTGCAAACGTGGTGAATGTGCAGTAGTATTGTGAATAAGTTTCTGACTGTTTTTGGATATGACTCATCGTTATTCAGTCTCTTTAGTTCTGTTTAATTAAAAACCGAATAAGAATTATGGATGCATTGCTTGCAGTAATGAGCTCAAACTGTTAAACTAACAAGAATTATGAATGCATCACATGATGTTATGGTCTCAAAAGTATCTAAAAATTGTACAATTACTGCATCCTGATACTAGAGCTAGAATAATGTTAGGACATGTAAGTCGAGTTGCTTAAGGGAAGTCAGCAATGCTGGCATAACCTGTAGAGACATTCAAAGCCAATGATTGTTGGAGGGGGTCACTGCAGTCAGGCAGAGGTAATGTGGCTGCCAAGACTAATCCAGATCGAATTTGGGAAAGAGTGAGATACAGGAGTTGGCAAGAAAGTAATCAGATATGGTCGTGATAAGTTTCTCTGTGGCGGTTCATAGTTAACGTGCGAATCGAGATTAACTTGCAATTGCTTGAATCATTATATTACCGTTTTATTAAGCATTCAGCTCAGTTATATTAAAGGTATCCATCTGTGACCATCATTATGCCTGCTGTGCCAGCCTGATCTCACAGGAGTTCTTGTATTTTCCAATATTTTACAAATGGCTAATTCGTATGAATTTGTACAAAGTTAATCGTTCAAAAAAGTACGATTATCATAAAAAAACAATAATGACCCGCTCCTTACCCCAAAGTCACAGGAGTCAAGGCAAACTGTACAAAAATGTATGAATGAATACATACGAATTGCCAAGAGATAGCGTTGGCTGTGCTCAGCTGTTTTTTTATTATTTTGACATAAAAAAGATTGTAAATGGTTGTAATGTGGTCTGTTGATAGACTAAATTAAGCTTTTAAACTAAAAACAGGATAAATATCTCATGAATCTCAAAAAAGTTTAAAAGTTGTATGTAAGGAATAATTGATGATGGCCATTAAATAATTACAAAATAATGCACACCCAAGGTAGCAAGGTGGTTACAGACGATCCTCAATAAACCTCCACAGTAATATAACCGCAATAACAAAAGCAAAATGACTCAAAATCACTAAGATCTGGAATTATTTTCATAACATGTAGTGTGATAAATTATATAAAATTATAAGCCATACAAAAAGTGCACTGTCTCTTTGATTTGTGTCCACCTTTAGGAACAAATACGGCTGTGCAAAAATATCAATACAGTTAACTATCGTGATACATTTTTTCACTCGATATTTCAATCTCTACAATTGATATTTTTAAAAACCCATCAAATCCCTCTGTGTGCTTCAAACGACCTCCTCCGCCACTGCTGTAGTTGTCGCTGTCCAGTTGTCTGTCATATACGGCCATTCGGCCAATGTCTCAGAAGTTAGCGGGAGTGAGAAAATGCCAGAAAATTTAAAAACACCTGCAGCTTTTAAAATTCGACGTGTGGAAGCACTTTGGCTTTTAAAAAAAGTTTTTAAAAAAGTCAGCTCTATTTTTTTACATTTTTGATATGAAAAAAGAAAAAGTATTGCAATGTATCGCAACATGCAATGCATCGTATTGTATCATGACAAATTGCACCATGAACCATGTATCGTACCGTGAGGCCCTTGCCAATACCCAGCCCTAGGAACAAAATCATTTAAGAACTAAAAGCCATATATGTATTTAGGTTAGTTGACTTTATGCTCAAAATATTTGCTAATATTTGCTCAAGTTTGGTCCGTCAAAGCAGTATGTAGGGGAGTGCAGGGGCGAAAGTACAATTTTTCAGAAAAAAATAATTTTAAAAGATACTGTTTTAGACAGAGATATATTTTTGCTGTGGTCAAAAACTCACAAGTGTGGTCTATCAATACCAGGTGAAAGTTTGAACAAATGTTAAACGACTTCAATATAATTTTACTTCAAACATAAGTAGCACATTGTTACTTTTGACCCTGTCAGCTGGGACGAAAGTAACACAAAGTTGTGTCAAACGTAACACAACATAACAAATAGATTTTTGTGTTATACTTGTTTTTAGTAAACATACATGACTATGACCTTGTTTATATGTAACTGCAAACATATTTTGTCATTTATCTTTGCAAACAAAAGAAATTACGTTTTCATTTTAAATTTCTGTTTTATCAAATGTTTTAAAAGGAACCTGACAGTACAAACTTGAATTGTTGTTCAAAATTCAAATTCAACAGTTTGAACACTATAAAATAAATCAAATTAAATTAGAATAATATAAATTTTCAACATATACAACAGTATTAGCAGTGGGACAAAATTAACAAGTGTTACTTTCGTCCCGACAGGAACTCCTGACATTTCAATCCGATTTATTTATTTTGAAAAACTCTGAGAAGTCAAATTTCAGGATGTGTTAGAGCACTAAATAACCTGTAGTTTGTTAGTATTTTAACAAATGAAAAGAGAAACACAAGGTGTTATTAGAAAAAAAAGGCTGATTTAGGAATTTACTTATCATGGTTGAAAACAGCTTTCCGGACCTATACGCGCAAAACGGTAAGGGGTTGTGTACACCAAAACTTTTAAACGCGGCTGAAAACGCCTGGACAACGCCAAATGCCAGCTGTTTTTCAGCTGAGTGCCAGCTTTCTTCAGCTAAGCGCTTTGGTAGCTCTGATACGTCAGCTGTGAGACGGTTGGTTGTTGTGATACTTGTCCCGCCCCACCTCCACTGTGATTGGACGGCCGCGTGAGAACTGACATTGACGAGCAGAGATTTTCTTCCAAAGTTGAAAATTTTTCAACTCTCGGTGCTCAGCGCTGAGCGTGGAAAAACCGCCGGGCGCCGGTTTTCAGCGCGGAAGAAAACCGCTAGCTGCTGGCCTATTTGAAAAACGCAGAGCTTCCATTGGAAACTATTGAAAACATGCGCCGGCCGCGGGCATAAAAGCTTTGGTGTGTCCAGCCCCTAAGGGCACCGAGAGTTGAAAAATGTTCAACTTTGGATGAAAAGCACCGCTCGTCAATGTCAGTTCTCACGTGGCCGTCCAATCACAGTGGAGGAGGGGCGGGACAAGTATCACAGGAACCAACCGGCTCACAGCTGACGTATCAGAGCTACCAAAGCGCTTAGCTGAAGAAAACGGCCACTCAGCTGAAAAACAGCTGGCATTCGGCGTTGTCCAGGCGATTTCAGCCGCGTTTAAAAGTTTTGGTGTACACAAACCCTTAGGAAATAACGCGATATTTGTCAGCTCTGTCAAGGGTTGCATGCTTAAGATGCTCTCATAGTTTGGAATGCAAATGTTATCAGGATTTCTCAACCAATCAGAATAAAGCATTCAACAGCCCCATGGTTTAATAGATAAATAACAAATATATTTTCTTATTAGAAAAAGTTACCCCAAATGCTTTCTTTCTTTTGCTTTCTTTAAAGATTTCATGAGTGCCTTTCATTTCTGGCAGTGCCTTTTAATCATTAGTAAATCTCAGTCATACAGCATTTTAGTCCTTATACATCTTTTTTCTATCCTCCCATATGCTTCAGTTTCTCACTCTTTATTCCTCTGATCTGTCCGTATCTCAAGTTCAGTCAAGTTAAGATGCAGATTCGCAGCGGGAATAGACGCATGCTCTTCCTTCCCCTTGCACAGCCTGACAGGCGAACTGGGTCCGTCTTAGGCAATGATACCAGTGTGCAGGCAGACGGTTTGGGCAGCCTGTGCATGTGATATGTCTAAAAGGAGAGGCAGGAGGCATATTTGGAGCAAACCGCTGGTCCTTTTGAGTCTCCTGGGCACGATGTTGACTTGTCCCCAACAATCCTTTGAATTATGGGCCGTGTTTGAAGTGTCAAGCCAGATCCCTGACATCTTACGATTAATATAAACCTTCCACACACACACAACCCAGCCCTCCCTCACACACATCCTCATATCTGTCGTTCTTTGATGTCTGCAGTGAGGTAGCGGATGATTTTGAGAGCAAGTGTTGAAGGTCTGATCTCTCCGGGCTTGAATGGTCTATGAAAGCCACAGAGTAAAGTCATACCCTCTCTTTCCTCCTATGATTGGCTGTCTGTTATCACCGGATGAAAGTGTATTTTTCCTCTGTAATGAGTGAATGTGGTGGGTGGCCATCTTACTCATGGATGACCTCTGACTCCCTACTTGAGGATGCTAGCCAAACCCAGGCACATTCGGCTTTGTCTCTCCATAGCTTTTAGTTATAAAAATGCTTGATCAACAGGGCTCGGATCCAAAAGCGAATACTAATGTTGATATCATTATATGCTGGACGATGTTTTCCGTCTGCGTTAGACAGCAGGGTGAGCAATGTGCATCGTAGCCTAACGGCTGCATTCATTACCATGAAATCAGCCACGGGCCCCACCCATGCAATGTGTTAGGCAATCTTTGATCTATTTCAGCTTCTCCTTAATTGAGGGGTACCCCCTCTCCAATACATCCAGGCACAGTTAATCTAAGTCGGTCAGGTCCGAACACAGCAGCGGGCTTTAATAATTAATGTGTTCGCATGCTGATCTTTTGTGTCTGCTTCCTTTGATGAACAGTAGCTGCTTTCTGTCTCACAAACTGACTTTTCCTGCCTGTTTTTATTCTGCACGCACTTGCATCATCTTCTTCTTGAGGGAAGTATTTGTATAATGAAGTTTATCCAACCTGTTATGGAGATATGATGTGACTAACAGTCTCTGAGACAGGCCTCTGCGTAGCTCTCGGTCAACGATTAGCTCTCTTTGCCCTAACAAAGCATCAGTAACTTTCTTCTAAGCTTTGGACCTCAAAAATAGACAAGAGAGTCCTTTATCAAGGAGAAACCTGGGATCTCCATCTCTCTTGTTTCTCCTTGGTGGGGTGCCATTAGTAATACATTCGAGGAGATCTTGAGGAATCGAAAGCGACAGGGCCGAAAAAGAATTAAATAAGCAAAGAGAATTAGAAAGCAGGGGGCCTACAATAAATGGGGGCTGCAAAGATGGAAGGCCACAATGGATGAAAAAGAAACAAAAGTTGGAGATGACGAAATCGAGTGAATTTCAGTGGATACATAGTAGATTGGACAATAAAGCAGAACAGCATGAGAATGTTGGAGAAAAAAGAAAAGTGAGATGGAGCGAGAGATGTTTAGATGGAGGGAGGTGTTTTTGATGGTGCTTTGAGGGTGTGAGGTGAGTCACAACAGCTGTGTGAAGATATGCTAATGTAGATATTAAATTATGAATGAGATTAAGAGGCTCTCCTGACTTGCCCGTGCTATTTCTCACACACTTAATTTTCGTAATCCTCTCCCTTAACATGTAGTACAACTGTGCTCCTTTTTTAGGATTCCCACACCTTAGTTAACTTCAAATTCAAAGACCTTTCAAGGAGTTTCCAGGTCTAATACCCTCAAATTCAAGGACTAAATGTGGGGACACATTTCAAGTAAGAGCAAGGTTACATTGTGTTACCTTTTAAGATACATTGTTACAGTTCCCTTTCCAGGGAACTCACGCTGCGTCACTGCGCCGACACTTTAGGGATGCCTCCAGGGGTAAGTGCGTCTGAAGGTGTATATCAAATTCAACCAATAGTGAGGCTTAACGACAAAGACAGGGTGACGCGGGAGCCAGGAAGTATATCGCTATCTGAAATATTGCCAAAGACGGCATTACAGGGACGCAGGAAGTTGGCAAGGGAGACGTAGTGTCTCGTTCCCTTCTCAGGGAACAACAGTTACATGCATAACCAGAGACGTTTTCATGAGTCAAACACAACTGTGCAAAAAAGCATTTTGTTATGAATAAACATTCGCATACAGAACAGAAGATATAAGCATTTACAGTTTAGCATGTGTGCTTAAAAGGCTAAAAAAAATTATGATATTATCCTACACTACATAGAATTATATGGATTTTTCCCCAGAAAACTTTTTGCATAAAATAAATTCAAGCACTTCAATGACCTGTATCTATGTATTTATATTTTCAAAAACTTCCCAGGGCCTTGAATTTTTTCCTCCAGATTCACAAACTTTCCAGCATTTCAAGGTCCTGTGGGAACCCTGCTTTTTATATGAAGTCCCCAGACTTCACACTTTTCCATCTTTCTCTCCATGTCTAGTACACAACACCGGTTAAATCACCATGTTGCCTCAGTACTTTGTTATAGCACTCAATAAAGAGTCATTATTTAGAAAGCTGCTCTTATAAATCCATTTGTGTTACGTAATATTTAAGTAAGCAAACAAAAAACTAGTCATGTTGAGTCTTGTTAGTGAAAGTGTAGATTTGCCATTGGGTCCGAAGAAATTGTTACTTTATACGTCTTCAGTTGCTGTTATATAATGTCTGCTACGCTTTTTGGTTCGGTTGAAAAGACAGCTACGCCATTATTTTCTGTTATTGCTGGTAAACACTTTGTATTGTCTGGAGGAATCTTACACTGTGTTCTTGCTATGGATGACAACAAATAATAGTAGATGTTTATTTACTATATTAAAATACTTTTTATGGAAATCAGATTTTTTTGTCATAAGCTGTGACTGCTATAGGGACAGAACGTTTTGTCGATTACTTTGTTTTTATTTTTGTGATAAAAACCCTTAATTGATTATTTCTCCTGGGTACACATAAGATGATGTTGGACACAATGCATTTTTGAATGTTGCGACTTATAGTCCGGAAAATACGGTAATGTTATGTATCGAATGCGCTCGGCAAGTATTATACATTTATCAAATACTTTCACTTTAAATCCGCTTAATCATGGCCTTAGGCCATTCAGAATTTTTTTGGAAGAATCACTTAAAGTCCATTTTTCAGCGAAATCATTTAAGTACCTGGAAGACAAATTGGATGAACGACAGCACGTGTACATCAAAGTGCATGAGTTATTTACTCCGTTAAAGGTTGTATCATTTTATCTTTATTCACAAAGGACAGTGAAGAGTGCCAGCGACATTTTTTTACAAGTGGACATTTTTGCATGTTGTTTAGAGGGTTTTGCAGTGAAAGACAGTAAAATTGTTAAATACCAATAAAATGACTTTAGTGATATTTGTAAAAGTAAAGCATTTCAGTTCAGTTACTGACTTATAACATTTTCATTGCTGTTAAAGTGAAATTATTGATCTTAAACATAACAGCCTGATTAAAATGCTTATTTACAAGAAAAGGTCAGATGCACTTAGTGAGTTTTGCATCTGAGCTCTTCAAATAGATAATAATTAAAAATGTAAAAAATTTTATGATACCATACATGGGGCCATATTTTAACGATCTAAAACGCAAGTGTGAAGCGCAAAGCGCAAGTGACTTTGTGGGTGGATCTTGGGTGCTGTTGCTATTTTCCCAGCAGGAGAAATAACTCTTGCGCCAGGCGCAAATCAATAAGGTGTTGGTCTGAAGTAGGTTCATTATTCATAGGTGTGGTTTGGGCGTAACGTCAAATAAACCAATCAGAACGTCATCCAACATTACCTTTAAACGCAAGTGCGCAAGTTCCATGGCGGGTTGCTATTATTATAACGGATTTACCAGGCGCACGCCAGGAGCAGTTCACAGCCGAGGAGACCGACGTTCTTGTAAGAGCAGTCAAAGACTGAGAGAAACCCGCCCAAATCAGCGTCGGTTAAACAGGCGTGGGAGGAAATAGCCACAGTCTCATCAGCTGGCATGCCCAGGACGTTGTGCCGCAAGCGCTACAATGATGTCAGGAGACGGGGGAATCCAAAGCTTGCCAGCATAAATCGGGCACGCCGTGTAACGGGAGGTGGATCTGCCTCTACACAGATGCCAACAGAGGACATCGCTGCGTCCCCCTCACCGCTGAAAGCCAAGAAACACAAGCAGTCCAACCCCAAAGTACACTTACAAATCAAGTTCACATACATTAAGGTTTCTTATGAAAATTTTTAATTATTATTTACATAAAATAAACGTAATACAGCCACACAACAAACTTATGAAAATATTTTAATCGTTATTTGCATGAGAATTTTTAACGCAGCCACACAAATAAAAACTATTTTTTATAGTAACAATTTATGATTTGCAAAAATAACTTATATAAAAAAAATATGTTGCATCTGTGTAGATTAGATAAGCAAAGTGTGTACGCGTTGTGCACGCTATACATTATGGTCAAGCATGCGCCCTTAAAATAGCATAATGAACAACGCGCAACGCACCACTGACTTTAGACTAGTTTTTTCTGGTCAGTGGCGCAATTGTTTTTTGAAACTGCAAAATAGCATCAGGGATGGTTTGCGCCGCAACACGCCTCCTTTTTTGCGCTGAACCGCCCAGGGAGCGCAAGTTCATTCCCTAGTTTGCCGACGTGCGTCTGTGGAGGGAAAAGCCTGCTGTGCGCTGGTGCAAAATACGAATGATACATGCGTCACTGACAAAGTCAATTGCGCTGGGTGCAAGATAGGGCCCATGGTGTTTTAGAATATTTGGTATTATTGCAAATCTTCCAAAACTGTAGCATTTTAAAAAAGGGATAGTTCACCCAAATATTCTGTCATCATGTTCACACCCTCATGTTGTTACAAACATGTATAAATGTATTATGTATTCTGATAAACAGAAGAAAGATCTTTTGTGGAATGTTTGTATTGAAACAGATCATGAGCCCCATTCGCTTCCATAGTAGGAAAAAAAGGATAATATTGAAGTAACTGAGGCTCATGAATGGTTTGGTTACAAACATTCCTTATTAGTCATTCCTCAAAATATCTTCATTTGTGTTCATCAGAACATAGAATTTTTTTACAGGTTTGAAACAACATGAGGGTGAGAAAATTATAACAGAATTTAAATTTTTGAGTGACCTTTCCCTTTAAAGCAACACTATGTAGTTTTTTTACCTTTAAATAATGTCTCTAAAATTATTTCAGTGATAGAACAACTTTTAACTGGACAAATTGTACTGTTGCTGCAACCTGAGCAGCCTCCTAGCTGCTACAAGCACACTTTGAAAGTGGCGGTGGAGGGTAGGAAACACAGCCCCGCCCCTCCCCCTGCCTGCAGAAGAGTGTCTGATACCAGGCACTGTTGCGCTTTTCAACCACATGGGGCAGCTGTAAATCATTTTTACATGGAAACTACATAGTGTTGCTTTAATACTGTTATATTCACAGCCCTGTTAAGTAAATGTGTGACATTTAGTGAAAGATGTTAGCGACATTAACTGTAAATATAATTGTCTTTGGGACTGTATACAGATCCCAGAACATCAGGAAGGTGAAAAAATGATGACACATAACATTTTTTATACTTTAATATTTTAAAACATCACCCATTTTTAGGAGGGGGGAGCTGAACTGAGAATTGTATAATTATGTGCCATAATTTTGTCCTTTATTAACTGTGAATTGGCACTTGTTTTGTCTTTCAGGTTCTGGCAACATGGCGGCTGTACCTCATGTCCCCCAAGATACCAACCAAGGTACGGTAAGCAATTACAAGCCACCTGGCTGCTCTGTCCCAAACCACGGCAGTAATCTTATTTAGCATGACTTATGTAGTAGCATGATGCTCATTTTCGCTCCAGGTGGAACAAACGTTCAACTTCCTGGAGATTCGGGCAATGAACACCCATCCAGACAATCAGGTATGAGTTGGAGATCTCCAGTGTTTAGATTTTTGTTTCCAGAATGCCTCCCTCAGTTCTTGCTTGGCTGTCCATCGTTTTGCTTCACTAAAGCGTGTGCTTTCCTTCACAGGTTGTCATAGAAACAGACAAGTCCACGTATTCTTTAAGACTGCAGTCTAATGAACATCTGGATCAGCTGATTAGCCACATCAACTTTGCTCTCTCTCGGATCTTCAACAACTCCATATACACGTAAGGTCCATATGCCCATTGGCATAAAGTCTGGTCCACGTTGACGCTTTTGTTAAATCACATACATGGAGGGAAAGCAACCGGTAGATTCTCGCGAAATTAGACTTATGAGGTGTCATGAAACATTTTGATAAAAAAGTAAATGGTATCAAAATAAGAAGCATACAGTTACAAACATCTCTTCATGTACTATTTTGCACATGATTTCAAATGACATCATACAAATTAATTTTGTTGTTTTTTCCACATTTAATGGGAAATTTTTCATTACCGCAAGGTGTCCATGACATTATTTGACATGAAAATATTTATAATTAAAAAATCTAAAAAATAAAACGCTTCAGTGCATGTTATACTACTGTTGAAACATTTATAGTAAAGAAACATGTGGTATTTGGTGATCATTGGTAAATGTAGAGACAATAATAAGAATATAAATGTGTCCAAGACCAATTTTCTCATCCTCCGCAACAATTTTCAATCATTGATAAAGCCCTCAGGGAACTAACATTTAAAAAAAAAAAGTTGGAAGGGACATAATTGACTGTGACACACAAGATGGCTGCCAGGTAAGCAGTTAGTATTTTTTCTCTCCAGATAAAAGTTGAAATTTTGTTTGTCATAGTACCTAGACAACTTTTTAGTTCTCATTACTGAAACATGAGTTTGTAAATGCATATATTTAATGTAATATCATGTGGCGGTAATGATTATTTTTGATAATGATAATCTTAAAAATGTAAATAATTCTATAGGAAATATTTTTTAAATCCTCTAAAAATAATGGTTATAGTAAGTTCAGACCTCAATCTTATATGTGCAAAAAAATAGTGCAGCGCATAGTCATGAAATAAAAGGTACTTGCACTTTAAATTACTTTGGATAAAAGCAAATACATAAATATAAATTAGTTATTATTTTACTGATGTAACTCAGTCAGAAAACAAGGAGGAATATGCAGTGGTTTACTTGCTACCAATGCTTCAGATTAAACCGAAAATCAGATGTGATGCCTCCACTTGCGCACTTTGGCAAATCTAATGATTATTTTATAAAGAAAGCACTCATTTTATAAAAATGGGAGAACGTATGACTTTGTAAGAGCATGGCATAAGCAACTCCAAGATCATGCAATTGATTCCCAAACACAAACTGATTTATAAAATGTATACCTTGAATGCACTGTTAGTCACTTTGGATAATCTTCACAGTTGTGTAGGATGATTTTATGTAGAAAACATAAAATGATAAAAAAAGACTTCTAAACAAAGATAGACATCTAAATTCTGTCATTTTTGCAATGTATTGTGTAGTGTTAATATAATTTTTTATGTGCAGTATATGCTGTGTATATGACCCAGTATCTGCTAGACCAGCAGGGGTGTGTGGTACTGCTGAGCAGTTAATTGAGAGCTTTTCTCATATTCAGAAAAGAAAGAGATTAGTACAATGCATAAAAACGCTCTTTGGCCAGGTGTTCACATGCTGGGTCAGAATAACTTAGATACTGATACTGACAAATACTCTCTCTTTCTTTTTCTCTTTTGTACTTCTCAGTCCCTCTATCTTTCATGCAGATGGAGACGTTACCAACGGAAGTCGTAAATTCTCTCCTAGCTCTGAAAGTTCGGTAGAGACCCAAAAGGCATGCGGTGAGAGAAACATAACTGAACATATATAGTTGACACATATAAAACCTTATATTTCATATATCATACACATCAGTGGCAACCTGTGACTTCTCTTCAGAGGGGCGCAAATTCAAAATATATGTTAGATGTGTCGTTTGTTGCTCATCATGTCAAAATATGTGTTTATTGCATCATATGAGCCATGTGCATCATGCGTCTTGTCAAATTATGTGCCTGCTGTGCACGCTTTGCAAGGGTTTATAATGAAAGAGACTCTTTTATTATAAACCCCTACAATGCGTCTGCAGCAGACATGTATTTTGATACACTGATACACATATTAGCACTGCAAGATGTAAATGTGAGAAATATCGCAAATACTGTATTCATATCGCAATAGGTTGCAACAACCGAAAGATTTTAATACTAAGCGAGTAAGACATTTCAGGTGATTTTGTTTACTTGAATGTGCTTGATGTTTTCAGGTATAAGTACAAAATTGGGTAACACGTGTCATGAACATGAAGGAGATTTTATACACGTTTATGACTACTGTCATTAAGTGTCATTTTTTCAGTTGTCATTTTTAATGCAAAGATGATATTGATGTCTTTGTAATGACAACTTGACATTACCAAGACAACATAACTGACCACTTTTTACTAGTGATACAAATTAAATTGAATTGAATAAAATGTCATTAAGTATTAATACTCTGTTAAATAGTTTTATAACAGCATCATAAATATTTTTCTTTACCTCAACTACAGTGGTAAAAATATCATTTGTCATTCAAATGTCATTTAGTGCTAATACTCTGTCATATAGTTTTATAACAGTGTCATGAATATTCTTCATAATGTTTTTAACGTTTCCTAAAGGTGTTCGAGAAATAAAGTCAATCATCCAATAATAATAATTAAAATTGATAAAATTATGTTTTATTTCTTTTGGAAACCGATTCACCTAACATTAAATAAAAACAGTAAAATGATGGGCTAAGCCATGCAGCATTGGGTCCATATCCCTGAAAACATATTGCGCAAAAACAAATCGCGCAAAAACATATCACGCAAAAAAAGTTTATTACATTAAATAAATTAAATGTTTTGTTAGTTTTTTCTTCTATGTCAGACAATTTCAGAACCCTCTGTGTGAAGAAGAACAAGTTCTGTTAGTTGTCAGTTTTTTATGTATTGTGCATGTAAAAAAAGTTAAGTCTAATCTTTTGACGTGTCTGTTGCATTTTGTTAAGGTATTTAAAATTATTTGACATGGTATTAACATTTATTGACATTTTAATGACAAGTTCAATTTGTACCACTGTAGATGAGGTCAAGAAAAATATTCATGATGCTAAACACTTAATAATATTTAAATGACAGTTTAATGTAATGTTAACCCATAAAGTTAGGTAGTTTCTTAAGTTTGATAATTATTCTGCTATGTCATGTTTATGACAGATTTATGACAAGTTATGATGTATTGGTTTATGTCAAGTTGTCATAACAAAGACATTTCAAACAATGTCATCTTTGCATTAAAAACGACATAATTGAACAAATGACACTTAATGCATAAAATCTCCTTCATGTTCATGAAATGTGTCATGCCATGATTATGAAGGTGTCATGTCAGTCTTATAAACACCCCTTCAAGTAAAGTGTTACCCAAAGTTGAGCAAAAAAAGGGGCTGTTTACACCTGGCATTAAGTTGGGTTTTGGTTGATCGGATCACAAGTGGACAAGGAAGACACATTTTACGTTTACACCTAGTGCTTTAATCCGTCTCTTTTTTCCACTTTCGACCACCTCTGTCTTGATTACTTTGAGGGGGTGGTCTTTGGGTGAGTGACGGGTTTAACATGATACAAACTAATATTAGGTCAGAGTACGCTGCTTGTGTTGTTAGTAAAAATGCTGCACAATGTTTTGTACATGAGTATGTAAGAGCTTTCTCTGATATTTCAGAGCAATTGATAAAATAAGCTTGTGCAACTTTACACGCTTGCAAAATGAAACAAAAATGAAACAGGTGGAGAGCAGCCACTTCAGTTTGATCAATGTAAGCCTAAAGATTGCGCTGTACACTGTGCGTTTGTGCTAGAAGTCGTGTCCTATGTTAAAACATTGTTCTCAAAAAATTACACATTAGATCAATAGGCGGAGAGTAGAGGGTCTTTTGTGGCTGCTTAAACGCATTTGACCCCATGCGCGTCTACACATTTAGGTTGATTTGACCACATGCGCTGACCACACTGTAGCCTAAGTGTACTTTTTTGCATATGCTGTGTCTTTGCCGGTATGACAGATTAATTTCTCAAATTAAAAAATTGTGCAACGTGTTGCCCCAGTCCAGTATCTGCTTGCAGACTGTGATCAATTAGATATGTTACTAAAGTTCAAACTGTGGTGATAAAAGTAAAAATATCATTTTTAATAACATGCTGTGATAAAAAGTGAATCTGATAAAGTCTAGGCAGATTTTTCACTGCCCTTCGTACAGTAACAGTAACATCTCTCACAGTGTTGCTAGTACACATCATTTTGGTTTGCTCCCTAAAGTTGTCGTTCAAATACATTTGTCTCTTGTCTCTTTAAGGGGGTTTCTCTGAGACATATGCAGCATTGTGTGACTACAATGGCATATCTTGTAAGGAGGAAGTGCAGTGGGTAAGAGCAGCTTATTTCCTGTCGATCACAAAAATATCTATGCGTGTCAACGATGCAGTGCTCTAAATCTGTTTTCTTCCTCTTTCTGGGTTTATCATCTTCCTCTGTCTCTTTTTAAGGATGTGGATACCATCTATCATTCACAAGACAACAGAGAGTTTAACCTGTTGGACTTCAGTCACCTGGAAAGCGGGTAGCCAGAAAACACACTCACGTTCACTTCTTGATGTGCTTGATGTCTGTGTATTTATCGGCACTGATGAATCATCTCTAATTAGCCAGCAGTCTCATTTCTATCTCTACATCGCTCAGATCAGTGGTTTAACTGCTGCTTCATTTTCAAAAGATTCATCTAATCTAAACCATGTGCTTTGTTAATTGCATCGTATTGACAGGGATTTAAATACTCATTGACAGACAAACTGATGCCTGCCACTGCTTCCAATACTGTATGTGCTGAATTGCCACAGTAATTATACATTTTGGCTCCTTCCTGTGGCATCCCTGCTGACTTCCTGTCTGTTGGGAGTCATGGTGTTGGAGTCGCACTAGTGTCCTTTTGCATCCGCCCAATCGGTGTCAAGTTGCCCCCCACCCTTACTGATTCCAGATCAGATTGTTTGGATTTTCTGTTGATGTCAGTCTGTGTTTGAGTCTAAAGTCTGATGCAGATCTCTCTTTCTGTTAAAACAGGATTATAGTTAAGCTGGTACATACACATGACCTGTAGAAATCAGCTTCAGCTCTGCACGCCTCAGCTGCTTGGCTTTTGCCCCGCTGCGTTTAACCCTTAAGAAAGAAAATGCACTTAATATTTATACTCTGACTTTAAAATGTGATACGGTTCGTTGGGCACGTTGCTCAGGGCCAGTTTTAGTTATCTGCAGAAAGAGGATTTTTTGGCAGTGAGATGATGAAACTCTAATGGGCCAAATGTAAAATGTGTAGATTTTTATATTTCAATGTATTCAAAAAGAGCTTTTGCGTTACAAGAAATAGAGCTTGTCATTTCAGATATGAACAGGTTTGAGTGGTTTAAATAGGATGATTTAAAATCTCAGAAAAAAATGTTACAAACGCTGTCACCCCTTTGAAAGATACACCTTTGTACCTAAATAGTGAATATTAGTTCCATTAAAAATCTGTGCAAAACTTTTCCCTAACGTCACTAAAAACTATTGTGAAATGACAGCGTTTTCATTAACCGCTGTTATGCGACTTAAGCGTAATTTCATTTTCTTGCAAAAAGTAATTTGAAAAACCAGGTGTATTCGACTGCTGCGCAGACTGACATGCTGATAAAATGAAAATATAGTGAAACATCAATCTTGCAGTATTTCGATATCATGCAAATGTAACAGTCTCAGGTGTGCCTCGATTGTGTCTATAAAGTTTCAGCTGAAACCACCCACAGATCATTTTCTATAACATGTCCAAAATGGCCCTATTTGAGGCGGGAAATCTCTGTTTTCATGTTTCATGTTTGTACCTTTAAAGGTGCTCTAAGCGAATTGACGCGTTTTAGACCATAACATTTTTTTGTTACATACAGCAAACATCTCCTCACTATCTGCTTGCTGCCTGTCCGCTGATCAAACTGTAAAAAAACGCGATCTCTGTAGACAGCCCAGGCTTCACAAACGGCAATAACAAAACAGTGGCCAAACCTACAAACAGAAACCATAAAAAAGTGTTCCAGACAATAAACGACAAGAAGGATTTGGGGGTGGGGGTTGGCGCGTTCATGAAAGCACGGAAGGGAGGGGGAGGAGTTAGCTACGCTCCGTCTGTTTGAAAACAATTCAAACGTCAACAATAACTAACGTCTCACAGATTCGCTTAGAACGCCTTTAAATGCAAATGCAAGCTCCTCATTCCTTAAAAACAGATCTGATTTCTGTAAATATAGGACATTGCCTGGGACAAAAAGTATCTTAAGCCACATTTGTGCTACAACGTGCAAAAAACACATTTAGAAAAGCTTTTGGGGAAAATTAACCAGAAAGTCAGTGGCTGTGGGCGGAGCTTTGCTTGTGTGACATCACATTAACAAAAGAATCAAACAGCATGTGTAATGAGCAGTGGCGGCCTCTGAATCTTTTTTTTCGAGGACTTTTTTCATCACAACATGTATGTAGTCCATCATGTGGGTGGTTTGTGTTCGGCGCGTCAAGTGAACATCACGTGTCTTGTCAAAATAAGTGCCTCCTGCACTTGCATCTAACGGTACATGTACACGGGACGAAAGTGTTAGCGCTTGAAGGAAGGCTTGTCTATAGCGTGGCCAACAGCCAATCATAGTGGCCGTAGCACATGCCCCGGTCTTTCATAAACGTTATTGGCTGGCTCTGCCTAGGTTATTTGCATAAGGTGAACTGATTGACTGACGCACCCATTGCCGCTTGAAAAGTTGAGAAATATTCAGCTTCTGCCACGAGCAATGGCAGTGATGCGGCGCCGACGGATCCACAATTCAGTTCGGCAATAAATGACGTCACCCATTAAAAGTCAATGGGAAGCGTTAACGCTTACGCCAAGAGTGAACATACCGTAAAGGGTTTATGATAAAAAAGATGCCCACGTTTGCCAGATACTCGCATAATCTCATGCATTTACTGTTGAGTGAGTGTCTTGCGAGTATTTTGTGAACGCGAGCGTCTCTTTTATAAACGGTTTCGACGCGTGTGCAACAGGCACTTATTTTAACAAAACACGTGATGCACATGGTTAACATTAAGCAACAAACATATATTTTGAAAACACGAGCCACACACGACACTCTGAATATTTGGAATCCGTATCTAGCTCCTCATTCCTTAAAAACGGATCTGATTCCTGTGAATATAGGACATTGCCTGGGACAAAAGTATCTTAAGCTACATTTGTGCTACAACGTGCAAAAAACACATTTAGAAAAGCTTTTGGGTAAAATTAACCAGAAAGTCAGTGGCCGTGGGCGGAGCTTTGCTTGTGTGACATCACATTAATAAAAGAATCAAACAGCATGTCTAATGAGTAGTGGCGGCCGGTGACATTTTTATTGACTTTTTTCATCACAACATGTATGTAGTCCGTCATGTGGGTGGTTTGTGTTCAGCGCGTCAAGTGAACATGTGCATCATGTGTCTTGTACAAATAAGTGCCTCCTGCACACGCATCTAACGGTACATGTACACGGGACGAAAACGTTAGTGCTTGAAGGAAGGCTTGTCAATAGCGTGGCCAAAAGCCAATCATAGTGGCCGTAACACATGCCCCGGTCTTCCATAAACGTTATTGGCTGGCTCTGCCTAGGTTATTTGCATAAGGTGAACTGATTGGCTGATGCACCCATTGCCGCTTGAAAAGTTGAGAAATATTCAACTTCTGCCGCAATTCAGTTCGGCAATGCATGGCGTCACCCATTAAAAGTGAATGGGACAGATACTCGCATTATCTAATGCATTTACTGTTAAGTGAGTGTCTTGCGAGTATTTTGTGAACGCGAGCGTCTCTTTTATAAACGGTTGCGACGTGTGTGCAACAGGCACTTATTTTAACAAAACACGTGATGCACATGGTTCACAATACGCAACAAACACATATTTTAAAAACACGAGCAACACACATAACACATATTTGAAATTCGCGACCCTTGGAAGAACAGTCACCAGCCGCCACTGCTAATGAGACTGCTCTGGTTTAATGGAGATTAAAAAGGAGGAGTGGGTGGATTTTTCCTTAAAGTCAAACACACCTCTTCTTCATGTCCTCCAAGCCAAAGATAAACATAGATTAACACACTCTAAAAATGTCTGGGTTATTTTGGACCCATAATGGGTAAATATTGGACAGAACACATGTTTAATTAAAAATTACCCCATGTTGGGTTAAAAATGACCCAATGTTGGGTTGTTGTTATGCAACCATGGGGTATTATAACCCAGCAGTTGGGTTAAAACAACCCAGCATTGGGTCAATATTAACTCAGCAGGGTGTTCTATCCAATATTTACCCATTATGGGTCAAAAATAACCCAGCCATTTTTAGAGCGCATGCCACGCCATATTTGCTATTTAAATGCTTCTGGTACCCAATGCATATCTGTGCCTAAATACATATTAGGATATTTTAAAGAGTACAGTGACAGCTTTTGTACCATTTTTTTCTGTGTTATACTCTATGTCTGTATAAATCAGTATTCTGTGTTCAGATTTCAAATGTAGAAGTAATTATGTGTGATAAAAGTCATGGGCAGTTAAGCCAGTCTATCAAAGACGCATTATTTGAAAATCAGAAGAATTCAGATCCTTATTTGGGAAAACAAACATAGAGATGGGTAAGAATCGTCTGACCTACATTTTGCAATACGTCACACTCTTGTGTGCTTTCAAGGACATGAATGAGATTGAATGAGCTCACTAAAATAGTGCAGTTTTACTACAAAATAATGTAAATGAGGAATAGCATGAAAAGAGCGTGCATTGATTTGCAATATTCTGTATACATGAATATTCCAACATCCGTACATGTCACACTGTAAACCGTGATCGGTGCCAGTTTTCAATAAAAGAAATGCACACCATTTCTCATCACCTTGTGAACTGAACATCGACAAGAAAAAGAAGGATATTTTATACTACTGGTGTTCGGTGACTCAGTGTTTCTTAGCCTGAGGTTAGATACAGTACAATATCAACGTTTCTGTTTCATGTCTCTCTTGGTATCTCACTGACAGGAGCACTTAGACATTACCGTCCGCACGCCCTGCATCTGTCTTGAGGATGTTATGTAATTGATTTCAAAGCATTTGTTCCATTAGATATCTACAGGGAGAGAGAAAGAGTGAGACAAGCAGGTGCTTTAAAAAGACGTAGGGAACAACTAAGCATACGCTGCTAAACTAAAGCATCCAAACATTGCAATGATGAACCGCAGCCATCAGTTGTATGCTTTAATGGAGGAATCCTCTGCTTTTCTTTCTCTTCCTGCAAGTGCGGTAACGTCTGCCGGCTAAAATGGTTTTAGGCACGTTGCCAATATTAAAAGCTGTATCATAGACACATTGCACTGAGTAATCCACTGACCTGGCATCAGTTTTCCCATCGATCCACGCTGTTCTCTTTCCTCTCTTGGCTTGGCTCTCAAGGAGCTTTTACTGCTGAATCCATCATTTTTCTCAAATGAAAGTTGTAGTTTTGGGGAAATCATACCATCTTAAGGGCAATTGCATATGAAATGCAACAGGGCCTTCCATAATTCGCACCACCTACTGTATGTGAGAGACCATCTGTTTTGATTTTTGTCCTTTCGGTGTCTGTTTTCTGTTACAGGGACCTTGCCGTGATTGTGGCAGCCATGGCTTATAACTCATGGTTCACCAAACTTTATTGCAAAGACTTGCGCGTTGTAAGTATTTTTATATCCTTGATCTTCACTGTGAACTTGTTCTGTCTGGTCATGTACTGTTGTTGATGTCTAAAAATAGTAGTGTAGTAGGTTATTAGACATGCCACCATGGTAATGCTATGTTTGGACACTGCCATGATAGTTCTACCATAGTATTATGTGAATTGCATGGGATTACCATGTAATTACTGTGGTATATGGTATTCTTATAGATATTTTGTGAGTAGATGTCACAGTTACATCACTGCAAGCTGCATGCACATGTGGTGGCAGAAAAACATATAACTCAATAGAAATGTCTTGTTGTGATGTTGAGTGTCAGAATAGGAATGCCAAAAAAGATAACCTTCATTTTTATAAAATACTGTCGTCGTTAACACCATTTGAAGATAAACGTAGGTGTTTATGGTTGCAATAAGCCCTTAAACGCACAGACTGGAGTGATGAAATCATTTGGAAATCCCCCTCTATGTTTTTCTTATAGCGTTTTCATCACGTTAGGTTTATAATTTATTTAGAAGGATTAAAGATTTGAATGACTTCATAATATCAATAATATCACCATTAAATATTTTATAATTTTTCTGTTTTCTATTACTTATTTTTTACCTTATATCTTAGCCTTTGTCTCTTTCCTGTTTGTTCTAAAATTATTATTAATAAAATATACTGAATAAAAATATATAAATATAGCACACACACACACACACACACACACACACACACACACACACACACACATGATGTAAAGTGTTATTAATATATAAACAGTCCTATCAAAATTAATTGGTGTAGTAGTTTTATAATAGTTTTAAAGCAAACATGTAGGCTATAAATATAAGGAAGAAATAATAGAAAACATAATAGTATTGCTCTTATATGTACTAAAACTGTATTAAACTTTTAATTAATCTAAAAAAGAAACATTAGAACATAAGAAACATTACACTAAAGAGAAACATAGGGGAAACAGACTTTCGACAGAACACCAGATCCATAAAAATCACAGTTTAACGCTAAAACACTTCACACCGCTATTGCAGAGCTGTCACTTTGTGCCACCAGTTAATAAAACATAATTTCTGTTTGCAAACACGCAAAAGGTCTATAGTGCCATGGTGTACTACATATCAAAGAACAATGCATAGACACAAGTACTGTACTGTATGTGGAAACCAGAGTACCTTTTAGTAAACGAGTGCCTATTTAAGCTCACTTCTATTAATGCTGTGATCACACTTGACTTTTAGCATGCAAAATATATGTAAAGACCCCTGCTTATCTACAGCAACCAGATCACGAAGTATGTTGCATTTTATTCACACATTATGGATTTTGACATGCACAGTGATTGTTGCATGAATTCAATTCAATTTAGCGCTTTTCACAATTGATGATTGTTTCAAAGCAACATTTGAAAAACCAGGGGTCGAGGACGAGACAGGGAGAGAAAAACAGAATCCTATTAGCGTAGGGGCAGTTTGCATGTAATGCAAGTGTCATACAGTATTGTGATTTAAAATCCGTTCAGTTCCAGACAGGCTACCTATTGCGGCATAAGTATATTCTCAAGATGAGTTATTTAAATGCTTTGTTCTGGACAAACTAGATATTGTGGGATAGGTACATTTACTTGACATTTTATGTGAATGCTTTGTTAAAGAAGAATGTCTTAAGTTTAGACTGTGTCTGATACTCGAACATTATTTGGTAAATCATTCCAGAGCTTAGGGGCTTGATATGAAAAGGATTTACCACCTTAAGACACTTTTGATATTCTAGGGATAACATTATTTAGGGCGCACTCACACTATCCAAACCAAACCGCGCTCGGGCGCATTTGACCCCCAAAGCCTGGTTTGTTTGACTAGTGTGATCGCTCTGTTCCGCGCCCGGGCGTGGATTGGTTAATCGCAGAGGGGCCGGGTTACAGAGGTGGGCCGGAGCGCGGTTCACTTGGGCTCAGGCGCGGAAGGCTGTGGTGTGAGCGCAATCGCGCCTGAGCGCGATTCAAAAGGTTAATTACGTCAATTGCGCGACCACTCACCTTCATCTGCCTCCGTAAAAACCTTTTGATGTGCGCATCGGGGTAACGTGAATGTCTGAGCTGCACACATGACAGATCAACTAAGCAATATGATGACATGTGAGAGGGCTGTCTGTAATCGCGGACCAAAAGACTCCGAATAAAAAACACAGACTTATCATTACGGTGGGTTCCAGTGTTTAGAGAGCGCTTTACTTCTTGCTTTTTTCAAAACAATCGCATCTTAATGACGAAAAGCGCCCCCGGACTCGGAATCGATAAAAGTACAGTGTGACTGCGTTCATCTGGGGGAGTAGGGAGGGGTGACAATCACGCTGGGGCATGGTTTGGTTTGGTTTGGATAATGTGAGTGTGCCCTTAATGTAGTTAGTGATTCAAATTTGCAGATCAGAACTCAACAAACTTGAACTTTGGAGCATGCCACCATGCAACATTTTTAACATAAGTTTCTGCTTCCTGTCTGCACCATTCGTATGCATATGAATAGAAGTCAATAGAATGAGAAGTGGCATAAAGGTGCATACATGTAACTATAAATGCATGTCTATTCGTGTGAGGCAGACCATCATCACTCATTATGTGCCTGATCTCATTTAGAACAACAATATAATGTCTTTTACTTTGAAATAAATGCACAGATGAGTATGATGTTTTGTTGTTCATATCTTTGGCCCAATACAGAAAGCACTATGGTATTACCTTCTGATAACATCTCTGTAGTGTGGTGCCATTATAGCACGTTTTAAAGAAGGGCTGTGTGGCCACATGTCTTTTAGATCTGATATCTTTGTGACATCTGGTGTTAAAGCTGTCTTTGTGCATGAGATTAAAGTCATTATGGAGACTCTAATTCCGGTGCTTTTCTTCTTCCCATCTTTTACACACCTCACACACACGGTTTTTCTCTCAATTCCCAGAGTTCAGAGGTCGCGGAGCAGATTTTGCACACTGTCAGTAAATCGAGCAGCTTGGAGGAGATCACGTTGGAAAATGCAGGTCTTAAAGCGTGAGTTATAAATCCCTGTCTCACTTTTCTGCTGTTATCTATCACTCGGACCGCTTCTTTTTATCTAAAAAGTTCTGTCATTATCGTTTTACCTCTGTACTGAAGCCGGTCTTATTCCCTTGACATATCTCTGCTGTCATTTTTCATCTCGGTCCCAGAATGCAGTGCTTTTTTTCGGTTCCATTTCAACTCGCTTTCTTTCTGTCATTTAGAGATTTCCCACAGAAAATGGCCACTGCCCTGTCAGAAAACCCAGCATCAGTCATACACTCCATTAACCTGGCCCACAATTCACTGGACAACCAAGGTATATGCATCAACGTCTGTCCTCTCTCCCTTTCTCTTTCGCTCTCTCACAGACCTGCCTTGGTCTGAGTTACAGTTTCTGTATGAGTGTGTGCATCTGCTATTTCTGTCTATAATAGGTGTTTTTTGTAGCACTATTTTGCTGTTTTGTGCTAGTTTGTGTTGGTTATTTGAAAATGAGCTTTGGGTGTGCGTGTGCATGCACATGCATGTGTGTGTGTGTGTGTGTGTGTGTGCATGCACGTGCGTGTGTATGCGTGTGTGTAAATTTGTCTCTCTTTCCTTATCTCTCTGTGTAGTGGCTTATACTATCTATGAGTGAAACTAAAGTATTAATGGCACTTGATAAAAGTGTCTGCTAAATGAATGTAAATAGAAATGTTATCCGTCTGTATGGGATAGGTGTGTGTATCCGATTTCATGAGTTAACTCACGATTAATCGCAAATTAATCGCAAATTTTTATCTGTTCTAAATTTACCTAAATTTAACACTTTTCAAGTTTTTAATGCTCTAATCAACATGGATTTGGACAAGTATATATGCTATATGCAAATGTATGTTTACAACAGCCTGTTTACAGTTTTAACAGAACCATCATTCATAGTTTTATATATGATTTTTCCCTTCAGAAGACCTTGTTCTTTCTCCATTTCTGTTTGCTACTGCATCATTTGTGACCTGTGCTGGCAAATTGAGTTTTTATTTTTAAATATTAGTTATTTAAATTGTAACATTATCTATTAAAAAACTTCAAAACAATGCATGATTTGTTGGAATCTGACAAAACATGCCAGAACTACACCTGTTTACGCAAAGCAAAAACAATATAAATATATGTTAAATATATGTTTTTCTTTCATTGTTTAATTTTTTTACATTGAGACAGACCGCTTTAAGATACTGTAAGCTAATGCTAGGGTTTAATATAATGATACACAACAGATACTTTTCCTCAACAGTTAACCAAACATTCACTTCAGATATAACAGATTATGGGCCCTATTTTAACGATTTAAGCGCATCGTATAAGGTGCACGACGAACGGTCCAAATGGGCGTGTCCGATGCCACTTTTGCTAATTTAACGACGGGAAAAATGGTTTGTGCACCGAGCGCAGGGTCGAAAAGGGTTGTACATATGTCCAAGACTCAATAATAATCTTTTACATTCATTCCTTTAATCTTTCATATTTAAAAGCGTTTTTTGTGCTGCTGCGCATTTATGTTTGTGATAAGCAAACTCGCGGTGTCGTCCCGTTTATAGGCGCATATTACTAATGCGCTATTTAAATAACAAAAAACATATTGCCTCAAAATAGCAACGCGCCAACAATGCGCCTGAACACACTTCGTTTTCAGACCAGAACGCCCATGGGTGCAAAAGGGGGCGCAAATGCATTTGATATTTAAACAACGTGGCGCTAAACGTGAAAATGATAATTGTGCAGGGTGGAAACTAGCAAAAGACACTTGCGTCGCGCATTGCGCTGCATTGGGCCGGGTGTAAGATAGAGCCCTATGGGTCATACCTTTGTGAATTCTTGTGAAAACAGATATTTTTAAAACTGTAATTTTGTGTAGATGTTTATATATATCGGGGTCGCGCACTCGCGCGTTTGTGTGCATGCGCTTCAGATGTCAGCGTCAGGAAGATCGCTTTTGAGTCTTGTCACTCTTAATAACTCTTTTAACATCAATCAGGTCCCGGACTTTATCTCTCTTAATAATTATTTTAACATCAAGCAAGCCTGCAGTATATTTTCTATCATTTCTGCATGCTTTAAAAGCGAAACCAAAATGCGACCAAGTGAATGAAGACGCATCTTTGCTTTAGATTATGGATTTGGGATGGTACACCTCTCAGGAAACATACAGATAAGGATCATTTTAGTTGTTTAATGACCATTTAGAGCTGAGGTCCCCAACCTACGGGTTGCGACCCAGGACTGGGTCGTGGACAAGTTGCCACCGGGTCGCAAGAACGTCCCGAAAAAATGTGTATAATAGCCACGTAATCGCTTAATCGGGTATTTTGTACTTTAAGAGCCGACTTCTAATAACATCAATCATTTCCACTTTTGAACAGAGAGCTCTCTCTCTTTTTCCCGCGTCTCTCTCTCTACCAGCGCATCAGCGAACACACTTAAGTCATTAGAGTTTGAGCATACAGTACTTCTAAAACACAATCGATCAAAGAATTGCGAAGGGTATGACTTTATGAATCATTTGCAAATGTACGTCGCAATGATGTACATATGCGGAGACGTTCAAATGTGTGACAGCGCAAATGACTGAAAAGTAATTATTTTATTCTTCTTTAAAACAACTTCAGAATTATCCTTCGATCGTAGCACCATGATCAAAATAAACTATTAGGCTAATACTATTTTAACGGCTACACTTTTAACGTAGGTTTGAAAGGAACCTATAAACTTGTCAATCATCATTAATCATGGTAAACATGAGTCTCCGTGCCTCTGCGCCTAGCCGCAATTCTTCTGGCATCTCTCCTCCTTCACTGCATTTAAGTAAAAAACAATCCGCTAAAAAATATGGTTTTACACGTCTATAGAAAATATACTATAGCCTAAATAAAGCAATTATTAATTTTCCTAATGCATGGTTGTTATCTTTACTTCCGTTTAAAACGTACATTTCGAAAAGGAGGATTTTCAGCACGTTTGAACAGCAACTCACCCAATTTATAAAAAACTGAAGTAATTATTTTTTATTAATTTTACACTCCGTGGATGTTTTGATAATTGTTCTGAATCTGATCTCTAACAAAACTCCTTCACAAAAATGCAATTTTTTCAGCTTTTTGCTAAAAAATATCTTTGAAGAAAAATACCCATATTTAAGAGTTTATAAGCAGAGAAAAAAAAATTAAATAGTATGAAATGTTTTTTTCTATCTTTTTTATTGTTTGTTTGAAGGCAAGGGTCTGTTCTTTCATTTGATATATATGCATATATATTTTTAGAAGAAAATTTTACTGGAAGGCATTTTGTGAACCTTTTGTGAAAATCACAAAAAATCCTGCCGGGCAACTTTAAAAAAAAAAAACCTGGTGGGGAATGATTTAATGGCTAGTGGTCCTTTAATAGTGAATGCTGGGCAACATAAAATTATACATTTTGTCACTAAAATACAAAAGTTTAATTATTAAAGAGATTTGTTTATCTATTATTTTATTAGTGTGCTGTGTTTTAGGCATTTTTATATACTGGATGCATGTCCTCATGTGTCAGGGTCAGACTTTCTTTATGCCATCATATGCCTGACACATGTCATTCCCCATTACATCACAAGTGTGCATGTGTCTGTGTGTATATTTATCTGTACAGCAACAGTGTCAGTGTTTGCCTAAAGGTATGTGTTAGTATGCTACTTGTAAATTGGTTTAGCCGCTGATCCAAAGTATTTGTGTATGTGTATTTCCCAACAGGTGTGTCTAATCTCATCCAGCAGGTGTGTCGGCTGAGTAAAGGCTTGCGTCTGCTTAACCTCTCCAAGACGTCGCTCTCTTCTAAGGGTGTGTGCAGAACTAATGTCTTTAGTGATCGAGCGCCCTCTGCTGGTCTTTAACAAATCTACAACAATCACCACACACCAAAGATCTGCACAATACTGGTCGTATTTCTAAATATTAACACCGAATCTGAGCCAAAACTGAAAGTGCAGTTTTTTATAGCTCTTTCATGACTAACTTTGCAGATTTTTATAGTGCTGACTCTAAAACTAAGTGAATACGGCCCAAAACACCATCTTGAAAGTAACAAATTTGTATAGGAATCAGTAATTCACTAAATTTATCATTATTTAAAAACTCTATCAGCAATGCAATTCTTTGTCAGGAGCATGTATGCAAAAGCTGCTAAACGGCACCTCCTTTAAAGAATGAGATAATGATATTACCCTTTATTAAACGTGTTTATCAAATACATTCACTTAAAATCCACTTAATCCCAGCCTCAGGCCATTCAAAAATACACCTTTGTTGGCAGAATCTATTAAAGATCTGATAAAAAATGGTGCACTTAGAGGGTTTTGCATCGGAACTCCTTAAATCTACAGTAGCTTACCCAGTTACACGTTTCAGTGACATTTCAGGACATAATATAACGTTTCTCACTCCACTGATCTACAATCTGCTTTTTGTTTTCACTTAAATGAGCGAGATCACTGCTGCATTATTTGCACCTGACTACAGACACAAGTGAACCCAAATGTCCGTCTCCACTTGGAAAGCCCAGACTCAATTATCTGTATCCTTGGCTGCTTCCAGGGTCTGCTAACTCCTGGTTTTCTCTTTCAATCGATACAATTTTAAACCGAGTGGATAGATGGATAGCCATCCAACACAGCCCATGAATCAACCGCCACTCATTGTTGTTTCATCATTAATCCTTATTTGTAATATAAATTGTGACAACTTCATTACAAAAGTTTTGAATTGAATATAGAAGTTACGTGAACTTCGAGAAAATGTACACTTTGTAAAAATTCCATTTCGACATCTGACACATTGTTCGGATTTCTTGTTAACCCTGATGTGAGTGTCGTCCCACGGAGTGAAGAAACAAATGTATACATCAAAATAAGCCGCGGCAGCCGTGAAAGCCAGAGCCAAGAACTGATATTCGCAAAAGGTTGCATTGGTAATATTTTGATGAGTAAATTCATCCTTTCGCAGAGCACAGCTGGGCGTTTGTGTTATTCCCCAGTGAGGAAATGTACTGGAGTTCATTGGCAAGCTTCCATCTAGCAAAATATGCCGGGCTGTCTATTGTCTTGAGATATAAAAGGCAATCACTGCCATTTTGCTCTTGTATTCAGTGAAGAGGAAAACCTGGCCCGCTTACTGAATTTATTATAGGGAGTTGTTGTGCTCGCTGGTACTGTGTCATTCTGTGTGTCATTCATCATCTAAATGTCATTCTTTCCAGGTGTCACGTCTCTTTCTCAGGCACTTTGCTCCAGTGACGACTACTCCAACTCGCTTCTTCATCTGGATCTCAGCAAGAATCCTGGAATCCTGTCTGGAGAAGATGCGACGGTTAGAGCAGAAACACATGCACACATGTTCATTTCTTAAATTAAGTTAGTTTTAATTACTGTCATGGAGACTTCTTAGACTGCAGTTAGCATAAGAAACCACTTTAAACACATTGCTTTACAGGAGTTGGACAATGAAACTAAACACCTGGTTTTAGACTACAAAAATGTATTATTATAGTCACTATGTTATGCTCGCTCCTCCAAACACCGTAGCCTAGTGATCTGTTGACTTTTACTTTCATCACACCACTCTGTCACCAGTCTTGCAGCGTTTATTGGTACATTACCATCCTTATAAATAGGGTTGGGTATCGTAAGAAATTTTCAGATTCCGGTTCTAATTCTGCCTAACGATTCCCGGTTCCGATTCCGGTTCCAAATAATAAAAGAATTTATATGATAAGATCCTACCTTGTGAAGAGGACATGTGGACAGCAGCCTTTGCAGGATATAGTTCTTGTATGTGCATGCTCGCATTAATTCATATAGGCTTATATATGCTTATATACACACACACACAAGGATTATTAGGAACACCATACCAATACTGTATTTAACCCCCTTTCGCCTTCACAACTGCCTTAATTCTACGTGGCATTGATTCAACAAGGTGCTGAAAGCATTTTTTAGAAATGTTGGCCCATATTGATAGGATAGCATCATTTCACAATCTGCTCAGTTACTGGGATTTTCACGCACAACCATTTCTAGGGTTTACAAAGAATGGTGTGAAAAGGGAAACACATCCAGTGTGCGGCAGTCCTGTGGGCGAAAATGCCTTGTTGATGCTAGAGGTCAGAGGAGAATGGGCCGACTGATTCAAGCTGATAGAAGAGCAACTTTGACTGAAATAACCACTTATTACAACCGAGGTATGCAGCAAAGCATTTGTGAAGCCACAACATGCACAACCTTGAGGCGGATGGACTACAACAGCAAAAAACCGCACCGGGTACCACTCATCTCCACTATAAATAGGAAAAAGAGGCTAAAATTTGCACAAGCTCACCAAAATTGGACAGTTGAAGACTGGAAAAATGTTGCCTGGTCTATTGAGTCTCGATCTCTGTTGAGACATTCAGATGGTAGAGTCAGAATTTAGCGTAAACAGAATAAGAACATGGATCCATCATGCCTTGTTACCACTGTGTAGGGTGGTGGTGGTTGTGGTGTAATGGTGTGGGGGATGTTTTCTTGGCATACTTCAGGCCCCTTAGTGCCAATTGGGCAACGTTTAAATGCCACGGCCTACCTGAGCATTGTTTCTGACCATGTCCATCCCTTTATGACCACCATGTACCCATCCTCTGATGGCTACTTTCAGCAGGATAATGCACCATGTCACAAAGCTCGAAACATTTCAAATTGTTTTCTTGAACATGACAATGAGTTCACTGTACTAAAATGGCCCCCACAATCACCAGATCTCAATCCAATAGAGCATCTTTGGGATGTGGTGAAACGGGAGCTACGTGCCATGGATGTGGATCCCAAAAATCCTCATCAATTGCAAGATGCTATCCTAACAATATGGGACAACATTTCTAAAGATTGCTTTCAGCACTTTGTTAAATCAATGCCACATAGAATTAAGGCAGTTCTGAAGGCGAAAGGGGGTCAAACACGGTATTAGTATGGTGTTCCTAATAATCCTTTAAGTGAGTGTATGTTTGAACCCATGACCTATGCGCTGTGCACACATTGCTCTTCCAAGTGAACACCCCAGTAATTATATGTAAAATAAGAAATACATTATTTAGTTAATTTTGCCTAAACCATGATCTGGATCCTCACAATGTAGGTGTTTGTGGTTTTGCTCTCCTCACACCATCAGACCTGTCTTCACCACCCACACAAACAAACAGATGCTGAAAATGACTCACGTTCACACAGAGACAGGTACACAAACATACACACACACCCCTATTAACAGCCAAATATCTCCCCCTTCATAGAATCTGTACCTGTTCCTGGCACAGCCGAACTGCCTGGTGCATTTGGATCTGTCAGGCACTGACTGTACCGTAGACTCTGTGAGTTGACAGTCTGAATTTGTTACTGCCAAACTGCTTTTTCTCACTGTGATTAATGTAATTGTACCCTAGACATGAACAAAACAATTTATCATTGATTTCAGATTAATTTTCCTATCATATTTAGTGGTTATAAATTGCAGAATTATACAAACCGCTATTTTGCTCCTCTCTTTCTTCCTTCTTCCGTTATCTTGCTCAGTTATTTGGAGCCCTGCTGCGAGGCTGCTGTGCTGATCTCTCGTACTTAAACCTCTCCAAAAACTCCTTCTCTCACAGGTAAGCTAGACTGCCTCCCCTGAGGTAATCTGTCACTTTTAAGACAGCCTCATGGGTGAGGTTGCCTTCCACAATTCACAGACAAATCATTGTGAGTCGGTTTGACTTGTCATCTGTGGGTTTAATCAAAGAAGACAGGGTCCTTCTGGAAAGACCAGTTATCTGGTTATCATAGGAATCAGCAATGCAAATTACAGCATGATGTAAATCAGTGTTTCTCAACTCCAGTCCCCTCCAGAATGTTTAGGAGGCTGATGAGTTTAAAGGAAAACACCACAATTTTTCAATATTTTACTATGTTCTTCCCTCAACTTAGACTAATGAATACATAATTCTCTTTTTTCAATGCGTGCACTTAATCTTTGTACAGCGCATCGTGAATGTGTTAGCATTTAGCCTAGCCCTATTCATTCCTTAGGATCCAAACAGGGATGAATTTAAAAGCCACCAAACACTTCCATGTTTTCCCTATTTAAAGACTGTTACACGAGTAGTTACACGAGTAAATATGGTGGCACAAAATAAAATGTGATGCGATTTTCTTAGAGGATAAAAAATGACAACTATATTGTATGGCGGAAGAGCACTTAGTTTGCAGCACTTCAACCTCGGGCGCAGCAACATCATAATTTTGTGCCACCCTACTTACTCGTGTCACTTCTCATGTAACAGTCTTTGAATAAGGAAAACATGGAAGTGTTTGGTGGCTTCTAAATTCATCCCTGTTTGGATCTTAAGGAATGAATGGGGCTAGGCTAAATGCTAACACATTCACAACGCGCTGTGCAAAGATGAAGTGCACGCATTGAAAAATAGATAGGGATGTATTTATTTGTCTAAGTTGAGAGAAGAACATAGTAAAATATTGAAAAATGGTAGTGTCTTCCTTTAATTATCAGGTGCTTTATATAGGAAGACATCTCAAATATTCTAGGAGGCGGGGCCCGGGGTAGGGTGGCCATTCGTGCCAGTTCCACCGGACACGTTCTGAACATGTTTTTGGGTTCGTTCTCCGGAAGTTGCGTGGCTCGACCGCATACGTCATCGAGGTTCTCACGTTTCAGTTAAAATACATTACGATTTATTTCTTTAAAGACAAACAATCATTGTAGTTTCATTCTTACCTTGAAATGTAACAGTTGCTTTTCTGAAATTAAACCCCGAAATATTAAACTTTGATTACGTATGCGGTCGACCAACGCGACTTCCGGAGAACGAACCCGAAAACATGTTCGGGACGTGTCCGGCGGAACTGGCACGAATGGCCCCCCTAGCCCGGGGACTGGAGTTGAGAAACACTGATGTAAATAATTAGTCACATCATGGCATTTATGGCTCAAGTGATCTGCTCAGAAACAGTTTGACAGTACATCCAAGTACCAGTTTAAGAAGGTTAGCCAAGAATGACTTTACATGGGGGTGGGATGCTTCAGCATCTAGAGAGAATTTGGTTGGACAAGAAATTTAATGACTTTAATGAAATTTAACAACTTTTTTTGGCGTGTGTGACTTAAGCTGGGTACACACCACAAGATATTCGGGCTAAATTTGTGCCGATTTTCCCTTTACGACAATCCTAGGTACAGTACAGTCCCGATCATCTTCGTGGTTATGCCAATTATCTTATCAGATTTTCCTTTGGTCCACGGTGCATTAAGAGCGTCTTAATCTGTTCTGAAACACGTCGGGGACGCTCCGATCGCAAATCATAAATATTCAACATGTTGAATATTTACGAGCATAAATCCTTTTGTGTGGAGGAAGCCTCGAGGACATACGTACACACTCGCTGTAGATTGTCACGTGAAACGAAACGATACCCAATCAGAAAGCGAGCAGATGAAAGATACAACCATAAAAACTACATGAAGCAACATGCACAGCCCAAAGTGAGATGGACATCAGAGATGTATAAAAGCAGTCCATTGTATTAATGACATTACTTTATGCCCGTTATTTGCCATGTTTGTTTACTGTGACATCACGTTTGGACACGAGAAGCATTGAAAGATTTTCGCGAGATTTCCTGTGTTCTCAGCTGAGACTCGTGAAGTTGTTAGTGAAGTTAATCTGATGGTGCGTGGTGTGCTGTCATGACCACATAGCAGAAATCTACACACTATAGGAACAAACGTGTTAAATCGTCAGTTTTTTTCATCATGCTCGTGGTCTCTCACATTTTGAAAATCTGATAAGATTTAAAAAATCGTTGTGTACCTAGCTTAACTATGTGTTTTAAATGCTTGTATTTTCTGAATGGATATTTTCTCAGCGTTTTGGACCATACCAGTTTCAATATAGCTATAACCAAGCATATTTACACTTAATAAGCAAAAAATAATTTTGATTTCATGGGGACTTTAATGCAAAACTTACCATTAGTATATATTAGTTTAAAATGCACTAAAAACATACCATTAGTATAAAAACCAAGTTAATGGAAAGTCCTTGATGGCTGGACCAATGTGTGTGTGCGTGTGTATGCATGCGCGTGCGTACGTAGCTGTAGGCTGATCAGATACAGAAACACAACGATCCATCTTTGTACCCAACTCCCTCTGGAACCACGCAGCAATTCCATCTTTCCTCTCACCACGCTAACGGCATTTTGAGGAACTCATAATATGAAAGATGAGGCTAATTTTAGCAGGCTTATTGTTCAGATTCAAAGGTTGCTGCATGCATTGTTCCTTCAAATTCATTTGTTTTTAATTGAGTTTGAATTTGCAGAGGGATAAGCTTTTGAAGATGATTGGGTGTCTGCATATTGAACTCTTCTCCGTTTCTTCTTTTACAAACACAAACACGGTCTCCCTCTCGCAGTGCTAATTTCATCAACACCCACCCATACTCCCACACTCGTGAGTGCACATGTGCAGAAATGTAGAGGAAGATGAGATAAGATAATATTTTGCCCTTTTTAGATAAAACCATTGTATTAATCATTGTTAGCGCCATGCTCAACCGGTAAAGCTACAGCATATTTACTTATTTAGCAGATGTGGTTATTTAAAGTGATGCACAAATGAGAGATAACATATTATATGTTGTCATTGAGCTAATACAGTAGTAAACACCTGCATGATATTAAGATTATTACACATTTATTTGTGATGGCAGGAAACTGAAAACTATAAATGCCCCATCTTGACATACTACTAAAAGAGGAAATCTTATACATGAACACCCACACACATAACCACTGCACACGCTTTAGCATTCAGGCACCTTCCTATGAGTGACTCAACATGTGGGCATGTAAGAAATCTGGTTACACCAGCGCTATGTGAAGACAGTAGAGCTCATGAATATTGAATGGGAATGTTCCCATAACACATTCTGCATATACTCCTCTCTGTCATGGACATACTGTGAAACACAGAAATGTTATCATGAGCTGTCATGTTTCTCTCTCTCCGTCTCTTTTCTGGCTCATTTTCCTTGTATAGCTTTGTCTCACCTGGATGAATTATTTGTTTGGGCCAGCTTTTTATGCCACAAACCAAGACGGCGTGTTCAAATGTTGAACGTTGTTAAAATGTTTAACACGTAATTGAATTACAAACAATTCGGTTTCTAAGAAGCCTCAGGGTATTCTTTGGAGCCCTTCTGCAGTGTTGCTCGGGGCTTGTGAAGTGTTTTACTTTTTATGTTTCATGAATAAAATTCCCCCTTCATTTCATTTTAGGAAAGTGAGAGAGACTATTCCTTCTTTTCGTCAGTTCTTCAGTTCAGCTTTCAGCCTAACTCACATCAGTCTGGCTTCGATGAAGATGCCCCCGGATGTGCTGAGGTGAGCCTGCGCTGATTTGGTTGTAACCTGGTTAGTGTGGTTGTAATCCCCACAAATTTGGCTTTTACATTTAAAGGCGAGGTGCATGATCTCTGAAAGCCAATGTTGATCACCTAAAAAAAACACAACCCCATCCCAAATAGAATCTGGACCTACTTTTGATAGACCTGCCCCAAATGCAACCCAGGGAGCAATGTTGGTTAGTATACACGCTACTTACTGCTAATTGGCTACAAGTGTGTTTTGTTACTCAGCCCGATTCCCTTTTCCAAAGTATTTTTCAAAAATAATGCACCCCCCACCTTTAACTTAAAGGAAAACACCACTGTTTTTCAATATTTTACTATGTTCTTACATCAACTTGGATTAATTAATTCATACATATCCTTTTTCAATACATGCAATTAATCTTGTACAGCGTGTCATGAATGTGTTAGCATTTAGCCTAGCACCATTAATTCATTAGGATCCAAACAGGGATGAATTTAGAGGCCACCAAACACATTTAAAGACAGCACAAATTCAAAATAAAACTTTTTTTAATAATTTTTTTTTTTTAAGATAATGTCACAAACATGCTTTTTATAATTTTTTTCATATAATGTTATGTATGTTATTTAAAGACATTTATATTTAATTTTTGTGTGATATTAAACTACCTGTTAAAATTATTTGCAGCATCCGGGTTACCATTTGTTATTTAGTTTTGAGCGGTCGTTATCTGAGAATAACAAACCTGCAAGTTTCGCAACTGACCAATCAGAATCTAGCATTCCAACAAGCAGTGTTGGGGGTAACGCATTACAAGTAACGTGCATTACGTAATATTATTACTTTTCTGAAGTAATGAGTAAAGTAACACATTACTTTATAAATGCACACATTAATATTAGAGTTACTTAAAAAAAATAATTCAAGTAACTTTTCAGTTTAATTAACTCTTTCACCGCCAGCGTTTTTAAAAAAAGTTGCCAGCCAGCGCCAGCGTTTTTCATGATTTTCACAAAAGTTTAATGTCTTCCAGAAAATGTTCTTCTTCAAATATATAAACATACAATATACCAAATGAAAGAACAGACTCTCTGCTTTCAAACAAAAAAAACGTTTCATCCTTCCTTTAGTAGTTCTTTTTTAATCAGCTTTTGAATATGGGTAGGTTTCTGCAAAAACACCACATTTTGAGCAAAAAGCAGAGATAATTCCATTTTTGTGACGGACTTTTCATAGAGATCCCATTCAGAGCGATCTTTAAAACAGACACGCACATGCAGCAGCTTGCCATAGGGCAATACTTCCGGGTTTAAAAAGTTGCGGAAGGGCGCCACCTAGTGGATAATAGCGGTATTGCGGAAAGACGGAAAAACTCGTCATTGGCGGGGAAGCGTTTTCTCTTGATTGACAAGATATCTCGTCAATGGCGGGGAAAGAGTTAATTTGATTAAAAAAAATTATAATAATTTTCTCAATTAAACTGAATGTAGTCACGTTCAATTACACACGCTATGTGTGCGCGACTGAGTGGGAACAGTTGGAGTCAGAAACGCAGATGGCAGGCCAGAGCTTGACATTTTTGCGATGGAAATATGCAATTTCTGAATGCAGAACTTCTCAGTCATAAAAACACCTGCAAGGCCTGAAAGAGATCAAGCCCAAGACCTTAGCCAAGTAAAAAAAGTAACGTAAGTATTACTTTCCATTAAAAGTAACTAAGTAACGCAATTAGTTACTTTTTTGGCAAATAACTTAATATTGTAATGCATTACTTTTAAAAGTAACTTTCCCCAACACTGCCAACAAGCCGTGTAATAATAACACATAGAGAGTATCAAATAATTTTTTTATGTACATGTACTCATGTGGAAAGTAGGCCTGTAATAAGCGGGATAACATACAGCCATTCAATTGTTATTGCAAATAAATCCATTCAGGGTGGTGGAAGGCCTGTTTGGATTTATTCTGCAAAAACAACTTGCTGGCTATACATTATTCCTTACACGTCACATTCTCTCTACTTTAAAATGACTCAGAAATCTCTTAACCAGGCTGCACATAATTAATTCTTAACCCTGGGTAAAATAAGAAAAGTGTAAAATATGGAAATATATAACCCAGGATTACATTAACTCGAGTGTCAGATGCCTCTTGGGAAACAATTTCAAGCCCATTAGAACAACGCTCCGGTGATTCATTTCCACTTTTGAGAGCTCTGCGGCTCTTACTGGGGTCAGAATCGAGACGCTCACGCAGATGCTATTTTGGGGAGCTGTAATGATTGAAAGAATTGTTTCAGTCACGGCCATACTTCCTCATAGCTCACAAACACATCTTCACTCCCAGTCAAACACAGTGTTCGAATTGAAGGGGGTCTGGGGGGGTCCCGGACCTCCTATAAGCCTTAAGGGACCCCCCATAAAGCACAAAAATATAAATTAGGGGGGTCCCCTGGTTTTTATTAAAATTAAAATACTACATAAATTTAAAATCCTCATTTTGCGTGTCACAAAGCGATACTGTCCATTATTTGTCCCAATTTCGCAATAAAATAATTCAAATGACTTCTGTCCGAAATAAAGAAACTCGCAAGTGCGCCTCATGCTGTTTTCTGGAGGAATTGACAGACGAGTGTCTCTATCTGCATGTGGAGTATTTTTTACCTCAGTTGCGGTGAGAATCTTTAGTAATCTTTAGGTTAAAGGGTTTTTTTTAAAAATCTTCGCAAACAATTATTTTATAACAGTGGCAAAGCTATCCACTCAGACTGACGGCTGGTCAACCCAGTCACACAAAATATTTTATTAGGAAAGCAGAAGAAATCACGCTTAAATGATAATAAATGATAGTCTCTTTAATACTTAGCCTATCACTCAACTACGCATCTTTCAGAAATAAATAATTATTTGTAGAAAGTATCTTTTGCATGTGTTTTTTTAAACCTTGGAAAAATGTAACATGCAGGGCCGAAGTGGGACTCATTTTCAGCCCTGGGGTTTCATGTCTTAGACCGGCCCACTTTAGTTCACCACTGACTATATTAAAATAATATAATTAAATCCTCAGTGCACTATTCTTTGCAGCCTTGCAATTAATATATTTTCCAAAAATATTGTTTCCAATTCAATGCAAATAGTCTAAAAACAGTTATGTTTTTGCCATAATCATGCAGCCCTACCATAAGGTATTTTAATATTATTCAATTAAACTTATTCAAAAACTGCTGAAAAGGATCAAATGTTTTCCCCTATACTTTTTCCCCTAGCGTTTTGCATGAAATAGATGAAGAATAACTATTAATAGATTAATCATTGTTACATATATAACTTACCGGTAGATATAAAAAATACGACATTTACCTTTTATCAAGTTATCAACTGCTGAAAAGGAACAAATGTTTTCCCCTATATTTTTTCCCCTAGCGTTTGCATGAAATAGATGAAGAATAACTATTAATAGATTAATCATTGTTACATATATAACTTACCGGTAGATTTTTACCTTTTTTTTACATTTACCTTTTATCAAGGTATCAAGTTGCGCTCAAGTTTATTTTAAATCTAAACGTGCAGCAAGTGCACTCAAATAGACGCGTCTAAAACAAAACTTGTGTTCACAGGCGACCGCTTTGAAAAGCAGAAGGCGGCGGCGCGTCATGCGTTGTACATGCGTTTTAAATGAATATGGACCCTAATTATGATTATGAACGCAAGAATTACTTCGTGGTCGGAAGCTGGGGCACAATCAACTTGGTCATAAAGCGGTGGGGACGTATACCACCCGCAAATTACGCGAATGGGGCTGCTGTGAGTGCTGGGGACAGCAACCTTCAACCTGGTGGCATGATAACTATCTTTAAAATTATGTATCTTTAAAAAGATTAATTATATGTAATTTATACAGTGAAGAAGACAGTGTTATTATTCATTTGATTCTATTTATGTACCTAAATACTACTGTTAGATCTTGCTTTATTTGTAACTTTGTTCTTTTCTATTTTTATATGCTCATAAGTTTTGCTGATCCGAAAATGATTCAATCTATGACTCAAAAAACGCAATGTAATCATTCATTTTACCACTACTATATAGTAAAATTATGTAATTTAAGAATGAGTCCACCCTATTTCACCCCTATTCTGTTTTAAAGTTCTGCCCTTGCCGGTGTTTCACACTAATTTGAGGGGTAAACTTTTTTTAGAGTTTGAGTTAAGGGTAATTTGGGGTTTCTTTGATTAAAACCAGGATCAGATGATTGTTGATCAAGGACGATCACATCTTACGTTGTGAAATCACAGCGACCCTATAATGAGGGGGGTGGGGCTTGGCCGGGGGGTGGGGCTTAGCTAGGGGACCCCCCATAAGCTTTGACATAATTCGAACACTGGTCAAACACCTGATTTCAGCTCTATTCTGTTAACACCACGATCCCACACAGGAGAAGTCAAACTAATCGTTAAGCTCTTAATCCTTTAAGACCTGCATAATGTTTGGATGTTGCCCATATAGACCTTTTATAATTTGATTTATTATAGAGATCAGCTATGACAATAAAATAAACGTATTTTAATGAGCCATGTAATATTGTCAGTAACGGTGCTTTTTTGCATCTCTTTACTGTCTCATCCCCCAGGGCTCTCTTTCTTGGGCTTTCTTCCAATCCTCACATCACCGACCTGAACCTGGACATCAGTGGCTGTGAGGTACTCCCACCCCCCTCGTTGCCTTAAATCTGCCTTTATCTCTAAATGCCTATCCTGCTTTCTGTGGCTATGGCCACCAATCCTTTTGAGATATCTCTGCAATCGAATTAGTCACGCTGAAAGATTTATAAGGTGTCTTTAGAGAGTTTAGTGTGCATTCATCCCTGCAGGGACACAATTGCCTTGATTTGACCTCGTTGAAAACATTTATTATGAAATCTAACTCGTATGTCCTTCATGTCTCTAATTAAAGGTAATCTGTTTATATAAAACTAAATTGTGTTGTTTTATTGTATTGTTTTTATAGCTCTACTGTAAAATTTTTCCTGTAAGTGTTGATATTATAACATGTTTCTATTCTATTACATAGTGTCATCCTTTAAAAGGTCAGCCTATGTTTAGTAAACATCATTTTTATCCCTGTGGAATAACAGTGAAAATGTTATTAAAGGTATTCATTTTTTGTAGCCAAGATGTCAAGGTATGCCTGTAGAGAAACCGACTTTACAAAATAAATCTTGAGAAAAAAAGTTTAACACTAGTTCCACTCTCACATTCATACTCCAAAAAAATGCTGGGTTATTTTCAATCCAGTGTTGGGTCGATATGGGACAAACCCAACCGTTGGGTTGTAGTGCAACCTATTCTGGGTTGTTTCATCCCATTGCTGCGTCAAATATAAACAATATATAACTCAGTTACATTGTTTATATTTGACGCAGCAATGGGATGAAACAACCCAACATAGGTTGCATTACAACCCAATGAGTTAATTTAACTGGCTCGGTTTGTCCCTTTTTGACCTAACGCTGGGTTGAAAATAACCCAGCATTTTTTAGAGTGCATATGAAGAGTTCCTATAAAATCCTATAAATGCATCTGAAATGTTTTCTAAATAAGCATTTTTTTATCAGGCTCTTGTGTTTAGGTTCAGTAATATCACTTAAATACCATTGAAAATGTTATTAGTCAGTAATTGAAATGCCTTATTATACACTTTTGTAACATTTCATTGTTAAGTCTGTATTTAACAAATTTGACTGTCTTTCTCTGCAAAACCCTCTAAGTGTAGTTGCAAAATCATTACCGTATTTTCCAGACTATAAGTCGCTCCGAAGTATAAGTCGCATCAGTCAAAAATGCGTTTTGAAGAGTCAAAAACATATGTAAGTAGGACTATAAGTCGCGTTTATTTAGAAAATGATTTCACAAAATCCAAGCCGAAGAACAGACATTTAATCTGGAAAGGCAAGTTATTCAACTAAACAATAACACAGAACAGCAGGCTGAATAGGTTTCCATACATGTTAAAGTAATATAAACAGTTATTTACACGATACACAATAGCATACTGAACATACCTGAGAGGCTGAATAGGCTATATTAACACGACAAGCCTAATCAAGTTCAAAAAGGTCCCCAAGTCATTCTGCATCACTGAATCCATTGAATTACATAAAACAAGAGCAGCATAGAGCGGACTCTCGCGGCTGTAGACGGTAATGGTTTCTCTTGGTTCATATGAAATTATTTTGACGTATAAGTCGCACCTGACTTCAAGTTCCAGGACCCGCCAAAATATTAAAAAAGTGCAACTTATAGTCCGGAAAATACGGTAACTCTTTCCCAGCCAGCGTTTAAAAAAAAAGTTTTTAGAAGCCAGTGCCAGCATTTTTATGATTTTCACGAAAGTTCAATGCCTTCCAGAAAATGTTCTTCTTTAAATATATAAACAAACAATATATCAAATTAAAGAACAGACCATCTGCTTTCAAACAAAAACCATTTCATCCTATCTTAAAGCAACACTATGTAGTTTTTCAACCTTTAAATAATGTCTCTAAAATGATTTCAGTGATAGAACAACTCTTAACTGGACTAATTCTACTGCTGCTGCAACCTAAGCAGCCTCCTAGCTGCTACAAGCACACTCTGAAAGTCGAGGTGGAGGGTAGAGCACACAGCCCTGCCCCTCCCCCTGCCTGCAGAAGAGTGTCTGATACCAGGCACTGTTGCACTTTTCAACCACATGGGGGAGCTGTAAGTCAATTTTACATGGAAACTACATAGTATTGCTTTAATTTGTTTTGTTTTATCACCTGTCAAATATGAGTAGGTTTCTTCAAAAATACAAAATTTAGCAAAAAGGTGAAATAAATGCATTTTTGTTAGACACCAGATGATTAAAACACACAGAGTTTTTACTTTTAACAGAATAAATAGTTGAGTCTTTTATAAGTGTAAAAGCGGAAATATGGATTGCCGCAAAAACTCTCATTGGCAGGTATTGTGTTTTCTCTTAATCTTCGCCAATGGTGAAGAAAGGGTTAAAGGTGCAACTAGAAACACTGCAAATGTTGCAAGTCCGAATTCAAAAGGTAAAAATGAAGAATCTGAACTACACATTAGAGGGCGCTGTGATGCATGCGCCTCCACATTAAAGTCGTGCAAAACTACTTTGAAAAATTTACATTTAACAGATTCAGCCAACAAACAGTATTTCTGAATGGCCTGTGGCAATGATTTGAAGCGAAAGTTTTGATGAACATATACTACGTGTCAAGAGCATTCGGTTAATATCATCTCATTTTTGAAGAAGGTGGCTTTTAGCGGCTTTTGCTTCTGAACTAATTTTATATAAATAAATGGCTGGCCACATCTATAATAAATAAATGTAAAGTGCTTTTAGTTTTTAAACACATTAATTTATTTCATTTGACAGATACTTTATGCATTCAAGGTGCATTATGTATTTTATCAATATGAGTGCTCCCTGGGTATCAAACCCACGACCTTGGCAATACGACAGTATAACTATAATAGTTAAACTGTTGTAGAAGTATGAGCGCTTGCACCTATAAATTAAACATTTTTGAGTCTTTGAGTGTTCTTTCTCCGCCCCATGTGCTCTGTCTTCCCCTATCTCTTTTTCATTCTCTGTGTGTGTGTCTCTCGCTCTGTTTGTCTGTCTTTCAGCTCAGGTCCGCAGGAGCAGGAATAATACAGGATCTGTTCCCTAGAGTCTCCTGCATCAGCACACTGGACATCTCAGACAATGGTGAGACATCCAAGAGCAGAAATCAAAGAAAGCTTTTGTCCAACTCTTCTCTCACTGACCTTCAACCTGTCTCTCTCCCTTTCTCCCTGCAACTTTTTCTCCATTCCCCATTGACTCTTTCCTGCACATTTCTTTGGTTGTTTCAGGGCTGGATGCTGATCTCCTCTCTGTCATTCCTGCATTCTCCCGACACCCATCTCTCAAACATCTGCTGCTGGGCAAAAACTTTAACATCAAGGGCAGGTACTTGATCTTTGTCTGTGAAACCGATAGATGATTTTTCTGAAGTGACTTTACAAATAAACATTTTGTTGCAGTTTTGAAATCGGTGACTCCTAATTCAAAGAAACAATCCTGGTAGACATCAACAGCGGCTGTGGCTTATTGTCAGTTATCCAAGAAAAGAATTTATATTTGGCCTTCAATTTGTACGAGTGAACAAAAAGCATTTACAGTAATGAACTAACGTTGGAGGCCAAGTAGGCAAGTGTGCTGAGGGGTTTAAAAGCAGAAATGTGAAGTTTGTCTTTCAGGATGATTCTGTGGCCCTTGAACATTAAGTTCAATTGTTTGTTTGATCTGTGAAGTCTTTTTGAAGTATGACTGTAATTGTATTCTAGGAGAATGAACGTCTGGTTTTGTGTTCAATGTGGGTGATGTCAGGACATTATAACATTGCACAGACAATTGATTTTTACATTTGGCAAAAATATTATCCAAGGTGCCTTACATTGCATTAAAGGCAAATCAAACTGATGTTGCTATAGGTCTTTTAAAAAGAGTAACTGCACTAAACCACAACACTCAGAGACTAAAGGAGCACAGATACAACAGATATACAATCTGGTACAGGCAGATGAGGTAAACATGTTAGAAAAGTCTGTGAAATAGTTTGCAATCGCAAATCGAATGGGAGCTCACAGTAGGCGGTTCTCATGAAAGCATAGGGCAGAGGAGGAGACTGGGGGCAGGTGTGTGAAGTGTCATTAATCTTTGAGATGATGGAGAGTAAGTGTGTGTGTTTTCTGTGTTTGCAGGGTTCTGGATGAGGTTTTGCAGAAACTAGTGCATCTAGTGCAGGAGGAAGAATGTGTGAGTGTTTTACAAACATTGTGCATACACAATAGATACATACTCATGCACATCATTCTTTATTTTCTAGTGTGACATTTTATCGTTTTTTCCATATTTACCGTATTCTCGCATCAGTCAAAAGTGCATTTGAAGACATAAAAAACATATAAACATATGTCGCACTGGACTATACGTCACGTTTATTTAGAAAATGATTTTAGAACAGACATTTAATCAAGCCAAATCAAGTCATTCTGTATCACTGAATCCATTGAATTACATAAATACAGGAGCAGCATAGAGTGGACTCTCGCAGATGTAGACGGTTATGGTTTCTCTTGGTTCATATGAAATAATTTTGACATATAAGTCGCACCTGACGATAGGTTCCAGGACCCGCAAAACTATGAAAAAAGTGTGACTTATAAGCCTCTTTCACACAGTAATTCTAGTAAATTACCATGAATTTACCAGAATGAATTTACCAGTAAATACAAAAATGTGCTGTTCACACATGCAGTGACGTTCCGTCTTTTTACCAGTAAGACATCATTCACACATTAGTATCAAAATACCGGTAAACTCGGAGAGAAAGCGGAAGTAATCTGTGGCGCGCGGCCGCGAGCTCCGTGTCGTATTTGTACACAATGGCGGGTTATGACTTAATATCGTCGGTCCGTATTTTGTTGTTTTCACATCTGTGGCAAACAGTCCCGAAGTTGCTCGTGACCAAACAACATTGCGTTAGGCAGAGTCAAACAGAACCTGTGTTTGCACATTAGGCTTCACCAAGGGTGTGGTAAGGACGTCGGCAATTTGGCAAATATATGGTAAGCTGTTTTAAACAACTTTGAAGAAATGTGGATGTTAACTTCAGTTGTGCTTGACTTTTAAGCAGCATGGGTGTGGAAACGAACATAAACAGTGCGGTGGTAAACGCGTCATCTGTTTAAAAACGTTCTGATTGGCCCGATCTGTCAGCGCGGTCTGACGTCGTCCGTTCTAAATGCCGGTAATTCTATATTTTTCGTTCACACATAGCGCTTACCGGTAAATTACTGGTAATCTTACAACCTGTCTTACTGCTAAATTGAGAGCACTGATTTACCGGAAAGGTTCTGTTCACACATGACATGTTAACTGCAATTTACCAGTAAATTACCAGTAAAAACTGCATGTGTGAAAGGGACTTATAGTCCAGAAAATACAGTACACAGTTTTAATTTAATTCAAAGTTTTTTTCTTTTGATAAAAATAGACTTAGGATATTTTTCATTAGAATCCCATTTTATCCAGTTTTGGCCATTTCCCAGTTTTGGTTACCATTACATTGCTTGGAACTATAAAAAATTCCAGATAATGAATAATAAGTATTTGATATACATGTAACAAACTAAATATTGAACAAAATGTGTTTGATTGAGTTTATTAACCTGCTAGTAAAACTAAAGTTCAGTTAACTGTGTTTAAGTGTTTAACTGTGCAGGTTAAGTGAGGCAACACTCAAAATACCATGAAGTACGTTTGAGTATTTCTTTTGCTTTTATTAAAATTGTCAAATGTGGCCCTGCCTGTGAAATCCAGGTTAAAGTCTTATAAACAAATTTTGAGTTAAAAAATTTAATGCCAAGGTTATATATAAGATATAGAGGTTATTTTTCAAAGATGGACTTTATGCAAATAATCACTAAATCATTTTAGCTGGGTTTACCTTTTTACAGGTACGTCTCTAAAATTTAAAGGTGACATAGAATGATTGAACAGGGTATTTATTCTTGTTCTGTGATGTGACATGTAGACAAAAAAATTTTTGTTTGGGTCTGTAATGCCTTAGAAGCTTCCTAAAAACCTCTCTCAGATAGCTCTATTAGGGTGGGGGATTTTAAACAAGTGGTTTTGCACCTATTTGGCTCCCCCTACTGGTTTAACTTGCAATCTCATTACTGATTGGCTGACTTTGCTGCCACTCAAAAAATGTAGCCAATTATTTTAAAGTGGAGGGGCAGTTAGATGCCTGTGAAGTCATAAGCATCAGTTTTTCAGATTGGGCCGTTTTCTGGCTGACATTTCTAAAAGAGGAATTTCAGTTTTACAAAAGAGTAGACTACCATTATTCAACAAAGACAAGGTAAAAATGGTTTTTCATTCTCTGTCCCCTTTAAAAAAACAAATTTTGTGTATTTGGTGTAATGCAATGTGGTTTATGGTTCAAAAACACATTGTTTTTCCACATTCCAGACATTATTGTTGCTTCTCTATGCCCTGCATTTCTAAAACGCGTCAATTTGTACGAAAATCATCGTTCTGAAATGCTCCAATTGGCCAGCTATCCAGTGCATTGTGATTGGCCGAATACCACAAGTGTCTGGTGGAAATGTGGCACTCTTAATAACCTTATCTGGAAGATCAGCTTCCAACAGGACCTTACTACCTTATCAATATGAGACGAATCTGATCCAGAAAAGCAGGTGATAAAGCTGATCAATCAACTTTGCCAGCGCGGCTTGAGTACCTTATCACACTGTGAGACATGGATCGTTTGAAGGGCCTGTTCTTTATGTGTTTTGGATTGTGTTTACAGTGCGCAAAGTAACATGTGTTCATGTTAAAAAACACGGTATTTTTCACACAGTTTACTTATCTGTATGCCACTGTTTTCACTGTCCTAAAAACGGGCTGATGTCTTCCTTGTTTTATGAAGTCCCTCCTTCAGAAATACATAAAGTGTTCTGATTGTGTAGTTTTGTTTAGTGTGTTGTGATTCAACAGCAGCTTAGCTTAGCCTGAGCTGATTGAGCTTAGCTGGCGACAGACATATTCCTGTGGGCGGAGTTTAGTCGAACACTCTTACTTTGACATCATTTACCGGGAAGTAGAGGGCTGTAGTCCAAACTGGCCATTCACTGTAGGCTTTGAAAAGGGAATTCTGTTAAAGAAAATATATCGTCTGGCAGTGAACTTTGAGCTTTATCATTTTGCAGGTATTATTTATTCTTTTAAAGCAACATTACACACTAACTTAAGTTTGAAAAATGGGATCAGGAAGAACATGACCTATAAACTTGCGTACGACAAGCATGTAGACTGTCCATTGAGGACACCTATTGAATCGGAGGCTTCGGCGGCTGCTACACACATTAGCGCAATGTCACCAGATACTAGTACGCAGGTCGTAGCAGCAAACACTGCGTTGATCATCCTGAATTTCTGACACTGTCAGAAAACTATCGTAGGCTATCTTTTGGACACCTCTCTCACGTACTACATAAGACCACCGATAAAGAGCCACGATCACAGAAATCAGCATGATTGTTTCACAATAGTAATCTTTCGTCTAGGACAGCCGAAAATCGTGCAGTGTATCCCGGGCTTAAAATCTGCATTTGTGATCGTAGAAACGACAAACTACAAGTGCTACTCTACACTGCTCAAAACTCGTGTTTTGAATAGTTAGTAGCAAATTCTTTACATTTTCAGGCTAAAACATACAGCTACTTACAAGCTGTGAGTAAAAAGCAGGTGGAATTATGATGATATGCATCGAGTCCACGTCAACCCGCTGCAGAAGTAACCGTTGTCTACGATTCTTGTGTTCATTGTAGTCCTAGAAAAGAAAAGAGATTTCCGTTGGAGACGATAACTGGCATTATTGTAGACTTTTGGATTTGTAACATGTACACACACTTGCACACCAAAAGAAATGTAAAATCATGAAAAACAAAAATAGGGGCTCTTTAACAGGTAGGGTCACAAATAAACAATGCATCTTTTTTATTGTTCACAAAGGTTTTGATTGGTCAATGAAAAAAGACTAGACAATTTTTTTTTATAATGATAATAAAGTGATATTACATGAATAAACATTTTCGTCCCCCTTTATCCTAAGTTCAAACACACACCCAAACGTTGTTCCTACTGCACCTACACAGGTGTGCTTTACAGCACCAGTGATTTATCCACCCATCTCTCTCTCTCTTTCTCTTTTTATCTCTCTTCTTTTGGGCACACAGGCTATTTCTCACTGCAGATATCATCAAGTGCTTGATCAATTATTAAGTGCTGTTCTTACAGGTCGCACATACACACTTTCTTGTTTCTCTTCCAGGCCCTGCAGAGCCTTTCTCTGGTTGACTCCCGGCTGCGTTCACGTGGGACGGTGCTTGTGAACGCTCTCGGCAGCAACGCTTGCCTGAAGAAGGTGGATCTGAGCGGAAATGGACTGGAGGACACAGGAGCAAGGATGCTCAGCAAAGCCATCCAGATCAACACCACACTCAGGTACCTGCTGGTTCTTGCTATTGCTCAAGTATAAAGGAAGGTCACACTAAATACAAAAAAATGCAAATTAACAAAATTTTCTTGGTTTCTCTCTTACAGAAGCGTAACATGGGATCGAAATAACACAACTGCTACAGGTTTCCAAGATGTGGCCCGAGCCCTAGAACAGTATGGCTCACACGCTTCCATATTTATGTCATGCATACTTCTCAGAGTATACACACGCATTTGACTCATACCCCAAATGAGTCATACCCCAAACTTTACTCATACAGTAAACTTTCCAATCCTTGTCTACGTAAAACTGTGTGCTTGTGATTGCACAGTCTTTCATCACCTACCTGACCTGCCAGTGATGCACAATTAGACTATTGTTCAAAACGCACCCTTGTTCCCTGGAGATCTATGCTTTTTGCTATTAAATGTTGAAACTTTTCAGCAAACGTGAACTTGGAGAATTGTAATCTTGAGAAAGTTGTTTTGAGTACAAAATGCTTTGAAAACACTTTAAATAACATAAAAAAGAAGAATTAACACAAAACCACTTGTTTTTTGTGACACAAAAGCACAGTTTTACGAATTGATCTGCTTCTCTGTTGTGTTCGGGCGTTAAGGGAAAGCTTTTATTCTTAGCTTTTATCTAAGTTTTTTCTGTCTCTTCAGTAACTTCACTCTGCAATACATGCCCATCCCTCTCAGTGATGTCACACAGGCGTACCGTAGTGCCCCCGAAAAGACCGAACAGGCTTTAACTAAGGTAAGAATGCTGTATCTTTATTTTAAGGGCTCATACATATCCAACACCCCGTTACTATTTTTTTAATAATGTTAGTGCTACGTTGTGTGACAGTTGTGATACTACACAGTGTCATTCCATACCTGTATGCTGTTATTTTATTTCCATGAAGCAAAAATAAGTTCATAGTTAAACACAGGCTGTCAAAAAACGGAAAAAAACGAAGCTCTTTAAAGGCACCATTAAGTACAACTCAGGTTCCAGACAACTCGAATTTCGGTTATTATGTTCTACTTACGATCTTAACTCTTTCACCGCCAGCGTTTTTAAAAAAAGTTGCCAGCGCCAGCGTTTTTCATGATTTTCACCTAAGTTTAATGCCTTCCAGAAAATGTTCTTCTTTAAATAAATAAACATACATATACCAAATGAAAGAACAGACCCTCTGCTTTCAAACAAAAAAAATCGTTTCATCCTGCCTTTAGTGGTTCTTTTGCAATCAGCTTTTGAATATGGGTAGGTTTTTGCAAAAACACCATATTTTGAGCAAAAAGCAAAAATAATTCCATTTTTGTGACGGACTTTTCATAGAGATCCCATTCAGAGCGATCTTTAAAACAGACACGGACATGCAGCAGCTTGCCATAGGGCAATACTTCCGGTTTTAAAAAGTTGCGGAAGGGCGCCACCTGGTGGATAATAGCGGTATTGCGGAAAGACGGAAAATCTCGTCATTGGCGGGGAAGCGTTTTCTCTTAATTGACGAGATATCTCGTCAATGGCGGGGAAAGAGTTAATGGGTTCGAGTCAATCACGTGTCACTGTACATTAAAACGAAAACGATATAGATTATTTTAATTTATTAAAGGGGACATTTCGCAAGACTTTTTTAAGATGTTAAATAAATCTTTGGTGTCCCCAGAGTACATATGTGAAGTTTAAGCTCAAAATACCCCACAGATAATATATTATAGCATGTTAAAACTGACACTTTGTAGGTGTGAGCAAAAGTGTGCCATTTTGTGTCTGTCCTTTAACATGCAAATGAGCTGATCTCTGCACTAAATGGCAGTGCCGTGGTTGGATAGTGCAGATTATGGGGCGGTATTATCCCCTTCTGACATCACAAGGAGAGCCGAATTTCAATGACCTATTTTTTCACATGCTTGCAGAGAATGGTTCACCAAAACTAAGTTACTGGGTTGATCTTTTTCACATTTTCTAGGTTGAAAAAAGCCCTGGGAACCCAATTATAGCATAGAAAAGTCAGATTATTTACATATATTTTTTCACGCTACCAAAAGACGATCTCCCGCAAATTATTGTAAATGTATAATGTTTCTCTAGAGAGTTATTGATGAACGACTGTTTTGGTGGCATGTAAGTAAATCTTTTCATCATAAGTTTTTTTCGGTTTCTAAGTTGCGTGTGTACGAAGCAATCCAATGATATGTCATATTAATCTGTGTCTTGTTGACTTAAACATAGCATCGTTTTGAAATATGTCTGCAGCTAGCAACTTTTTTGGTGGCCTTGAAAATATTTTGACCCAGCGGGTTAATTGTAACGCTGTGTTACAACTAACCCCTCAGCACTTAGAATATAAAAAACGCTAACGTTAGCGTAATTCTTGCTGTTGTTTTAAATAGGCTACACACGAATGATTGCTGGCTGCCAACAAAATAAAAGTGCCAGATTTTGAAACCATAGTATGGTTATTTTTGCCTGCAAACTTAATTTTTAGCAAGTGTTACAACTAACCCCCTGCCTGTTACAATGAACCCCACCTATGGGGTAAGTTGTAACGTTTGCACTTCTGTCACGTTTGGGGGAGTTGTCCAAGAATGGTAAGTACTAGAAACAAACTTCAAATGTTCATTTGTAGCAGAGATGTGTGTGTTGCTTGTGTAAAAATTTAATTAATCAAACTCAAATATTTTTTGAATGATTGAACCAAAACCAAAAATCGTTAGGTTGTGCCCCGCTCTCCCCTATATGCCCCCCCCCCTTTTACTTTACTGTGACTTTATAGGCAAGTAAGTTGCTTACTAGATGTTAATATGGGTTGTTCATCCTGACCAAGATTTGTATACAAGATGGTTATGTACTGTAGTTTTAATATGCAGACGGTGAAGATTTGAGTTCCAAAAGTGTGTTTTTATGGTACATAGAGCTCATTTATTTTAAAAGAACAAGCGAAATCTGCTTTTCTGTGGTTTGACCCCTTTAAATCTCAGTAATGCTGTGTGTGCAGATTTCATGAGATTTAGAGTCCCACAGCTAATGTTTATGCACACAGTCAATGAGCCCGAAAGGAGTCAAAGTTAACAAAGTCACTGCCGAGACAGGGACGCACTCGCAGCAGATCATACATTTATCTTTTGTTAATCAGGAATTCAATTACAATACTTTCCATATGACTGCATTGCATATCTGAATATCACAGTTCGTTGTCATTATTGAGTACTCTTTTTTTTTGTTCCCTCTCTATCTCTCTGTTTCTCTCTTTGTCTCACTTAGATCCAGCGGGCTCTGTTAAGGAATAACCAAACCCAACGCTTTTCTCAGAAACAAGCCCTCCGGTTACATCAGGGTCTGGTCACAAGTACTGCAGAACAGGTGCACGTCCCAAACATGTTTCCCATTCTGCACTGTATGTGTCCGCCTGTTTTTTTCTCCACCAATGCATCGAATATGAACATGCTGATGTTGAAATGTGTCTCTGAATGTCTGTAACCGTCTTAGCCTTCAGTCATGCCACAAATTCACGGCATTGGTTGAGGCAAAAGTTTGACAGAGCTGCAGTATTTAGACATTTTAGAGAAATCAGCCCAAAAAGGCTCACTTATAATTAATAAAAAGTATTAAAACATAAAAAACACATCAGCTTCAGAACTCTTTCACATGCTAATGTGAATTCTGGCTGATCTTTGCTTTGCATTTGAGATCAATCTTTCTCTCTTGCAGGTGATGGAGCGTCTGTGTGTCCGTGTGCAGCAGCAGGTGTGTGTGTTGAGAGGATCAGGTGAAGGAGAGGAGCTACAGGCTGCCAGACAGGTCCTGAAAGAGGCCAGGAATTCACGAGCTGTGAGCATCTTTACTCTTTTACACATTGTAGGATAAGTAAGTCGTTAAAACTGAAAAGTATAGAATGTTTAGTGAGATAAATAAAGACGAATGTGTTTGCAGCTCAATTGGTAGTGCATTGCGATAGCAGCGCAAAGGTCGTGTGTGCAGTTCAGTTGTGTACTATCAATACAGCTTTAGGTTCTTTAGATACATTTTATCAGTTCAAATTAATCTTTAAGCATCATAATAACATATAAAAGTTTTACCTGGGACAGTAATTTCTTCATTTATTTAAAACATCTTGAATAAAACTCTACACCATGGATAGGAGATGTCGATCCTGGAGTGCCAACGTCCTGCAGATTTTAGCTCCAACCTTGCCTACCTATAGTTTTTTAAGGTGACTCTTTAGATCTTAATTATTTGTTTAGGTTTGCTTGATAACAGTTGGAACCCGGCACTCCAGGAACGACGTTGCCTAAACCTGCTCTACACTCTTGCCTCTTTAATATACGCAGATTTATGAACGTGGTAATTAGCCTCCACCTCCAATCTTTCGCACCACCTCAGACCATAGATATTGGGAATGTTAATCCTTATTGATTTGGGACAAATATAAATATAAACTATGTGAGTGGTGCTGTGTGGGGCGATAGGGATTTGAGCAACTTCCTGAGTCACAACTGGGCGGCGTGGACAGGCGCCACCTGGCGGCGCCGGTGTGCGTATACTCATAGAAAACAATGTGTTCGATTTTTTTTAGAACGGCGCGGCGCTGAGCTGCGCGGCCGGTGTGCAATCCCCTTAAGTCTCCACCTCCACTCTTTTGCACCACCTCGGACCATAGATATGAATATGGGAATTAGTCTCCACCTACACTCTTTCACACCACCTCGGACCATAGATATGAATATGCGAATTAGTCTCCACCTCCACTCTTTCGCTCCACCTCGGACCATAGATATGAATATGCAAATTAGTCTCCACCTACACTCTTTAGCACCACCTCTAACCATAGATATGAATATGGGAATTAGTCTCCACCTCCACTCTTTCGCACCACCTCAGCCAATAGATATGAATATGTAAATTTGTCTCCACCTCCATTCTTTTTTACCACCTGGGACCATATTTAAGCATCATAATAGCATATGTAAAAGTTTTACCTGGGACAGTAATTTCTTCATGCTTTAAAACAGCTTGAATAAAACTCTAAATCTGAATGATGAATTTGCACATTGTTTGTCTTAAAACATATTAAAAACACCACCTAGATATATAAACAACAATACAAACATAATTTTCCCCACAGGGGGACTTTAATAAATGAGTGCTCATGTATGCCAGACCCTGGTTGCCTGCCTTCACTTTAAATCCTCAGATTAAATGTATCTACACTTTTGCACAGAAATTCCTGTATAGATACAAGTAGCCTTTAAATCTTTAAGATTTTGAAAAGCATAAATTGACTCAAGTGTGCCGAGACATTTGACTGGTTGGTTAGATGTGTCTCATAGTACATTCAATATACAAAAAATTGTAACCCTGGACATGCCTATAAATAATGCATATGTGGTTTCCAAAATACTGGGTTGGTGAAAACTGGCTTAACTAGCAAAAATACTGCTCAGATTGCACTGGTACAACACATCTGTCCATAGTAATGTACAGTACATATCTCATGTAAAATGACATGTATACAGCGAGGAAGCTTTTATTTCACTTTATTTATTATGACTCAACTTGTATACCTAAATGTTCTTTGTATGAATTCAATATTTGGCTTGATGGCTACATCTGGTGGAAATTTTGTGTCAATAGCCCACTTAGAAATCCCCTTACTGATAAAAATGCTGATGTGTCAAATACTTATTTTCTGTACCATTCTCCAGCTATACCCATCTCTTTGTGAACTGGCCCATGTGCTGTCAGTAGATGGACCCGTGAGACAGAAATTGGACTCTCTGGCTGGAGAACTAGCCAAGGCTGCTGATAAAGAACTGCAGGTGATATTTCTTTCTCATCACTCAGTCTGATTTATATCTGTGGGACGTATTTGGCCGAAGAACAGATTGATGGATGATTGATGGTGGATTTTCGCAGGTAATCGTGGACTCCATGGTGTCTTTGTGCCGTGAACTGTGTCCGCTCTCCTGTGCTGCAGCCGAGTGTCTCTCTCCCCCCCTCTCCTCCATCTCAGAGCGTGTGTCCATCCCTCGATCGTCCATCCGCACCGCACTGATGGAGAGAGCGGCCCAGGACATCAACAGGGCTCTGGAGTAAGAGAGCAGTGCTTATCAGATGCGTTAATTAACAGTTTGTCATAATCAGAATTTAAAATATGTGCAAAATTGTTTATAGGACAAATGACAATATCTTACACATAGGACAAACAGAGGTACATTAAACTGTCACATACAGTAATTACAGATAAAAACCTTTCTTACTGAGCAATCCAATAAACTCAGGAGGAATAAAGGAGCAATTGAATTTTTGTCTTCCTGATGGTATTCATTTTAAAATCTCTTTATCACTCAGATCCCACAAGCTTTGAGCTTAATGAGTCTATTTGGTTGTGATTTACGCTTTACTGAGATATTATTGTACCCTGCTGTTACCCCATAAAGCTTTATATACTGGCACAATAGGAATATTAATATATTTTCTTTGCTGGTAGTATGCAGAAAAAATAAATGTGCTGCTCGCTGTTTTGTATGTTAACACAATGTAATACAACAGGGCTAGTCAACTTTGGCCCGCGGGCAAAATGCGGCCCACCAATTATCTTTATCTGGCCCGCCAGTCATCTTTGTCTGATTTAAAATCATAGTGGTTACTTTAACCTTTCCACCGTACATGACAAAATCCGAAAACCAGAAAGAGAGTCCGAAATGGGCGTAATGCGTGGGATGCCAGCTGAGGGTGCGTAATTATCGGATCCAGTATGAGCTTTGAATGCATAAAATTATTAACTTGTGCGACTAAAGCGCATGACACGCTGACCAGAAGTGATGTATATAAGTGTGTGTTCCAATCAAAACACTGTGTGCAAGGTGAAAATAATTAATATTTTTTGACACTTGAATCATTTAAAAATGACTGATTACTGATAAGTAATTGAATAAGTATAAATATGTATATTACGTATATTAAAGGCTCTTGCCTTGACATGGATTTATGACTAAACTTAAATTTTATTACGATTGCCACTAGGGGGCGAACTCCGACAGTTGTGTCCAGATGTAGTGAACAATGGAAAGGCAGTCTTGCCCATATATCCTTAAAATATTAATAAAGAAAACATGAAGTGCAATTTAGTCATTAGGAGAAGACTGACTATATGTTGAACTGTAACAAGTTAAACAGTTATAAACAAAAGCAGTTTAAGAGCTCTACATTACCGTTAGTGCTATACAAAAATAACTGTTTATTTACACTTGCACTTTTTTGTGCAATGTTTATAGTAGGGATGCACCGACAGGATTTTTTTAGGCCGATACGAATTTAAACAGACAACTTCTGGCCGATACCGATGCAGATACCGATATTAAACACTTGTATACAATACTATACAGTTGGTCTATTAGCTAGTTTATTTCTGCATCAAATTATTTTTACTGAACATGGATTGGATCTAAATAACATTCAACTGACCAACATAATAAGAGAGACACAAATTAAGCTAAAACAAATATAATAAGACAGCATGACAACCTTCAAAGGTGGTTTTTGCTATTCAGCATTTATTTTATTAACAACATTAACTCATTTTTTACATATAATGTATTTCTTTATGCATTTAATTAATAAACAATCGGTATCTGCCTTTCTCGTGCTATTGCCGATATGCCGATGGTTTCAAATTCATCAAAAATCGGCCTATAAATATCGGCGGCCGATACATCGGTGCATCACTAGTTTATAGTTTATAGTAAAATTTGGTAATTGCCATGTTAAACTGCAATTGTTTTTAAAATATTAGAAAAGATGAGTTTTCAGTCATTAAAAGGAAAAATACTGGATACAAGAAGTGTGCATCTTTTTTGAAAATGCGTGTTTTTTTGTAATTTATGACTTATAACAAAACGTAACAAAAACAACATAAGTTTATATATATATATATATAAAGGTAAAAAATATATAAGAGGTAAAAATAGGGGTAAAAGTTTGCCCCGCATTATATTTACAATTTTAAAATCTGGCCCTCGCAGAAGAGTAGTTGAAGACCCCTGTAATACAACATATGCTGGGTTGTTTACACCCATTGTTGGGTCAAGTATAAAAAAATTCTGGTTAATTTAACCCAATGGCTAGGCTCTGATCCAACGCCGAGTTGAAAAACCCCCAGCATTTTTTAGAGTGTTATTCATTTTAATTGCTAAGATCAATTAGGAGTCCAGGAGGCGGGAGGTGTTGCAAACTTGGGTGCCAAGTGGCCCGACTTTCCTAAAGAGACTTTGATATTAATCTGTTATGCCTCCCGTCAGCAATTTCCAGTAATGTGACACCTAAATGGGAAAGGCAGAAAAACTCTAAAAACTGTTTTGCAAGCTGATGATGGAAAAGCATAAATCAAATCACTAATAAATCTGACAAATTCCTCATCAAATTTTTTTGGCTCCAAAAACACATACTGGAGTTACTGTAAAACCCAGGTCATAAAGAGCAGTTAATGCCTTTGCTAAGTGATTGGTTGACTCTATAAAATTAGAGGTTTTATTATCTTATTCATGTCCAGTAACATTAAAGTCATCTGTATATTATTAACTATATATGCTGAACAAAAAAAAATGAAATGATAAATGTATGCCTTCAAATTATTGTAGATCATTTTGGATTAAAGGTGCATTGTGTAACTTTACTGTAAGAAGGATCTCTTGACAGAACTGCAATATAAAATACAACATTATGTAGTCTTATTTACATAAACCGCTGGTCCCCTTACTTGGAATTCACCATGTAGTGCCGGCATGTTTTACAAACTGTTCTATCTTAAATAATTTTTTCTATTTAAACCTTGCACTAAATTGACAAATTCAATTCCTGAATACATTTATTAACCATTATACTTTTTGCCACCTATTATTTCTGTTTTGATTTATTTGTTAAGCGGGCCGGGAGTTTAAGAGAAAAGCCTAATCTCATATCTTTTTCTAACATGGTTTCTTATCTTTCTCATCTTAGGGAGGTCAAGTTATCTGTGGTGTCCTATCTCACCAACTCTATAGTGGACCAGATCTTACAGGAACTCTATGCCACGCACAAAACCCTGGTACGTCAAAACAGAATTTGTGTTAACCAGAAATTGTCTGTCATTTACCTAAACATTGACAGATAATTTCAAATGCGTTCACCCATTTTATGTCAATTTACGTCACCATTTTGCTATTTTATTTACCTTAATGAGGCATGTCGGTCTGTGCTGCTTTGTTTTCTTGCGTGCATGCGCAAGTGTGAGAGAAAGATGCTCTCAGCCAAGTGCCAATGTTAAAACGTATTAACAAACGTATTTTGCTTTCCACAAAGCAATGGTGTTATGCAATTATTATCTGAAAATTTAAAATATAATAGATTACACAACATGATACAAATTTTAACAAATCAAAATAACGGAGATTATCGGTAATGCAACCATTACTCTACTACGAAGCAATTTCTCTCATTTATCTCATTCATTCTGAGCGTGTGCATGCAATGCCGTTGTTCACCCATCTGCTCGACGTCACAGCTCCGGCAAGTTTCTCAGATGCGAAGGCTGGAAGACGGCGGAACGGCCAGGCGCGCGCACAGACACGTCGACATACTGGACGTGGTGGAGGACGACTTCGGCATCAGCATAGTGAGTGTGTTTGCTTGAATCATCCCAGCTGTACTCACGACTGACTCATCGCTGTGTTTGCTGGTATTTACAGTATCTGTCATCTCACGTAACTCAGCGTCTTCATCATCTGCTCCATATGCGATGTTCTCACTGGCTTCTGTCATTCTGCTCGCAGGACACAATTGCCATTAAGAAACGCAGCTCCAGGACCAGACGCATCCGTCCCGTGTCCAACAGACTCAGTGAGTCACACGCAGACCTTCTGCGGGATGAAACCAGGGCTGTCATTTATTTGTTTAACAGATGCTCATTCAGTGCTTTTAAATCATTTATTCTTAATTATGAGCTTTAGTTATTCAATTTCCCCAGCAAACTCAACCCGTTCATCATTTATAAAAAAAAAATATATTTATTCTTCCACTAACACTTATTTTTCACTTTTCTCCAGGTCTAGGTGACGACCCTAACTCCTCACCATTAGTCTCCACTCCTCAGACATCTGCTCCCATCTCACGCTCGACATCATGGGAAGGTCTCTCCACACTGCCTACCCAGGGCTCACCTCTGCGTCACGTGACCCACGTCAGACCCCGCCCACCACGGAAACACAGAACAGCACACGCTCCCTTTGAGACAGTGGGTGCTTTTCTTTTTTTTATTATGCAACATTTCCTTTTCTCGCATAATTAGTTTTTAGGAAGAAAAGTATGAGGATCGAGATATCAAAGCAAAAAAAATAGAATCACATGTTCTTGCTTACTCTGGCATTACGTTTGTTGGGAATTGGCATAATGGTACTGGAGCTTGATTATTTATGACATTCTTAAATATCTTACTAATAGCAAGATGCACTATTGAATTATGGGAATTAATGTTTATTTATACAGCAAAAGTATGCACACGTCAGGTGTTTCAACAAAGATGATTCTGCATAGGCCAAACTCATACTGTATGTAGCTCTCTTCAGTTTTCGCCTTCACACAAAGCATTTAAAGAATTGATCTCATAATATGGTGGACAGTGATCGATTTGTGATTCACGGCCTGGAGGATAAAGGAAATGAGGAGCCATCAATTACAGAGTTGAGCTGCATTCAGCGAAAACCTCGTAATGACTATTATGTTATTTGTCAAAAATGCATTTAAATGAAACAAAAATCTAATAATTAGAGTAGGGGAAGGTTGTGGTTGTTTTCTTTGTTAACTTTATGTATCTTTGTTCCATATCAAATTTACAGAATTTAGTCTAAACAGGGACCCAGATGTTTTCTGTCGTGACTTCAGAAATAAAATATCAAAGCCTCTCTTCTTGTGAATCACTTCTAAGTGCCTGCAAGCTGTGCCTTTGTTTTCTCATCCTTGTTGATCAAACTAATGGATTGACATAATTGACTGGAACAAAACCCAGATGACAAAATAAAGGAGCATAAAAGCATCATGCACTAATGCAAATTTAGAGAGATGATCTCCTCCAAACTCCCTAGTCCTCAAAATAAAACGTAATCATCATTATCTATTTCTTGTCATCTTGTAGCACTGCTCCGAGAACGGAGGAGTATCTCTATTGGACGATGGACTGCCTGATTTCTACACCAAGAGAGTTTTAGCAGACAGGTGCTGAATGCTTTTGTTAAATAATGACTCTTAAAATGACGTTTATGTCACAGTTGCTTCAGTTTTAAAGGTTAAAAGGATGTGGGCATACTCTTCTCGGTACGGTGTTATCTTCTCTCCGACACTCTCGCTTTCTTTCAGCAGTCAGCTCTCTTCTCACCATCACGCTCAGGCTTTGAGGAGGAAGAAAAGACGTAGCGTGCTATCCATCTTTTCAGGATTCAGGAAGAACCGTAACTCTACCATATCCTATCAGGAGCCAGAACTCACAGAAAGGGGCGGGGCCTGCGGGGACGAATGTCGCACTAAGTATGCCATTTTTATTTTTTATTAACCACTGTGTTTTATTAACCAGTATGTGTTTGTGCAAAAAACTTTATTAAATATTTACTAAAAGTTTACTAAAATGTTGAACTTGAAATCAGACATCTACAAAAATCACTTATAGTTGGTTTTAAAAAAACATTAATTCTATTATTATCATTAGAAATTAGAGAACAAAGTGACCCTGCAATGAGTTACACTAAAGGAAAAATGTAAATGTGAATTATTGTTTGATCTGAGATGATTCTGTGTAACAAATGCAGCCTGTGAAGAAAAATGCATAACTGGAAAGGTCTGATGTGTAATTTAGGTCTGGAAAAAAAGATGTTTGTTGTGTTTTTTTTATTGCATACTTGGTTTTACTTAAAGATCTTGCTATGTTTAGAGTAGCAATTGACCGATATTTAATTTTTTTTATTATTTAACAATTTTAAAATGATTTATTAGTTGGCATCATCCTGTAAATCTTTACATTTGGCCACCATATAACACATTAGCAGTTTGTTCTTTAAAGAGGGCACTTCACAAGACTTTTTTTAAGATGTAAAATAAATCTATGGTGTCCCCAAGTGCGTTTGTTCTAGCTCAAAATATTATAACATGATAAAATTGCCACTTTTTAGGTTTGAGCAAAAATTTACAGTTTTTGGTTGTGTCCTTTTAAATGCAAATGAGCTGATCTCTGCACTAAATGGCAGTGCCGTGGTTGGATAGTGTAGATCAGGGGTTCTCAAAGTCCGGACTCCGGTCCGGATCCGGACCCGACGGGAACTTGATCCGGACCCGCGTCCACTTCATATTACAAGTGCATTAATTTCTATGTGATTGCTAAATGTGTGCATTTGCTACTTTACAAATGCATATTAAACTTGTAAAACATTCGTTTCGTTTTTTTCTTTTTAGATTTAAGAGTATTCCTGGTCCGAAAATAAAACGAGTTATTTAAAAATTTCCTGTGTGACGCTGTAGTCATCACACGAAGATATTATGCACAGCTACTTCATGTACTACGGCTTTTGATCAGTCCTTACCAATCACTGTTGGTTTGATTCGTTTAAAACATGCATTTAAAAAGCAACACTCATCAAACATAATCTTATACATATTCTTTATTATCATGAAAATACCTGAAAAGGTTTGAAGAACAGTAATATAAATATATCCTTAAGACATTTCCTGGAGCTCCGTGTGTCTGGTTCTTCGTCTGCAGCGCATATTAAGTTTCTGCCCGAGAACGCCCCCTGGCTTTTGGATGTAGCGGCATTTCACAGTAATTCATTGAAAAGGATAGTAAGCATTATCAGCCAATTTATAAGTGCACCCCTAATTTAGGTCTGTGTCTCTGCCTACCACCCACACTTTTATTTGCCATGGTTTATGCATCTGATGGAGATCAAACTGTGCCATTTCTCTAATTAGGTTGCTCTGTATTTTGCACCTGGTTACTTTTGGCATATTTCTTGTGTTTATGTTTAAAACATTATTTTTACTTTAAATGCAAAATACACTTATGTTTTTCCCAAACTATTTGTTTTGATTTGTTATATAAACAAATGATTAACATAAAGTTTTTCCGGACCTATGTAAATGATGAGAATTCAGATTTGGACCTTTGAATGTAAACTTTGAGAACCCCTGGTGTAGATTAAGGGGCAGTATTATCCCCTTCTGACATCACAAGGGGATCAACATTTCAATGACCTATTTTTTCACATGCTTTCAGAAAATGGTTTACCAAAACTAAGTTACTGGGTTGATCTTTTTCACATTTTTTAGGTTGATAGAAGCACTGGAGACCCAATTATAGCACTTGAACATGGAAAAAGTCAGATTTTCATGATATGTCCCCTTTAAGGAAAGCCATATAGTGAAATACTGTGATATACTGTTAAGCCAGTGTCTGGCAGACACTATAATAACCAATTACCATTTTAACTCTTTCCCCGCCATTGACGAGTTAACTGGTCAAATATCCGCTCTTCCGCAACTTATAAAACCCAGAATTATCGTCCTAGAGCAAACAGCTGTATGTCCATGTATGCTTCGAGGATCGCTCTGAATCTGATCTCTATCAAAAGTCCTTCACAAAAATGGAATTATTTCAGCTTTTTGCTCAAAATGTGGTGTTTTTGAAGAAACCTACTCAACCTACCCATAGGTGATAAGAAGAGAACTAATCAAGGTAGAATGAAACAGATTTGTATGTTTATATATTTAAAGAAGAATTTTTTTTTACTATTATTCTAAGTGGTCCTCTTACCCAACTTATAAAACACTGAAGCATCCACTGATCCAAAAACAACTCTATGTATGTTTTGATCATCGTTCTAAATCTGATCTCTAACAAAAGTTCTTTACAAAAATGCAATTATTTCAGTTTATTTTTTAAGAAACCTACCCATATTTAAGAAGTAATGAAAAGAGAACAAATGAAGATGAAATGTTTTTTTTTTTTAAAGCAAAGGGTCTGTTCTTTCATTTGATATATTGTTTGTTTATATATTTAAAGAAGTACTTTTTGCTGGAAGGCATTAAACTTTTGTGAAAATCATAAAAAATGCAGGCGCTGGCTGGCAACTCTTTTTAAAAATGCCGGAGGGGAAATAGTTAACGTATAAAACACTCCTGCTTGCAGCAATGCCAAATTCATATCTTATTCATGCGTTTAAGTCTGTTTTGATACTACATACTGCTAACTAAATGTTCATTTAGTTTCACCAATTTTCTGTGCGTCTCTTATTTACTGTAATAGCATTTGTGTTATATCTGCCTCATATTAAGCCAATTAAGCACATTGCTTTTTACACTAAAGATCAATATCAGCCATTAAAAACCCATATGGTCCACAACTAATTTAGGGAGCATAAGGAAATGTTTGTACCTACATATGCAGTCAGGAAACCTGTATATTAAAATCATTTGGCTTTGTATAATGCTAATTACTAACTGTGGGGTTTATTAAACATTAAAACAAGGGTAGGATTTTAAACGTATGTATGAATTTGGTAGAAATTTTGCATGGGATACTTTTCTGTGCTTTCTGTTTATAGAACAATGGCATTTTTATATATAATATAAGTTAAACCCTGCCCTTTTCTCTCTCTGTCTCACTTTTTTCAGCATTGCCACTGAGAATGTGTACTCCCTGATTCAGCATCCCAAGGATCGTGGGAGATTAGACCCTGAGGGCACCAATGGGAGGCTGGTAGGGCACGGTCTCCAGAGAACTCCTCAGCTGTCAGGACGGGTCGTTCAGGGCATACCCCTGCCTGGAATGATGGGAATGAGCCCCTCTTGCTTCTCACAGAGACAGGTACATTACAAAACATTACATTATCCTCCAATCGCCTAAACGGCAGGCCTGTGAACTATTACTTTATAGTGAAATAAAGTTTTGAATGGTGAATAAATAAGCAAGTTAACGGTGATGTTATTTATTTATTAGTGAATTAAAAGATAATGGCTCCTGTGCATTAGGTTAGTAGCGAAAAAGGTGTGGGTTTCATACCTTGAATCCACTGTAAGTTCATTTGGATAGAGCGTCTGCCTCATGCACAAAATGTACATGTTTGCATCCCTTCTTTATAATCCACTGGAGAGCAAACTAGACATTAAATCAATTGATTAAAAACTAAATAATTCATCACAGTTTCTAATACTCAATCTTTCTTTTTCATGCAGTCCCCCGATTACAGCGAGGTGTTTGGCTCTTCTGAAGAGATCGCATACGCGGAACACGATTCAGACCGACATTCAGATATCATGACTAAAGGGTCCACAGACAGACAGACAGAACCAATGAGACAGGAGTCACAATCAGACAGCCAGAAAAAATTAAACAGCATAACGGACTCTCAGCTGGTGGAAACCAGAAAGAGACCTGAGCCGCCACCTCAGAGCTTAAAGCCGAGCTTGGCTAAAACACGGCAGCGACATCTGGAGGAGAGCTCTGGTACTGCATGCGTATTAAATTGCACTAATGCCATAGCATAGATTTGGTGTGAACATTGTGGTGGTTAAAGTCCCCCCAATGTCTCATTAATCATTGTATAAATAGTGAAAAGGTTTTAATTGCTGGTTTTAATTATTGGGGGTACCTACCACCACTCCCTCACCAGAAATTACACCCCTAAATGTCTTTTTTAGTAGATATCAATGCGTCTATCAATGACACTGTATTAAATAGCATTTAACATACACCATTAAACCAAAGTGATGTAAAGGGGGTACTTAGTAAGCAAATTACATTGACATCTGCCTCTGCTCCAAAGCCTTTATGATCCATTAGCTCTCATCATTGAGCTCCTGAGCAAGACTGCGTCTTTTAAATGACAATGATTTGTGTTTTCTAGATGACAGGTACAGTACATTGCAATTGTACATTATAGAAGAGAAACATGAGGATGTGACAATGATGGATGATAATTGTAATGTAAAGCATTATTAACTGTCCATAGATAAATCCACCGAAGATTCTGGAGAACTGAGAGAAAAAGATGAGGAAAAAGAGGAGAGAAGATGTGTAGAGCTGAAAGATCACAGATCAGAAAGACAAACTCCACCCATCCCTGAAAAGGTGTGTGGATCTAAGCATGCATTTAGCTCAAATTAAAGTGCATGGTGGTACCAATGACAAAATAAAAATGTACAGATAAGTTGCTTGGGATGAAAGCGTCTGACAAATGTAAATAAATGAGTAAGTGCATGAGTAATTTGTTACAGTTAGTAGCTGTGTGCCCTTTTTCTTAAACCAAAGATGTATCATCATCAAAGCATTTGTTTATATCATTCTTTACAGCCATGTTATTATTCACCACACACATCTTCCAATGGCTCCCCACCACATGAAGCGGACAGTGAGAACAAGGCACCGCCTGATCCGCCCATTTCTGCCAAGCTTGGATTTTATTCCACTTCAGTAGATGTTGCTGTACTTCAAGGTAATTTGAAGACAATTGAGTAAAAAGTTTTTTTTAAACTAGTAAAGTTTTTAATTCAATTTTTATTGAATGTTACAATTTATATTGCATTTCTTCCAATAGAGATTAGAGTATGTATTGATTATGAATGATGTGAGAATGTATCATGTTTGTTGCCATGGTGATGATGGTGATGATGGGGAGAACAGGTGAGGAAGTAAAAAGCAGCCCCGTGGGTCCCATGAAACCATACCGAAACAGGAAAGCAAACTCATGTGACACAGGTAAACGTTTTGCATGAGAAAATTTTGAGCATGTCGCGTGCTTTCATTGTTTATTGCTCTGTCATGTACAGTACTGTATACTGTTACATGTGTTCCTCTTATAGCGCCTCTCCCTGTGTGTTTTTCCTCCTTAAAATTCTTCTGTAGGTATGGAACAGGATATCAGATGTGATCTGGAAAGATCTTCAGATCGCAAACCCCCCGTGAAAAAACCCAGACTCCCTCCAAAACGAAATAAATCTTTGGATTTTCCTGGTATTGTGTTTTTCTTTTGGGCTTTTTACATATGAAATTCCTAATCCTGAGTTTCAATCCATGTTTCATGCCATTCAGAGTTTATCCTGAGTTTTTAATTAATCCTGGGCTTGTTTAACATTTTTAAACATTTGACTGGACATGTACAGCAACTGGCATACAACTTTTTGCCCATTGGTGGAAATGATGGCATGTAAAACCTTTGTAAGGGTCTTTGAAGGGTTAGTTCAGCCAAAATTAAAAATAAAATGTGTCATTCATATACCTCATGTTGTATGACTTGTATGACTCTTTCCTGGAAAATTTTTTTGTTTGCTTTGTTTTATTTTTCTTATAAGAATAGTGAATACAACTAATACGGTCAGTTTCGAAAATTGTACAAAAAGTACATAATCTTTGGTTTTCAAAGGAAGAAAGTCATATCAGTTTGCAATGGTATGAAGGGTGTGGTTAATAATCACAAAATAATTTTTTTTGGATGAACTGACCTTCAAAGTTTTAATACAAAATAATTAAGGCTGTATGTGATTAATCGCATACAAAATAAAAGTTTGTTTTTGCAAAATGTATTTGTGTGTACACACAATACACACATTCATAAATGTAAGAACATTTTTATTTAGGTCCACTCTATGTGAATCTCCCCCACATTTTTGAATGGGTTTTGTTTCACAATCCTCTTTTTTCTACCACATCTTTTCCTTCCCTTCGCCTCTCTATTAATGTGCTTGGACACAGAGCTCTGTGTATAGCCAGCCTCTTTTGCAATGTCCTTTTGTGTCTTGTCCTCCTTGTGCAAGGTGTCAATGGTCGTCTTTTGGACAACTGTCAAGTCAGCAGTCTTCCCCATGATTGTGTAGCCTACAGAACTAGACTGAGAAACCATTTAAAGGCCTTTGCCGGTGTTTTGAGTTCATTAGCTGATTAGAGTGTGTCACCAGGTGGCTTCAATATTAAACCTTTTTACAATATTCAATTTTTTTGGAGATACTGACTTTGGGATTTTCCTTAGTTGTCAGTTATAATCATCAAAATAAAAAATAACATTTTAAATATATCAGTCTGTATGTATTAAATGAATATAATATACAAGTTTCACTTTTTGAATGGAATTAGTGAAATAAATCAACTTTTTACTGTACATGTAAATGTGTCTTAAATACATACATTTTCACTACATACATAGTGAAAATACATGCATACATACATTTATATATACACAAAATAATACACACAGTGCACACACATATATTATGCAAAAACAAACTTTTATTTTGTATGCGATTAATCGCGATTAATCTTTTGACAGCCCTAAAAATAATATTCCCGCTTTATCATGGCATATGAATATTTAATGTTGTAAGCTATGAGGCATTGTATGATTGATCACTATTGTATTGCTAACTATATACAATTCAAGACACAACATTGTATTATACTTCAGGCGAATTTCAACCAGAAGTGAACATCCCTATGCCCTACTAGGACGTCATGAATTGGTGTTTTATAATGTGGCTATTTGGAAATACACTTTGTGAATGGAGCAGTGTAAAACAATATCATTTTCTCTTTATCTGAAATGACTTTTTGTATGCTGTCCAATTTCCGAAGTCCATTTCAGTTTATTCTTTCCACCATAATTCAAACAAAATGTTTATAACCCAAGTTTAAAATGATTAAAAAATTAAAATGATTAACCCAGGGTTAAGTGTAATGTGAAAAGCCTTCCATTAATCTTGGAAAAGTTTGGAAGTCAGGCAGTGTTATTGCATGGCCTGACTGGAAAACTGTTTTAGTAATTAGTGAGGTTTTTCCTGTCTTACATGTGAATGTATTAGGTCACTGATTGTGTGTACACCTGCCTGTGTGTCTTAGACAGATGGCTGTAAGCTGACCTTTAACAAAGCCAGATCAGTAAACGGTTAATGGAAGTAGGCCATCATTCACTTCTCTCTCTCTCTCCTTTTCTATCAATCTCTACAGGTCATCAGAGTTCGGAGCCAAGCAACGCTGAGACATCACGACAACCATTTGAGCCAAAGCTTTGTGAAGACAGAGAGTCATTGTGATGCTGAGAGGCGAGAGAGCGGAGACAGATTTGATCTACTGAATAGATGAACTTGAACCTCAAAGAAAATTCATAAAGACTCTTGTTTCCAGCTGTCAATCAATTTCATATTGTTATTTTACATACACATACACACACACACATATTCTTGCTTACTCAAGTGACCTGTTTTGCTTTCCTTCCTGCTATATCCATTTTTACTTAACATTCTGCACTATCATTCCTCCTTTTATTTCTCTCGCTCGCTCTCCGAGTCTGCTGACAATCTTTGACTTTAAATAACTTTTGCTATTTATCTTTAAAAACGATAGAATGATATTTTGTAAAGTATAATATATAAACAGAACAAATATTTGCACTAATCAGCGCTTGAATTATGTTCATTATTTTCGGTGGAATTGATTTTCTCTCATGTCTAACGTTACCGTGTGAAGTTTTGTAGTGTACGACTAACCTATTCTTATTGTTTTTATTGACAATATCATGAGCAGTATTCCTGTTGTCTCAGTCGGCATTGTTTATGCAACTGGATAAATGTTTAAGAGTTTGCTGGCCCTAAATGAGCTTTATTTTCTACTAAATGTGATTGAGTGAATAAAAATGGAGAACTACATGTGCAGTTTTTATGTTTTTATAGACGTCTGACAACTCAGTTTTTAAGGTGATAGTGTGAAGGCAAAGCGACTTACAGTGTACTGCAAAGTATACTTTTTTCCCCCCAAACCTACAACCTTTTTTACTGCTGACGTAATACTCTACCACTGTGCTTGGTAGCATGGGACATGGACGTGGTATTTATTAAATAAAATGGTATTTACATGCTACATTAAATAGAAACAGCACTGTAATGTTGATATAATAGCATTAATAATACCTGTAAAATTATAAAGTTCAAAGTTCACTGCCAGGCGATATATTTTCTTTTACATAATTCGCCTATCAAAGCAAGGTTTGGATTACAGCCCTCTACTTCCTACTTTAATGACGTCACTAGAACAGTTTTTTGACTAAACTCCGCCCACATGAATACGTCAGTCGCCAGTTTAGATAACGGCAAGCTAAGCTGCTATCGAATCACAACAGACTAAACAAACTACACAATCAGAACTTGTTTTGTATTTCAGAAGGAGGGACAAGGAAGACATCAGCCAGTTTTTTGGACAGTGAAAACAGCGGTATACAGATAAGTAAACTGTGTGAAAAATACAGCGTTTTTTACACGTGAAACATGAACACGTTATACTGCGCACTGTAAACACAATCAAAGCTTCAAAAACACAGAAAGAACGGGACCTTTAAAAACCTTTAACTTACTTTGCCTATTAGTTGTTATTATTAATAACAATAATAATCAGTTATTTATAGTTTATAGTTCAATGAGATTTTATTGGGTAAGGCTTTATCGAATTAGAAATTGGATACCAGATATCCCTTTTTCTAGTGTGTCTCTAATTACCTTTTAGTGACACAAGGAGGCAGTAGAGGCCCAAAGGCAAGCATCTCATTCTCATTGCTACAGTATGGACCACCAATTTCCAAACAGACATTAAGGAATTGATCGTCTGTGACTGGTGTTTAAATGTCTGATAAGTAGTCTACAAAGGCTTTATGAGGCTATTATTCCACTAAATTACCCATTTAAATAGAATAAAAGGATTCATTTAAAGTTCACTTAAGTTGAAATTATAGGCACGTTTGAATATGTTCTTAGAAATGAAGCAAAACTCAATCCAGTGGAGAACAATTATATTGCCCTGGGGTTACTCTTTAATAACTCAGAGAACAATAGTTTTTGTTCTCTCTATTTGATTGAACTTTATTCAATAACTCATTTAAAAAAGCTAAAATTTTAAAGAAAGTTGTTTAACATACAATACGGTTTTATGGTGGCTATAAAATTTGTTTGGATGGCAAAATTCAGAAAATTTTGATGACAACTGTTTGTTTTCATTCTGACTGATTGGCACTCTTAAAAATGAATCTGCTTTAAAGGGTTCCTTGCAACGATGGCATAGAAGATCCAATTTTTTGTTTTGTTTTGTTTCTTCATGCTACCTTTATTCAAGGGTTTGTTAGGTTTTTTATACTTTGTATAGACAGTTTCAGCAGACACAACATACCTGTTACCCATACAGCAAAAAATAGATGTTTCTAAATATGTTTCAAAATAAAATAAAATTTTAAAAATATATTTTGGAATATGTTTACAAAATATATTTTTTACCCATATATTTTTTGGCACTTTTTTGCATATTTTGAAATATATTTTAAAAGTAAATATATTTTAAAGCATTCAAAATATATTTAGAACTCCATATATTTCAATCTAAGGAAGAAAAACTGTTTTGAACCTGTAAACATAACAGTTTTAAAAAGGTTAAAATTAAATATAATTTCAACTGCAAATATATACTTTATAAAATTAACTTCTATTTAAAACTTCTATTGCCTCCCCTTGAAATACATTTAGATGTTGATATATAGGTTAAAACTAAATATAAAAATATATTCGAATTAGCATAACATTCTAAAAATGTATTTAGCATATATTTAAAATATATTTTTGACTAGAGAAATGTATTTTTTTGGCATATGGAAACATACGGCTTTCGGGCCAGGGTTGCCAAGTCTGTAGTTTTCCCTCGGAATTGGGCTACTTTAACACTGTTCCCATGGCTGTTTGTCATGTCCACCAGTTAAAGCGACCTCAATAATGTGGAAATAGATTCTTTCTGATACCAAGCTAAAAAACCAACAACAAGTAAATTTAGTTCAAATCATAAATAAAGTGTATCAACTACTACAATAAGCTAACATTACTGTGTAAAATTAATGTATACAATGTTAGCTACCAATTTCTTGAATAGAAAGCCAAAGGGATGATGTATTTTTGTATGCCAAATCCGGAAGCGAATTAGCATGGTCACAATTCCAGTTCCATTGTCTAGAAATCAATGGGTTTTTTTTAATAGGGGTTTTGGTCAAACTCCTTAAATAAAATGTTGGGTTAGCATCAGCTCAAGATATTTTTATGTTGTATTTTACAACATAAACCACACCAGAAATAAAATGTGACATTTTAAAGCTTTAAAGTGTCTTTAAAAGGGCAGTGGCTAACAACATGGGACTAAATGTCATCACGAATGAAGATCTCAAAACCATACATCATGGGCACAATTCCCAACAAAGATTTATCCACAGAGTATTTCCTTATCAGGGAACATGTTTTAATAAAATTTGAAAGAGCTATCAGTAGCTTGCTGGTGATGATTTTGATCTGGAGAGACAGCTGACATAGTTTAGCTTTCTATTTCTAGTAAACAGATTTAGTCTTAAAATCTGTGAAGTTTATTTTGTCGGACAAAACATGTAAGTATCATAAACCTTTGTTAAACACAGAACTTATTTTTTGAAATAAACCAAAATCAATGGTCTTTTTGATGAGGGAACCAGTGTCCCGCTAGTCTCAGCCTTAGACGTCACGCCTACAGAATGTATTGAAGGTCTGGCTACGCGAGACTACTAGTGTCCCACTAACTTCCGGGTTGGCCTACAAAACTATGTCATCCTGCGGCAATCTATTATTGCCGTGTGTTGTCACAGTTACGCACCTTGCCGAAGTTAACTTCCGGTTATTTGGTCTGGGTGGTGGCTAAATGGACATCTGGGGCCTCATTTATCAAGTGCATATTTAACTGTCTTCGACGTGGAAAAGTGAAGCCACATCATGATCTGAGCAGACATACACACTTTTGTGTATGTCTGATTGCTGCAGGTTTTTGGGAATACAAGCCATTCTTGCAGCTTGAAAAGGATTTGTACTTTGACAATCGCTCTTCATATGTTGATGACATTTATTGGGCATCGTTAAGGGAGAGATCTGAAACTGCTCAGCTGCGCACAAGTTCAAGATCATTTGCCATTTATAAATTTCACATCTTAAAAAAAGGGGTACGCGCGTTTTCTGTGCCTACGTTTGTTTTATGAATCACACTTGCACACTTGATTGTGAGATCAAATTTTGGATGATTACTATGCAGCATTTTATAAATGAGGCCACAGGAACAAATACCTTTTCGAAAGGGCGGCTCTTGACTGCTCATTCGAGTGGCGCAATTTCAAAATATGTGTTCGCAATGTCATGTGTGTGTTGCTTGTGTTTTTTAAAATATGTGTTTGTTGCGTCATGTGAATCATGTGCATCACGTGTTTTGTCAATATAAGTGCTGGCTACACACGCGTCAAAACCGTAAATGATGAAAGAGACGCTCACGTTCACAAAATACATGCAAGACACGAACTTAACAGTAAACTCTGATTACGCATGAGATTATGCGAGTATCTGGCAAACGCGAGCGTCCCTTTTATCATAAACCCTTTAGACGTGTCTGCAGCTTGCACGTATTTTGACAACACACATGATGCACAAAGGATCCCTTGACGCGCAAAACACATATTTTGAAATTACAAACCACACACATGACCACAAAAGCCGTTTGTTTGAAACCTTTTGTTGAAAAAGAAAGGTTGTGTGTACAAAGTTAAAGGAATATTCAATTTTCTTAAAAGAAAAATCCAGATAATTTACTCACCACCATGTCATCCAAAATGTTGATGTCTTTCTTTGTTCAGTCGAGAAGAAATTATGTTTTTTGAGGAAAACATTGCAGGATTTTTCTCATTTTAATGGACTTTAATAGAGCCCAACAATTAACACTTAACGCAACACGTAACAGTTTTTTTCAACGGAGTTTCAAAAGAATTATAAACGATCCCAAACGAGGCATAAGGGTCTTATCTAGCAAAACGATTGTCATTTTTGACAATAAAAATAACAAATATACACTTTTAAAGCACAACTTCTCGTCTAAATCCGGTCCAGCGCGACCTAACGTAAATGCGTAGTGACGTAGGGAGGTCACGTGTTACATATATAAAAGGCATATTTGCGGACCATTGTAAACAATAAACTGACACAAAGACATTAATTAGTATCAGTTGACATACAACAACGTAGGAACGGTCCTCGTTCTCAACACTTGTAAACACTGGGGCGGAGTTTCGCGTTCGTCCTCTGTGACCTCTTGACGTCATGACGTATTGCATGGGGTCACGTTGGTGCATCACGACCGGATTTAAACGAGAAGTTGTGCTTTAAAAGTGTATATTTTTTATTTTTATTGTCAAAAATGACAATTGTTTTGCTAGATAAGACCCTTATGCCTCGTTTGGGATCGTTTATAGTCTTTCGAAACTCCGTTGAAAAAACTGTTACGTGTTGAGTTAAGTGTTAATTTTTGGGCTCTATTAAAGTCTATTAAAATTAGAAAAATCCTGCAATGTTTTCCTCAAAAAACATAATTTAATCTCGACTGAACAAAGAAAGACATCAACATTTTGGATGACATGGTGGTGAGTAAATTATCTGGATTTTTCTTTTAAGAAAATGGAATATTCCTTTAAAGGTTCTTTATAGAACCATACCCCCCCCACAAAATAAACTCTTGGAAACATTTCTTTTGAACAAATAGTATGATCCAACCTTTTATCACACATTCAGCTAAAATGTTATCACATATCAAAAAACTAACAAAAAATTAAATCGTCCTATGATTATATTCAAAATTCATTAGATTATGTTTTGTGTGTGTTAAACACAAATGCTCACACAATTATGTAAAGTTGCAAGAAATCTGAGATAGTACGAATATCCATTAATCATTTCATTACTGATGTCTCTAGCACTCGCACGCAAACGTTGGCAGTTCTGGAGTGGGAGGCTGTAAATGAAGTGACATGACTTTAAAGGCCGCTGCATAAACGATGAGACTCACAGGGGACTTCGTGCAGACCAATATACACATTTATTATCTCCTAATCACATTCATTAAAGCAGGATAACACAACAACACATTCTCATTCTTCACCTAAAGAAAAATCAATGTGGTGGTGCCATGACATAGTGCTTAGGAGGTTAAAACCATATATATATATATGTCTGTGTGTATGTGTGTGTCTACATTACATTGGCACATATCTAGTGCAAAATAAAATTAAGATGAAATGCAATGTTTTTTTTTCTAGTAAATGCACAATATTTATAGTTATGCACAATGACGAAGATCTTCCCACCTTATTACAAATCACAAATTTGCTTTCTCAGGTTTGCACAGATTCACACACACACTGAAAGGATTCAAGTCGAACAGTGAAAACAGTGAGTAACCCGAGCAGATGGCATCAATCAGCAATAAGCAATAAGTACCGGAAGACTTCAGCTTTCACAGGCTCTTTATGGGGAAGAGACAAGACTTCATGTTACACAACGAGAATACATAAAACCAACAAATCACATATTGTCTCACTTTATAATTACGAGCCTGGCCGAATGTGTGCGCCGGCAGTGTTCTTGTTTTTCTGTATGTGTGGCGTTTTCTCCATCAGGAGCAGGCCGTGAAACATCAAGTATTTGTAGATGAAAATTAAGTCCCTGATTAACTTTCTCAGCCCTTCAACAGTGCCTCATAATTGGGTTTTTTCTCCTAGATGTTTCTCTTAAAAAATGAACGTTGCTATATTCTAATAAGCCAAGATCAGGCAAGGTTGAAATTGAAGCTTACAGATGTGCATATGAATAAGCTGAATGAGGTGTGCACTCAAGTGTGTGTGCGTGTGTGTGTGTAGGGATGGATTGTCTGTGTGGTAAGGGGATGGCTGTGTCAAAAGACACTCAGCATCTGAGAAGAAGAGGAGAAGTTTGCCAACAGATTGCCAGACTGATGCCTGATCAAGTAATCTATCTATCTATCTATCTATCTATCTATCTATCTATCTATCTATCTATATCTATATTTTCATATATAATTGCTACGTTTATTTTGTTCTTGACGATAGATGCAGCATTTTTGAAAGCTTTGTTCTGTGGCTCTCTACTAAATGTCTGCAGGAATTACATATCTTGTGAAGTTCATCAAATTTTAATGCCATTATAGATATTCTGTAGAGGAGGTTTAATTGTGGACTTTAAATTGTTCTTGGAAAATAATTTTGTCACGGCCTCAGTGAGTAATTGGTTGGTGTGGTAATTGCATATGCCAGTGTTCGGGTGAAGCATTTATTTACGTGCTTCATTAGATTAAGTTTCAAGTCTTCTGTATTTCTGGATGTTGTGCAGCGGGTTGTGGAATGTTTATCCATCCATTAGTCCGTTATTGGAAACTTTTGTTGGCTTTATTGATTTCCCAAGTGCGTAGAGTAACATTCGCCGACTTCTGTACGTTTTGCTGCATTCCTTTGTGTATGTATGTATGGTTATTGCTTTGAAATCAAATATGAGCTGCATAAACACTGCTGCACGATTTGTTTATCTTTTTTTAACCCAGACACTGGCTGATTCTATATACTATCCAATATGCCTGCCATTGTCAACCTGCTCTTCAATACAGTGTCCACCAACACCACCATCTCCTTCTCCCTGGTGCTGCCTCTGGTCAGCATCGTCTCTCTGTTGGTGGGGGTTGGAGGTCATCTGCTCGTGTGGTTGGTTTTAATGCGTAACCCACGGAGACGTTCCAAGCCCAGTTCGGTCCTCCTGTTAAACCTGAGTTTTGCTGATCTGTGCGCTTTACTCACCCTGCCCTGTGTGCTGCTGAGTGCCAGCTCTCAGAACTGGCAGCTGGGCGGAGAAGTTTGCGTGCTGTTGAGTTTCATGACCTCTCTGACCGCCGGGGTGGACATCTTCAGCCTGGCTGCGCTCTCGGTGCTGCGTTACCGGATAGTTGCACCGTCGACCCGGCCCCCTGCAACCCCTGCACAGGTGTGAGTATCTGAAGGAGATAAAAAACACGTTTTAAAGTTACAAAGGTGAAAACTTTCTTGTTTACTGCAAAAAAATAAAAAAATAAAATGCAGCATAAGTTATGCAATTAAGTTCCACTCTACTTTTAAGCAGTGGCGGCCGGTGACTTCTTTTTTCGAGGGCGCTCAATGCGAAGTTCGTCACAAAATGTATGTAGCCCATCATGTGTAGGGTGACCATACATGCCATTCTTCCCGGACGCATCCCGTCCAGGATTTTGGTGCGTCTTCCGGATGTCGTATTTGTTGAACGCCATTCAGTTAAAAACATAAGATATACAATCGTAGTTTCATTCTTACCTTAAAATGTAACGGTTGCTTTTCTGTAATAATAATAATAATCCTCTATGACGAATGCGGTCGACTAATACGACTTCCGGAAGACGAACACAAAATCCTGGACGGGATGCGTCCGGGAAGAATGGCACGTTTGGTCACCCTAATCATGTGTGTGTTTCATTTTTTCAAAATTTGTGTTCTGCGCATTGAGAGATCCTTTGTGCATCACGTGTCTTGTCAAAATAAGTGCCTGCTGCAGATGCGTCTAAAGGGTTTATGATAAAAGAGACGTTCGCGTTTGCCAGATACTCGCATAATCTCATGCGTAATCAGGGTGTCTTGCCTGTATTTTGTGAACGTGAGCGTCTCTTTTATCATAAACGCTTTTGATGCGTGTGCAACAGGCACTTATTTTGACAAAACACATTATGCACATGGTTTACATGATGCAACAAATATTTCCTCAGTCGCTTTGGAGCATTTCTGAGATCAGAAATGAATTTTTCAAAACATTTTGTTCAACCTCCACATCATTGGACAAAGTTTTGGACAAATTGCAAATGCTTGGCACAATCATGCAGATGATTATGTACAATTGTCTGCTGTTTGCTACATTTTCAATTGCTTATGTAATTTTCATCAAAATACATTATACTGGTTTAGTTTCTGTTGAATAGTCTTACACCTCGAATTAGGAATTAGTTCATTATGTAGGCATGTGATGCACAATTGTTGACCTTTGTGTCATAATCTGTTACTGTAAGCATGCTTTTCCATATTTTTTTAGTCTTTTGTGAATGTGAACTGATTTGATAAATTGCTGTCAAGTGAATCTTAAAATTTTAGAAAGTTCTTGCAGTGTACAGTGAATCTTTCTAGTTTTATATTTTTATTTGTACTATAAAATATAATTTTTTTTAAAATCACAATGTGTGTCATTTTTTACAGAAAAAATGGTAAAAATGTGAATTCGTCCACAGTTTGAATCAGAAAATAGTGACAAATATAATTGTGTAAACTATATTGACAACACAAAACATGTTGACTGTCTTGTTTATGAACAATGACACGCGAGCTTCGCATTTTGATGGGACTGACGTGTTCAGTGATGTAAAAATTACTTTTGAGAGATGAACTAAGGACTTTACAGGTTTTTGCAGGACATGATGTTGTGCAGTTTGTATAAATTGTTCGGAGAAATGCACTTATTATTTTGCAAATTTTAATAATGAATTGAGAAATGCTCAAAAGCGACTGAGAAAATACTTAGAAACTAGTTGTTTAACTTAATTTCTAAAGTTAAAGAAGCATAAAATATATGTTGACATGACATCATTTTTAACAGTGTAGTTTTTTATTTGTAAAAAGTATTAATTCTATAATATATGCTATTGTATGGTAATGTTTGCAGAAAGCAATGAAAGAGTTAATGCAAAAAATCCTTCACACTAAAATAAATTTACTTGAAAAGCCAAATGGTGTAAGATAAACAAGATAATATATCTTGAATGTAGGTATATTTTGTCCTGTCCCTGCAGATTTTTATTAGTTTTAAGAAAAATGTAAGTGCGCTGTCAGTGCCACAAGACAAAATACAATTACACCCACACTCTAAAAAACAAACGGTGCTATATAGCACCAAAACAGTTGCTTTGGATCGTAACGATAGAAGAACCATTTTTAGTGCCATATAGCACCGGTGAAGAACCAGTGAAGCACCAGTGAAGCACCAGTGAAGCACCTGTGTAGAACCATATAGTGCTATGTAGAACCATATGTGGTGCTATATGGCCCCTATATGGTTCTACACTGGTGCTTCACTGGTGCTTCACTGGTGCTTCACTGGTTCTTCACCGGTGCTATATGGCACTAAAATGGTTCTTCTATCGTTACGATCCAAAGCAATTGTTTTGGTGCTATATAGCACCGTTTGTTTTTTTAGAGTGCAAGACATATTGTCTGAACACAACCCTTTAATATCTTACACAGTTTCTGTTCTCTCAGACAAATGTATCGTTGTCAAAGGATTGTTCAATTCAAAAAGCAAAAAAGTAATGTGGTAATACCACGGTACGGTATCAGATAATACCATTGCACTTTAGTACTATGGTACTTAATGCTTATCACAATTCCATAGACAATACAGTGTTTTATTTTTGGTTCTGTGGTAGTGCCATGTTTTAAGTAAGAAATGACACTAATACCTTACAGTAAATACCATGGTATGTAATAAGTCAGTGGTTCTCAAACTGGGGGCCGGGGCCCCTAGGGGGGCTGTGAGATGGTGCCAGGGGGGCCCCAGTTTTATGACATTTTATTAAATAAATTAATTTATCATAAATTCTGTGCAATTAAACCTAAAAAAATAAGACTTAAGTACCAACAGCACTACTTTGTATCATTTAATATGTTTTGTTTAATTAAAAGTTGAGTTTTAGAACAGTTTCCTGTCATAAATTTTCTTTTGGGGGTCGTGAAGGAATGTGCCATACACAAGGGGGGGCACACGCTGAAAAAGTTTGAGAGTTACTGTAATAAGTAATCATCATACTGTATATAGCCATTTAAAATACATGTATGCATTTGTAGTACACTTTTATGCAAAATGACTTACAGTGCATTACAAGCTGTACTTTTCATCAAAATGTGTGTTTCCCGGGATTGAACCCATGACTTTTAATAAATAAAGGCACAAAATATATAATATATATTTTGTGCCTTTATTTATTAAAAGTCATGGGTTCAAGGTGACTATTTATCTCTGAATTTCTCTATCTGTCCCCTTTGTGCACAGAGCTGGCACAGTCGCTGTTATCTGGCTGGTTTCCATCGCCATGGCTCTACCTAAGGTCACCTACATCCAGTTTGACAGTGGCTGCACTTGGTCGGTGGGGCGTGGTCACTGGCTAGGCTTCCTTGTTCCTGCCTTTCTGGTGTACTACGTTGCTCCTTTACTTTGCATCGCCCTGCACTGCGGCCTCATCATCACACACCTGTACCGGTGCCGGGGCACGTTGGCCGCAGACCACCGCAACAAAAAAGCCACCGCACTTCTCATCGGCTCCACCTTGGTGTTTGCCATCAGCTGGCTGCCCTACTACATACTGGAGTTTGTGAACGTTTTGTCGCCATCCCTGCATTCCGTCAGCTCACCGGTCGATTGGCCCGTAAGCCCCGCCTCCCCATTGGAATCAAGTACGGAGGTGTCACTGCTCTGGGAGGTGACTTCGCTGTCTGCCATTCTTCTGATTTGTCTGGCACCTTGCTGGAACCCGCCGCTCTACTTCCTGCTATCTAAGCCGGCCCTGAGGCAACTGAGAGCGCTGCTACCCAAAATGCACAAGCGCTGGAGAGCTGCTACCTTCTTACAGCACGTAGTGCCAAAACATGCTCCCACACAACCCCACTCACAGCCTGGGTCTCAACACGCTGCGCAGATGCTCCCAGTAACACAAGCGCAATGAGAATCTCTTACACGCACATCCACTCAGTACAGTCTAGAAGCGGCAAGCAAGACTGGCGGATGGCAAACACACCCACATGCATGCACAAAGTCCACATACACACACACACCCCACACACAATGACAGGTGTTTTCTCTTTGAGCATCCTCATCTTTTTCATGGTGGCTGAGATTGTGAGTTGCTTAGTAACACTACAGAGAGGGTAGAACCATAAGACCATGGACCTCTGCATTTTATGCTCAGCATTACACTTGTTCAAGCACACCAGCTGCTCCCTCTTGCCATCTCTCCAAATCTCACTCTCTCAAGCTCTCTCAGTCACACAAAAATTGCTTCTTGCCTCCGTACCACAGCAGATTTTCATCACCATTTAGTATTAGCATGTTCTTGACAACATATGCATTCGTTTTAATTTGCTTGTAATCGTGTTTTGTGTTTTTGATCGCTAGTGCGGTGAGTAATCATTTAGTTTTGTATATTAAATATATCGTCTGTATAAAGTAAATGTAGCTTGTTCAATTCTCATCACTGGCGTCAATATGTTCTGTAATGGCGGCCTTCATCACTTTTATGTGAAACGTAATGCACTGTAATTTGCATTGGAAAAGTACATAATGATTTCCCATTAATGACAGAATCGTGCTGAGTTTCTCTCCAAACTGTGTCACCTGCTGATGAGTCATTGCTCTCTTTACAGGATTTTCACTCTATGCTACTGTATGTTGTAGCCTGATGTGTAATAAAATGGGGATCTGAATTGATCCTACACTTTTCTCTGCTGTTTCTATTCCCTGCATCCCAACTCTACCCTATCCCTCCCAGTTCAGTTCATTTCTTTCTCTTGACCTGAACTGGATAGAGGGAAATTCAAGAATCATCCAGAAATGTGTTTTTTTTCCTTACTTGACTTTTTACTCCTAGCCTGTGAATGCCAAGGGAGCGTGCTTTGTTCTCAGGGTCAATCGTTCATCTCTCCAGCACAACGAATCTCTGACCATCTTCCTTTTATGTGTCTTTCAGGCTTGGACTGAAATGCATTACAAAGCGGCATTCATGGCAAGCTAGTCATTTTCGTACTGTGAGTTCACAGATAGGATAATGTGCGGGCATTCATTTCGCATTCAAGGTTGGCATTTCATTAAATACAAGGTTAGAAATCACTCGGTTCATTTTAATGCAAACATATATTGTACAAAAAACTATAGAAATTCCAGTATTACTGGCAGCTGTTTGCCAGTAACTTAGGCTACTGTAGATTTAAAGGAGCAGTGTGTAATTTTTAAAAGAATATCATGACAGAAATGCTAAATAAAATACAAAACTAAATTATAAGGGGTGTATAAAGACCTTTTAATAATGAACCATTATGTTTTTATTACCTTAGAATGAGACGTTTTTATATACATACACCGAGGGCCACCTTATGTGGAAGTCGCTATTTTGTGCCGCCATGTTTCTACGGAAGCCCTTAACTTTTTTTACTAAATTGTCTCCGTCGATGACACATTTTTCTGGTGGCAGCTACTGTAGCTTCTCGTTTCAAAATCGAGGGAAGAGCAGTGGACTGAGCCATTGGTTGCAATTTGCAACCTCACCACTAGATGGCGCTAAAATGTACACACTGCATCTTTAAAGTTATGTTACTGGCAACATTTTGTTCAAAGTTAAATGGACATTAAACATTAACAAGCATTTATCTTTACAGAATAAAACTAAAATAAAAGCCTGTGCAAAGCATTCTGGGAACCATAATCTGAAGGAAATAAACAGAAAAAGGTTGATGAGGATTTCTGGTTCCCAAAATGCTTTGCATGAGGCTGTTATTGTATAGTTTTATACTGTAAAGCAGTAACAACTTTGTTTTTTGGCATTTTAACAACTTTTTAATTAATTGAATGTGTAATTTAATGTTGGGGCGTACATCTTGACTGTGACATCACAGTTGGTGTAATGTCAAGATTGGTCTGTTTTCCAGCAGTCTTTACATAAAAATGAGAAAACAAACGCGTTTGAAAGCTCATGATATGTCATTACCATGTACAGAGCTCTTATTATTTATCTACCTGTATGCCTAGGTAAATACAGTTTTTCATTCTATGACACCTATAATATAATGTATACTGTTATTTAAAAAAAAATTGACAAATGTAACTTGTTCTTAATCTTTCATGCATATGTTAAAGATCAGTACATGTATGGATTTGGCACATGTTTTAATCCAAAGTGAGTGCATTTGAGCTATCTTTCTGCTGCGAACACAATTGTACCTAAAGCTGCCCAAAATATTGTTTTGTTTCATTGTAATCCCTATTATATAAACTAAAAAAAAACATCAAGCCAAAAAGTGACCAAATCTTGTCCATTAATCTGATGCAAAGCCTCTTCAGATCTCACAAAGACAACAATAGAGAGGTTGCTGATAAAATGCCCGCAGGCTGATGAGGATAACACTGAGCTGTCCCACAGTTACGCTGACAGCGCCATTCATTCACTGCACTCACAAGATGTTATCCTCTGTAATTATAACAGTCATATTTCAGGGGGGATTTCTAAATAATTCGAGTTGTCAACGCTCCCATCAGTGCTTTCAGCCTCACACGGCGCCGGCGGGGTCTGATGAGGCGCAATTAACACAGCAGCTTACCAAACTCATCTCCACCACTCCAGCGCTCTGCTCCAACCCTGTTTGTCATCCCGTGACGCCCCAGACCACCATTGACAACTGAGAAGGCCGTGATCTGTTGACAGAGCTGACCAGAGTAACAGCTGCATTAAGTTGGACATGTGTAACATTAATAATGTTTAATATACAACAAGGGGGTATACTGTAGTACACTCTAAAACAAACGGTGCTAAATAGCACTAAAAGTGGTTCTTGGCTCGTAATCATAGAGGAACCATTTTAGTGTTATATAGCATCTATGAAGAACCATATGGGGGCATGGTTCTACATAGTACAATATGGTTCTACTACTTCATCGGTGCTATATGGCACTTAAAATGGTTCATCTATGATTACGAGCCAAGAACCCCTTTTAGTGCTATTTAGCATTGTTTGTTTTTAGAGTGTATATTATATTAAATGGTACACACTCAAGTATACTTAATTATTTACTATGGTAAAAACTACTATAATATCAAGGAATTTTACTACAGTTTACTATAGTAAATAAATAAGTAAGCAGTATTTTATATGCAGTAACATTAAAAGTGTATAAAGTAACATTAAAATAGATATCATTTAAAGAAATTATCCTTTGGTCATTAAGGTTAACAGTGAAGATATCTGCACCATGGATAGTAAGAATAGTCTACTTGATTCACAAATAAACACTGGCCACTGAATTATTGGTCAAATTTATTGGTTTACATGATTTCAATTGTTTATGATGTACATGCTCTTTTGGGAGAGTGAGTCATGCCTCCTGAGGGTGAATTCGGAGGGCACAGAGATCCAATTCAAGATGTAGAGGATTTCCATCTTATGTAAAAGCCTCCAAACAGTATTCATATTACACACAAATATAGTGGGATTATTAAATATCAATAACAGACATCCCCCAACTAAAGTCACCCAGTACATCTCTGCCATTTATGTTATCAAGCATGGATTTGGCAACACAGCTGTACATTATTCTTTACATATAAATTAATTTAATAAACAATTACTGCAGTGTTTTACCTTATTGCTTGTTTAATTTATTGCATTGTTGTTTGCTTGTGAAGCACTTTGGTCAACCTTCGTTTTGTGTAAACGTGCTATATAAATAAACCTTGACCTTGAGTGTATAATGAAGAGTCACAAGATTGAAAAATTATCTAAAGGACAAAATCAGTATTTGAAAACAACGAAATAAGTAGCCAATATATTCATAGCGATTTTACATAAGTATATATACACAAGTATAAAGAAAAGCATTAAAAACAACAGTGGATTTTAAACTCAAGTCAAGAAAGAGACGAATATGAAAAAAGCCAACAAGGACAAGCTTCCTGACTCCAGCTATGACATACATGCTAGCTTAATGATGGCTGCAATAAAATTAAACGACTACTTAATTTACAAGCCCTCGAAAAATGGATACTTTATTCAAAGATTCATTACTGTATGAAACAAAGCGCGCGCAGAGAGAGAGAGAGAGAGAGAGAGAGAGAGAGAGAGAGAGAGAGAGAGAGAGAGATTCAGGTAATAACAGAAATGAAGGGGCGTGGCTTCAGTGCGTGGGCGGGGCCGCACGCTCTCCTATGAAACCCCACTATAAAGACATAAGGACACTCAGGTGAACGATAATAACCGAGTGGTTCGTCGCGGTCGTAAACAATTTCGGTGAATTTTAATGTTTACCGTTAAGTCAGCGTGAAAAGGGGGTTATTTTGTACAGTTACAGTCATAGTTACACCGGGAGTGCTTCTTTTTATAGATTACAGCAATGTGATGGCATATGAGTCGCGTGTAATGTAACAATCCCCACCGACGCTCGCGCCGCTTTTGACACTCAGTGAGATGACAGGGACGGAGCTTGTCGCTGATAACAGATGAACTAAAGGACTGAAGATGTCGGACCAGGTAAGATCATCGGTATCCCATGTGTGTGTGTGTTTGTTTTAGGGTGCTTGACTTTGGGATGCGTGCACACGCCCTCTCATCCTCTGCACCTTGTTTTTGAGAACATTCCTGTGCAGATGATAGAAATCACTATTTCAGGTAAATTACCTTGTCATGCAAAAAGAAAAATAATAATGGTCCTTATTTAAATGAACATAATAATTGTTATACCTAGTGTTCATTTATTATGCATTTTCTAGTTGATTATTAACTAAGATTATTGTAGTCATTTAATTAAAGCATAGCCTACTTAAATAGTCCTGGAATTTTTCAATGGTTACTAAAAGTAGGTGTTAACTACTTAGAGCTGGCCTTGGGTTACCTCTCCCCTGGCGGCATGAATCTTATTGTTTGACTGTCTTACTCACAAAGTCTATGATTTATTAATCAAGTCCTTTCAATTAGTATAATTGGCTGTCTGTATGTGTCCTGCATGTCGGACACTAGATCGGGCGTACAAGGTTTCGGTTCCCCTGCAGTGCTACGGGTATTAATTGCTGTATTAATATTAATAGTGGTTGCTCTTGATATTAAACTGTGGGAAAGAGATTAAGATTTCCCTTGGTGATTACTGTTGATGGAAATGGATGGGCCAAGCCCTAACAGCCTTAAGACTGCAGCATCTCATTACATTTTACTTTACTTTTTTGTCTTTTGGGATACTCGTACTGTTTTGTTTTTTTAGGCAGTGAATGCTTGCTTCTGTTAATGGGATCATGTGGTAGATGTGGACACATTGTTTGCGTTTTGACCCACTTTTATCTCAAGTGCACAACCCCATGAATCCCAGAGGATCCTAATCCTCCCCCTACAGTGTAAATTATTTCTGCACATTATTAATGTAGATATCATCTGGACCTTACTTGGCTTTGATTGTCAGTTTTACTGTGTAAACACATTTTTTTATCTCATAAGATGTTAATACCTTTCCTTGAATTTTGCAGGATTTTGGCTTAACTCTATCGACTGCTCCACAGCTACGCAGGGGCAGCACGCCCTTGCCAATCAAGCATCAGTTAAAGCGAGAAGAGGCAGTGTCCGAGGACTACGATTGGACACCGGGGCTCGACGTGTGTGCGACTCCACAAATCAGTATCAGCGATGCCCAAGATTCTCCTCCGACAAAACCACCACAGCAAAAGTACTTCGGGCCCCTTCGGATAGTACTGCTGGGTCAAAATGGTGTCGGCAAATCGTCTCTAGCACTTTCTCTTGCTGGACTGTCGGACAGATCACTCTCGGTAGACTCGGAAACCCACGCAGCCGGTAAAGATTTTGCCCTTTTGTGTCACTCAAACTATATACATAAGTCCAACAGTAGGTAAAAATCCTAAGGGCTGTTATGATCAACATGTGTTTATATATTTTTTAAAGGGGACAGAGAATGAAAAACCATTTTTACCTTGTCTTGGTTGAATAATGGTAGTCTACCCGCATTCACGAACATACAAAAAGTGCTAGACATGCTAAACATCTCAGTCTCATAGAAATTCCTCTTTTAGAAATGTCAGCCAGAAAACGGCCCAATCTGAAAAACTGATGCTTATGACATCACAGGCATCTCACTGCCCCTCCACTTTAAAATAATTGGCTAAATTGTTGAGTGGCAGCAAAGTCAGCCAATCAGTAATGAGATTGCAAGTTAAGCCAGTAGGGGGAGCCAAATAGGTGCAAAACCACTTGTTTAAAATCCCCCACGCTAATAGAGCTATCTGAGGGAGGGGTTTATAGGAAGCTTCTAAGGCATTACAGACCCAAACAAAAAAAATTTTGTCTACATGTCACATCACAGAACGATGGCAATGAAGACATATGGCAAAGTTACATTTGTTTGAGTGGCAGCAAAGGCAGCCAATCAGCGTCAAGTGCTTGCATTTCTTAATGTGGTTGCCAGTTAAGCCAGAAGGGATGTCAAATAGGTGGAAAACCATGTATTTAAAATCCCCCACGCTAATAGCTTTCTCAGAGAGGTTTTTAGGAAGCTTCTAGGCATTACATACAGACCCAGCTAAAAGTTTGTTGTCTACATGTCACATCACAGAACAATGATAAATAATCATTCAATCATTCTTTGTCCCCTTTAATTAAAAATGCAAATCTCCTCCCCTCCTCAAAAAACGATCTTTCCTTACTTCTGGTCATATGGAATGGCAGGTGGGCGGGGTCTGGGAGAAGATCGCTGCGATTAGCAATTAGCAACACGACCCAGCTTCAAAAGATCCAATCAGATCTTGATGGACAAATTCAAATCCAGCCCTGCCTTATTTCATTTCAGAAGCCGGTTTCACTCGGATCACAACAGGGAAAATTAGGCAATCGATACTTTCGTTTCATAGTGACTTTAAGTATTCATATTTAAATATAATAATATTATTATTATATATAAATATAAAAGTGTTTATAAACATGTAAATATTTCTTAAACGCATACATGCATGTGTGTGTATTTATATATACAGAATTTTTATACACAGTACACACACATTTTGATGATGTTAGCAAAAAGTTTTATTCTGGAAACGATTAGCTGCGATTAATCGGTATGCAGCCCTAGATAAGTGTAATATAACTCATGGTTATATAGTCTAGTTATTTTTCTTTTTTGCTAAGACTCAAGTTGAAGTTGGATGTGAAGGACTGTCCTATTCTTAGCTTTGCTGTGGATGAAACACGTACAGTTATCACCTCACAGACACCCGAGATCACTAGTGTAAGGCTCTCAGGATTTGATTGGAAAAAGCAGAGTGGGTGCTATGAAGGCATCCATCTTGTTGCAGGTCTTTCATCATGTTGTGTCTTAATGATGTGGGAGAAAACCAGCGAAGTGCTGCACAAAACCGAGCATGTCATTTACTAGGGGATAAAGAGCCAATCAGACGAAATCTGAGTGCCCTTGTGCATCAATTCTGTATCACGACCTTAGTAAGATTATTGTTACGCAACGTCTCGAGTCTAATTCTGAACTCTGCTTTCAAAACGTCTTTTGTATTCTTTTCACTGATGTGTTATTATGCATTTGAACCCGGTAAAATTACCAGCTTCTGCTCAACTGCAGAAAAAAATAACAGCTGAATGAACAAACTGTAGGTGATTTCATTTTCTCACGCTTTAATGTCAGTTATTAACAGAGGTATTTGTGTGTTGCAGATGAGGGTTACCAAAGACGAGTTACCGTGGATGATGAGGACAGCACAATTTTAGTATATGACAATTGGAAACAGGTGAGTCAAATACACATACTTACAAATGCATAAAGCAGAATGAGGCTTTTATTACAAGGTGGTCTATATTTCAAGGCACTATCATATTCCTATTCTCTAAATTGTATGGTTATGTTATGAAGTTAAAAAAATATATATTTTCCACTAGTCCCTTTAAAGGGTACCTCAACTATGAAGACTTAAGGGGATCGCACACCGGCCGCGCAGCTCAGCGCAGCGCTGCACCGTTCTAAAAAAATCGAACACATTGTTTTCTATGAGTATACGCACACAGGTGTCGCCAGGTGGCAAACACGCGCCGCCCAGCTTTGACTCAGGAAGTTGCCCAAATCCCTGTTGTGCCATACAGCGCCACTCACATAGTTTAACATTAAATAACATCATATTTGTCCTAAATCATTAATGATTAACATTGGCTGCTAACGTATATTTTGCATGTTGAATAGACGCTATCTGACAAAGCTCGCGCTATTTAATGTGCACTTCCGGTTTACGATACCTCCGGGTTGTCCTAGACGCGGCCGGTGTGCGACCCCCCCCCCCCCCCCCTTATTTGTCTCCTACTACTAAAATCCATTGATTAAATAAAGGTTCTATTAACCACCCAGACAAATTTAAATAATGAAAAAAGTCAAGTAAATAAAATAAGTTATCAAATTCTTCTCTGTTCTCAAAACTGGGGGCGTGGCCGCTGTCAGTGCTGAAACCACACCCACTTTTGGCAAAGCTGCCATCTCTTTCAACTTTAGAATACCGCTACTACCTAAATGGGTGCTCGCGATTGTGTTAGGGGTGGCGCCATGCTCGGTGGCTACAGTGCGTCATCGAATCATAATTTTAGGCCCACCCAAAAAATCCTAAACTCAAAAATAGAGAAAAACTCCACAATTCAGTATCACATAGGTCACAGTCTTTGTAATCTGTTTCAGCAATACATTTCTAACACTTATAATGTATTTAGAAACGGTTCTTTAAATTTACTTTAAACAGACATTAAATACAATGGCGGCTGGTGACTTCTTTTATCGAGGGCGCTCGATGCAAAGTTCATCACAACATGTATGCAGCCTGTTGTGTGGTTCCTTTTTTCAAAATATGTATTCTGCGCTTGAGTGATCCTATGTGCATCACATGTCTTGTCAAAATAAGTGCCTGCCGTAGACGCATCTAAATGGTTTATGATAAAAGAAACGCTCGCATTTGCCAGATACTTGCATAATCTCATGCGTAATCAAAGTTGACTGTTAAGGGAGTGTCTTGTATGTATTTTGTGAACGTGAGCGTCTCTTTTATCATTAATGGTTTTGACACAGGACGCAAAAAACACATATTTTGAAAACACAACCTAAATAATGATTAAGTATTTCTTTTTATAGGTAATCCAACTTGTAATCATCTCATAATATTTGTTGATGGTGATTGGTAATTCTTGCATATATTTAAATATTTACAAACTAAATTGTGTTGATTATCTGGGTGTATCTGTGTGCTGATTGTCAAAACAATGGCGAAGCGTCTCAAATGCAGAATTTCTTTTACTGAAACCTGAGCTTTTTTAAAACAAAAAGATACATTGTAATTTCTTTACTGCCAGCATAAAATGTACATGGTTGATGTACAGTTCTGCTAATTGGGTAGAAACAGACATGATTCACGTGCATGTGTGTGCGAGAGAGAAAGAGAACGAGAGAAAGAGAGAGGGAGACAGAGGTTAATAGAGACTTCAAAGGAATGGATAAGAAAGTAGATTAGAAACATGGTGTTCTGCTCTTGACCCTCCAGCAGAGGTTGTCTGTTGTTTATCGTTTCTGTTTCCTTTTACTTTAGGGGAAATAGTTTTCAGTTTCCTGTAATTTGTATCATTTCTGCTGCATGCAACTCCGGAAGTTTAGGATCCGTTTATAGTTTATGTGCATCCGCTATAAAATAATTTCACAGGGCGATTTGACCTTGGCACTTTGTCATCAACCCTATTTCTGGAGATCTACCCTCCTGCATACATTAGATCCAACCCTGGTGAAAGCTTGATCAGCAGGTTCGGGTGTGTTTGATTGGGGTCGGAGGTGAACTATGAAGGAAAGTGGATCTCGAGGGCCAGAGTTGAGAACGTCTGGATTAGTAGGATGTGACTTAGTCGTGACCAGTGCATTTGCATAATCAATGTGTGATTTGTTTATTTTAAGGGGTTAGTAAAGTCATCAATCAGTTCTTAATACTGATTTAAACATGGTTTTTATAGCAACACCATGGTAATTTTGCAGTAACCATAGTTTAATTATAGTAATTATGACACCAAAATAGTGCAGAATGCAGAGCCTTAATTATTTTTTGTTTACTTGTTTTAATCTTTTATAACCTGCAAATTTATTTCCTAAAGAAATGTGACCCAATCTTTGAAATTACTCAAGTAATTTTTTGTAATTTACTGTTTTCTAAATAAACTCATCATCTAGTCTACATAACGTAATGAACATTCTGTGAAAATATAATTTGAATATCTTTAACCTCCTAAGACCCGAGCTTTGGTTTGTCTTTTTTTAGATTTCTTACAGCTATTTTGGCGTTAGGTGCAACAGGTTCCAGTTACAAAGAATTAAGTATTAATTCTGTGCAAACAACAACAAAAAAATATGTGATGTCCATGTATGTGGACATCCAGGTCTTTGGAGGTTTATATTGACTGAGTATGACCATGACTAAAATTAAAATCAATGTGAAGTCAATTCTTAAGATTATGAGAATGTAGCCTGTATTTCACATACAAGGTCACATATTTAAATATATTAATATACATCTGAGATTTGCACACCGTGTAGTTGTATCTTTGATGCTGAACCTTGTGAAAGAACATATTTGTCATTGAATAATTTACATCCATCTTCCTCTAGGTTAAAAATTCCTCTTGGTGTCTCTCTGACCTAGTTCTGACCTTGGTTCTTAATTTATCAACCACCTTCTATACACTCACCTAAAGGATTATTAGGAACACTATACTAATACTGTGTTTGACCCCCTTTCGCCTTCAGAACTGCCTTAATTCTATGTGGGATTGATTCAACAAGGTGCTGAAAGCATTCTTTAGAAATGTTGGCCCATATTGATAGGATAGCATCTTGCAGTTGATGGAGATTTGTGGGATGCACATCCAGGGCACGAAGCTCCCGTTCCACCAGTTCCCAAAGATTCTCTATAAGGTTGAGATCTGGTGAGACTGTGGGGGTCATTTTAGTACAGTGAACTCATTGTCATGTTCAAGAAACCAATTTGAAATGATTCGAGCATTATCCTGCTGGAAGTAGCCATCAGAGGATGGGTACCATGGTGGTCATAAAAGGATGGACATGGTCAGAAACAATGCTCAGGTAGGCTGTGGTATTTAAACAATGCCCTATTGGCACTAAGGGGCCTAAAGTGTGCCAAGAAAACAACCCCAACACCATTACACCACCACCACCAGCCTGCACAGTGGTAACAAGGCATGATGGATCCACGTTCTCATTCTGTTTACGCCAAATTCTGATTCTACCATCTGAATGTCTCAACAGAAATCGAGACTCATCAGACCAGGCAACATTTTTCCACTCTTCAACTGTCCAATTTTGGTGAGCTTGTGCAAATTGTAGTGTCTTTTTCCTATTTGTAGTGGAGATGAGTGGTACCTGGTGTGGTCTGTTGCTGTTGTAGCCCATCCACCTCAAGATTGTGCATGTTGTGGCTTCACAAATGCTTTGCTGCATACCTCGGTTGTAAAGAGTGTTTATTTCAGGCAAAGTTGCTCTTCTATCAGCTTGAATCAGTCGGCCCATTCTCCTCTGACCTCTAGCATCAACAAGGCATTTTCGCCCACAGGACTGCCGCATACTGGACGTTTTTCTCTTTTCACACCATTCTTTGTAAATACTAGAAATAGTTGTGCGTGAAAATCCTACTAACTGAGCAGATTGTGAAATACTCAGACCGGCCAGTCTGGCGGCACCAACAACAATGCCATGATCAAATTGCTTAAATCCCCTTTTTGTCCCCATTCTGACATTCAGTTTGGAGTTCAGAAGATTGTCTTAACCAGGACACACCCCTAAATGCATTAAAGCAACTGCCACGTGATTGGTTGATTAGATAATTGCATTAATGAGAAATTGAACAGGTGTTCCTAATAATCCTTTAGGTAATATATATATATTTTCTGTATATCTTCCATAAATTCAAATATTTTCCTCACACTTGTTTATCTGACAGAACCATGCATGTAATGTGGCTGTATTTTACTCAGTATTATGTTTATTTTCTGAAATATGATGATACATTTTGCCTAGAACACACAGACTCATATCAGTTATCACACAGGCACATGGTTGTGATTTTCATATGAATCATATACTCTGCTTTGAAAGTGAGCTGCCTACAGAGTCATCAAGGCATCACAGTCACAATCCCATGGCTGTTCCTCAAGTTCGGCATCTTAATTATTGTGCCTCTTAAGATATCTCTCATATTGCCCAGATTGCTCAAATGATTGCAGTGATCTTAGAATGCACTGCAATGCGCAATATGGTGAGAGTGTGGTTTTGAATATAAACTTTTATTTATTTTACCCAGTATTTATCTGTTATGTTTTATTTTTTCATTTGCTTATTTATCAAACTCTGTTGAAACCAATTGCAAATTAAGTCTCATGTGGACATTGTTTTACCGGCAGCTGCCAATGTAGGCAGCTGGCAATGAAGAATCTCTGTATGCTTTGGAACAGAGCCATGACATGTCTTTGAGTCAGTTCACTAGGTTTCTTTCAAATGCATTTGCCCGAATGAGGCATCATAAGGTTGTGCATGTATTTAAAATACCACATTGATTATTCAAATGCATTCAACTCCCTAGGCAAAGTATACCTGACTTAGGCAGGTCAGGTCCGCTTCCCAATGATGCTTGTGTCTTATTAAATCTCTTTTGATTGAGATGCTATTTGTTTCTCTGACTCCTCTCACTTTGTGTGTACACGCATGAATGTCAATGGAGTTTTGGATTTATTCCAGGAGAGAGAGAGGGAGAGAGAGAGCACTGAGTGGAAGTACTTCAGACTCGCCCAATTCCATCATTTTCTCTTACTCCATTTTGCAATTTCTCTCTGAAATTATCTCTTGGCACATTGTATCACGTGACCTGTGACCTCCGCAACTGCATTACGTTCCGTACCCGCCTGGCCCGTTCTGGGTTGCCATGGCTACCAGTTGTTACAGCCAGCAAAAATCCCATTATAAACTATTGAGTAATGATTTGTTTTACAGATGCTGAGATTCAGAGCTCCTCTTATGGTTACATGGTTCATTGATTTTTAATCTGCAGTTGATAAATGAACGGCTACTAATAAAGGATGTGGTGCAGAAGTCTGTCAGTAATTTAGTTATGTAGTTTTTATCATTAATTAGAGTTTTAGTTAAATGGGGGTAGACATTGCAATTGATCAAATTAAAGTCAATTATTGCCTTGCAGGAAACATCACAACAAGCTGTGATTTATTTAAAAATGTCACTGAATGCTTAAAAATTAATCATTGGTGGTTTTCAATGTGGCAAGAACCCAACATTTAAACATTTAAAAAGGTTAGATTACAACCAAACTGGCTGGTTCATCCCCTATTGACCCAACGCTGGGTTGAAAATAACCCAGCATTTTTTATGAATGTGACCCAATACTCCAGCCAAAAGTCTAAATTAGCCCATGTAGGTACTCGCCCTCAAGCAATCTGAGATGCATATGTCCATCATCTTTCAGACACACACATTTGGAGCTATTTTAGTAAATGTCCTTGCTTTTCAAAGCCCCAAAATGCGATTTTGTAACAAAAATATCCATATTTTAAACTTTATAAACTATAATATCTAGCTTCTTGTAACAATGCTATCTTAGACTTACACAATTCATGAGAGTTTATGCGCAGAGTACCTATGGCCAAAACTCTCTTGTGAATCACGTGAGTCCAAGATGGTGCCGTTACCGGAAGCTAGTTATTACAGTTTATAAAGTTTGAAATATGGATATTTTTCTTAAAAAAAAATCACTGATTATGGGGTGGCGTTTGCATATGGCAGAGAATGGCAATCGCATACCCTTACATTCATACAAAACAGCAGAAATTAACAGCCTAAATAGTTTCATTGGACGCACGTGCAGTGACGCGATTATGCGCCTGGTCCGAAATTTACTTCCGGTTTCTGTTTGTTTAATGGTCTGACTAGTTGCTAAACTGAACTCTTAAACAAATACATTGTCGAAAATAACAAATGTTTTGGTTTCCTAGGTAATCTATGTGTTGTTTTTTTTGCTTGTTATATAAGTAAACTACTTTAAACTGATTTTTTTGTTATTTATTCTTAGCTGAGTTTACCGGAAGTTACGTGTTTTCCACGAAAGACGCTTGTTTATGTTGTTACTGATAAAACCGTCTATAATGATGCTCATTAAAGGGATCATTTCACAATACTTTTTTTAGATGTCAAATAAATCTTTGTTGTCCCAAGAGTATGCATGTGAAGTTCTAGCTCAAAATCCCATATAGATAATTTATTATAACATGTTAAACTTGCCAGTTTGTAGATGTGAGCAAAATGTGCTGTTTTAGGGTGTGTCCTTCAATGCAAATGAGCTGATCTCTGCAATAAATGGCAGTGCCGTGGTTGGATAGTGCAGATTAAGGGGTGGTATTATCCCCTTCTGACATCACAAGGGGAGCAAAATTTCAATTAGCAATTTTTTTCACATGCTTGCAGAGAATGGTTTACCAAAACCAAGTTACTGTGTTGTTCTTTTTTTTTTACATTTTCTAGGTTAATAGAAGCACTAATGATATGTCCACTTCAAAGATAATTTTAAATATTTTTATTAGAACATATCAGAATATTGGAACATTACTAATTGTGATAATTTACACATGTGTTCGACTTTATGCTACGCCACAGGAACCAACAGGCGGATTATATCAAAGTGATTTGAAAGCAAACTCTTCCGTATTATTTCTCGACTCATCCTTGCGGTACTTTGATGTCATCCGCCTGATGTTCTTGCACCGCAGCTTGAAGTCGAACACAATTTATAATAGCGGGGTTCCTATTGAAGGAGGACTCATGATGTCCTTATTATTTCTTATTTGCACGCCTTTTTGAATATGGCCACTTGCATGATGTTTTTCCATTCAGCCCTTTTACAAAAAAAATGTGTTAATATCTTAGCACATATGAGGTAACCAACTAAGACATACGACTATCACATATAAATATAATGAGGTTTTATAGATCTGATATTTATTGTTATTGAGAATGTCCTTGTACGTCCAGAGTAAATTGTGCCATACCCTAGGTTTTCGTGAAACGCCGCCAGTGATCGATTACCCGTAGAAGACCTTTATTAACCTATTGGAGCCATGTGGATTACCTCTGTGAAGGATTAATGCACTTTTGGGGCTTTAAGGTCAAACGTTGTTCCATGATCCCTGTTTTCTACCATTTATAAAGCTTGGAAGAGCAAAGACATTAACGGTACTAAAATAACTTCATGGGTCCGATCTTGCCCCCAGCGCAATTGACTTTGTCAGTGACGCATGTATCATTTGTATTTTGCACCAGCGCAAATCTGGTTTTTCCCTCCACAGACGCACGTCGGCAAACTAGAGAATGAACTTGCGCTCCCTGGGCGGTTCAGCGCAAAAAAGGAGGCGTGTTCTGGTGCAAAAAAAAAAACTATTGCGCCACTCATTATGCTATTTTAAGGGCGCATGCTTGACCATAATGTATAGCGTGCACAATGCGCTCACAGTTTGCTTATCTAATCTACACAGATGCAACAGTTATTTTTGCAAATCATAAATTGTTACAATAAAAAATACTAACACATGAGATAAGGGAAATCATTGTGGTGAGCATTGTGGTGATAGTTTTATTTAAATATTTTCATAAGTTTGTTGTGTGGCTGTATTACGTTTATTTTATGTAAATGTTTTCATAAGAAACCTTATGGCGCAAGAGTTATTTCTCCCGCCGGGAAAATAGCAACAGCGCCCAAGATCCGCCCACAAAGTCAATAGCGCTTTGCGCTTCGCACTTGCGTTTCAGATCGTTAAAATAGGGCCCCATATGTGCTTGTCTGAAAGATGATTGACATATGTATCACAGATTGCTTGAGGGTGAGTATATCATGGGTTAATTTTAATATTTGCCTGGAATATCCCTTTAAGATGCAACTACTGCAATGCTGTTATAAGACCTTGATTCACGCTGCAAAAAATGACTTTCTTACTTAGTATTTTTGTCTTGTTTTCAGTAAAAATATCTAACCATTCTTAAATTAAGATGTATTTTCTTGATGAGCAAAATGATCTAGGAAAATCAGACAAATCAGTCTAGTTTTCAGACAAAAATATAAACTTTAAGTAAACTAGTGCTTAAAACAAGCAAAAAATGGAATAAGAATATTTTTCTAAGCTTACTTTTTAACTTTTTTTATAGACGGTTTCATCGGATGCACGTGATACACGTCTGGATCCGAACTTTACTTCCGGTTTCGATTTTTTTCTGACTAGTTGCTAAACTGAACTCTTGAACAAATGCCTCCTCGAAAATAACAAATGTTTTGGTTTCCTAGGTAATCTATGTGTTGTTTTTTTGCTTGTTATATAAATAAACTACGTTTAAAGTACTTTGTTGTATTCTTAGCGGAGCCTACGGAAGTTACGTGCGGACCGCGACAGCCGTTGTTTATGTTGTTACTGCTGAAACGGTCTATAAACAGTTAATTGAAGAAAATTTATTTTTGAATTTATTCACTTACATTTTATATTTTTTGTCTAAAAACTAGGCTTATTTTCCTAGGTCATTTTGCTCATCAAGAAAATAAATTTTTAGATATTTAAAAAAAAATACTGAGTAAGAAAGTCATTTTTTGCAGTGCACATAAAAGTTAAGATGCGTAGATTTGCCAAGTCACATTAATTTTCATTAATAAACAGCATTTATTTCTTACACTCTAAAACAATTTAAGTTTCACAGTAAATGTAAAAATAAATGCAATGTATTGATATATAGGCTAAACTTAATTGCCTACAGTGCTGTCTTGAGACAAAACGTAATTTTTGCTGATTAACAGTAGGCTACTTTGGTATCTGTAAGGATCAGCACTTTCTCTATTGTAAAACTAGGTCAGCAGATCTATTGAGAAGATGCTGAAAGTGTACTGTATGACTGCAGTCAGTGCTGCAGACTGCACCCTTACTGTCAACTTATTGCAATAACTGAAGCATGCAAAAGGGAACAACTGTGCGATAGAAAGAGAGAGAGAGAGTACTAGAATGAACTCATTCTTTCACAATGCTACATTGTGTACTAGTTTTAAAAGATGCAGAATGTCCCAGTTCTGTAGCAGAGGTTATTTTACTTTCACTACATGATTCTTATACAGCCAATCTACACCTAACACATCAGCTCATTCAGAGCCCTATGAAGTCTAGACTGGCCAGGTTAGCCTGCTGACTTGAAGTGCTTTTGACAGCAACAGGGAGGAAGAATGTCTTTTAAATAAATCATTCTTTTTCTTAAAATAGCTTCAGATTGTCAGTCACTTCCTTACGCAAACTGCAGACGTATTCTGCCTCCGGTCGTGCCATTGGTCAGCGCAGGGATTTACATCGTGCTCCAGTTTCGTGTTCCAGCACAATGATGTCATTGCTTTCAAACCTGTCTCTGATTACCTGTGTACACTACATTAACAGAGAGCTCTGCGGCTATTGTCACAATAAATCAATTAGGCCTTAATGGGCCGTGACCTTAGAAAATTGGATTTCATTCAAATGAAAATAGTGACTACAGTCAGCTAAAATATAACAAGAGTTAAAATTGGAATAGAAAACTGTTTATTTCGGGCTTATATTTCATACCCAAATAGCCTACTGTATTACATTTTCCAAAATGTGCAGTCGACAACCAGAGCACACAGTAATGGCCGCTGTATACCACAGTCTAATGGGCTTTCCATTTTCATTTATTGGAAGCTATATCAAATAAAAGTTTTAGCATTAAAGCTTTGAACTAGGACTGACTGTTTGTCTTAACAATGCCAGGGGGTAGTGTTTGTGTAACGGTTGGAAATGCCTTTTTGCCTTAGTTGTGTAGAAGTCACACAGTGCATCTTAGTAGGAGCTGTAAGCAATTTCGGCAGTCTTGCTGGACCACTGAGCTTTTGTTTGTTTTGCTGTTTAAAGAGCCTAGTGTTCGTATGGTTTAAAAACATGCAAAATAATGCGGAAAACTCTTCATATCATTACCGTTGTATTTATTATTTATAATTATACCACGTGCCTGTTACAGTAAATGCTGTATTCTGATTGGCTGAAAAATGTTCTGTGGGTATGCATTAATTTCTGATAACTGCACACCTAACTTGTCAAATGTCATAAAATAGGCACCAGAGCAATGTTTGTGGTAACCGTGGTATAAGAGGAATAATTGACTCCGGTCCTTTGAATTATTAAAAATAATGCACACCCACGGTGTAACAGCACTCTGCTTCGCGTCGTGCCGCATTGCACCTTGGGTGTGCATTATTTTCTTATAATTCAATGGCTTGTCATCAATTATTCCTTTTTTACATTTTTCATAATAGCATAGGCAATATACTGTACAATATGTACCAGCAATATTCAAAGGAAGCAATGGTTGATTCTATACCAAACATAGCAGCAAGCTCCTGCAAATGCAAATGAATACAGGTTACTGTCCCTGCTCATGAATCAGTAAACTGGTCCAGTTCACCTTGGCTATTACTTATTGATTACTCTTGAGCTAAAATATACATGATGCTACATGGCTTAGGTTTCTTTTTTTGTTGTTGTTGTTTGGCCCAGTTAATGGTTTCTCATGTGGAGATGAGGTGTGGGCTGGGCCATCGTGTGTGAAAACTTGAAGCGTTTTGTGAGAGGTGTGAAATATAGGTCTGTTTATCTCAGTTAGGGAGAATGTGCAATGTACCGCTGAGAGTCGTACGGTTAGGTGTAGCGTGCAACCACATTGGACTTTATGGGGTGTGAGCTACGTCAACATTCATTAGCATGATGTTTTTGTTTGATGTCTGGGCGTTGGGCACAGCGGGTAGGCTTTTATTGCTGCTGAGGTATCCCAGCAAGCAAAAACTGAGACAGTGAAATGATGGTATAAGGGACACTCCACTTTTTTGAAAAATGCTCATTTCCCAGCTCCCCTAGAACTTTTCACTTTTACCGTTTTGGAGTCCATTCAGACGATCTCCGGGTCTGGGGGTACCACTTTTAGCATAGCTTAGCATAATCCATTGAATCTGATTAGACCATTAGCATTGCGCTTAAAAATAACCAAAGAGTTTCGATATTTTTCCTATTTAAAGGTGCAATTTGTAAAATATTTGCAGTAAAATGTCCAAAAACCACTAGGCCAGTGTTATATATTTTGTCCAGCTGAGTAGGCTACTATCAATATCTGTAATGTTTTCAACTACTTGTAAATCGTGAGAAAATTGCCATTCAAAACATTGTTATGGGGCAGTGTAGTCTCCTGTCAATGACGTTAATATCCATGTGACCCTTTGTCATCGCCTTTACTGACGTAAAAACCACATGACAACAGTGGTCGAGGTCGAAAAAATAAAATGGCGGCCAAGGAAGCGACTGGAGCTCAAATTTAGTGTAAATAAATGTATATTTTCACTTTTTACACATTTTAATTGCATTTCTAGCGAGAAATTAGTATTGTAGTTTTCAAATATGTGATTAGTTATCAGAAAGGCGCTCTCTGTTTATATTTCAAACACACCGCCTTTGAAGTGCGTCTGAAAGCCTTTCTCTGAGCTGCGTTCATGCCTCCGAAGTCATTTCCTCATGAGGCAGCGAGGCAACAAGTCACTGCCTTGAGTTTTCAGACGCAGCGAGCCAGTGTCGTGGACAAATGCGGAACTATGCGTTAGCGCCTGTCGGGCTACACACTTGCTTATGGACTTATGGATTACTTTTTACCGTCTGCCACTCATTGTGTCAGCAAAGACAGCTCCTGTAAGCGTAAGGGCCAACCAAACGACCAAAGAAGAGTTTGGAACAAAACGAGAGAGGATCAACTTGTTGTTGCATTATCTGGATGGAGAGAGCTTCACGACAACATTTAACTAGACCGATATTCTGATCCTGCTTGTGTTTTACGCGATGGGTGAGTTGTTTTGATTTGTAACCCTTCAAAAAACGTATGCTATTATATTGATCACAACATTAGTGTGTAGATTGTAATCAGCGCGTCTTCCCACGGACGATATGCACATCAAAAGGTATTGTACAGCAATAAAAATGGTCATTTTAAGACGCTTCAAGATAAGATTTGTACTGTCAATACATTATGTGAAAAATCATTGTAGATTGTAAGTTGAAAACTTAATTCTATGCTGTGTTAACCATTGAATTTGGACTAATAGTATAACATCTATGACTAAAAATTTCGTTTTGAACATCACATATAAACTTACATAATGAAATAAACGATGTCATCAAACAAATTTATAATACTTGATTACCTTATCCATCAACGTGATTTCTCGTTCGCGTCTGATTGATGGCCATCAGCGGTTGAGTTAAAGACTACAAATCCCATAATTCCACGCTGCTTCAGAGCATCATTAAACAACGCCATTGTTATTGATTTGATATGGCGCCATCTAGTGGCGCATAAATACAAATTGCATCTTTAAAACTTGACTCTTCTGTGGTTACATTGTGTATTAAGACTGACAGAAAATTAAAAGTTGTGCTTTTCTAGGCAGATATGGCTGGGGAATAAACTCTCATTCTGTTGTAATAATCAAGGACTTGCTGCCGTAACATGACTGCAAGAGGGGCAATGTTATTACGCAGTTCCCGAAAATAGTCCCCTGCTATTGAAATATACTAAGGGGACTATTTTTGTCTGCTGTGTAATATCATTGTGCCTCCTGCAGTCATGTTACGGCAGCAAAGTCCTTGATTATTACGTCATAATGAGAGTATAGTTCCTAGCCATATCTGCCTAGAAAATCACAACTTTTAATTTTCTGTCGGTATTAATACATCATGTAACTACAGAAGAGTCAAGTTTTAAATATCGAAACTCTTTGGTTATTTTTTAGGGCGATGCTAATGGTCTAATCAGGTTTAATGGATTATGCTAAACTATGCTAAAAGTGGTACTGTCAAACCCGGAGATCAGCTGAATGGATTTCAAAATGGTTCAAATCAAATGTTTAACTCTAGGGGAGCTGAAAATTTTGCATTTTTCAAAACAGTGGAGTGTCTCTTTAACTATAGACCCAAAATAGTGAGTAACCCCAATTCTACAATAAGTAACCTTAAATTTGATTACATGCTGTTTCTCCCAAATAACTTTGAGATGTACAATATTCCATCATGTAAGCAGAGTCAACATATGTTCAAGGTGTTTGCTTTCATTTCTTTTACATGTTTTAAAAGTATATGCATCGCCTATTCTTGGGCTATAGTTAGACGTCTATTAGACCAGCCTTGTTTTAGCCAAAATTGCTTGCAGGGTGTGCTTTGTGTTTGGATTGTTTGGTTTAGTGGCACTTTTAGATTGTCTGACAGCCGTCCAGAGTATTCGTATGTTTCGGGAGTGGTGTGTGTGCGTGGACAGATGGCATATCTGTCTGCGGGGGTGTGGCACCTCACACCGGTTTAACGAAACACACACGGCTCACGGTTAAGTCCCAACATCCTATTATCAGACACGACCTCCCACCCCATGTGGAGTAACAAATTAAAGTCTCTTATCTGCAATGCAAGACCCTCGTCCTCGATCCACTTTCATGTTTGTTTTTTTAATCTGTGTATTGGCTCGCGAGCCAGGACCTGGCCTGGTTTCGTGTAATCTTTCTGTGCCAGAATGCCTGGTAGACGGAAGAAGGTGTGTTGGTGGTAAATGACCCAGCGGAGAGGAACGCAAGTTCTGTTCGGAGATAAGTTGGGGAATGATATAATAGCATGTGAAAAACACAGGTTGTAATCTTCTTTGTCGTGAACTTCACTGAACTCATTTGATTCTGAACCAAAGGCTTAACCGCAGCAATAGGTACATAAGAAACAATTTCAAGCGTTTAGGGCTGTAGTGTGTATTTCGTATAAATACGTTTTGCACAAATTTGGAAGGATTGTTTAGAAATCCAGAATAGAATTAGCTTTTTTTGAGCCATATGTTCCCCTTTAGAAATGTATTTTTGTTTTGTTTAATATAATAGTCTTTCTTCAACATTTTGTAGTAAACATGGTTTTAAAAGGAATTATGCCATGTGAATGACTGTTTACTTGGATTAGCATGCATAGTTATCTTTTCAGTCAACATATAATTAATAAAATGTATAGACAATTTAATTATTTTATGAAACGGCCGATTTAATCTGGCTATCTTAATCTGCACAGCAGGACCAAAAACTGGCAGGCATATTTGCTGACTGCATAAAAGGGATTTGCGTGTATGTGTATTTGTGTAACACAGATATGCAGCTACTAGCGTGTATGTGTTGAATTGCTCTAGTTTATGGTACACATTTGGGTGATTCTCACGAAATCCAGATTTTGAAGGTGTCCAGCATTAAAATAAAAAAACTTGAAGCCATTTTTTTGCACATATAAGATTAAGGTCTGAACTTACTATAATCATTATTTTTAGAGGATTTAAAAAAAAATTCCTATAGAATTATTTACATTTTTAGATGATCAATATCAAAATGATCATTACCGCAACATGATATTACATTAAATATATGCATTTACAAACTCATGTTTCGGTAATGACAACTAAAAAGTTGTCTAGGTACTATGACAAACCAAATTTAAATTTTTTTTCTGGAGAGAATAAATAAGAACTGCTTACCTGGTAGCCATCTTGAGTGTCACAGTCAATTATGTCCTGACAATCTTTTTTTTTTTAAATGTGAGTTCTTTGAGGGCTTAAACAATGATTGAAAATTGTCGCGGAGGATGAGAAAATTGGTCTTTGACACATTTATATTCCTTATTATTGTCTCTACATTTAACAATGATCACCAAAAACCACATGTTTCTTTACTTTAAATGTTTATAGTATAACATGCACTGAAGCTTTTTATTTTTTAGATTTTTTAATTATAAATATTTCCATGTCAAAGAACCCAAATCCAGTCATGGACAAGTTGCGGTAATGAAAATGTTCCCCTTAAATTTGGAAAAACTAAAACAAAATTGGTTTGTATGATGTCATTTGAAATCATGTGCAAAATAGTACATGAAGAGATGTTTGTAACTGTATGCTTCTTATTTTGATACTCTTTTTCTTTGCATTTACTTTTTTTATCAAAATGTTTCTTGACACCTCATAAGTCTTATTTTGCGAGAATAACCCATTTGCAAGCATGCATGCACCTGTGTGAATAGAGGACTTTGAAACATCATAAATCCTGGGGTAAATATGGCCATGAACAGGCGGACGATGACAGATGGCCTATGGTTCAGCGGAAGGGCTCAGAGCTGTTAGTCCGATGTACTGTCTCCTTCTCTCTTATTGTAACCATGATGAAAAGACCTTTTGCTGTGTCAGTATGGCCCCAGAGAGCCCTCCATCACGCAAAGCACTATCGACCGTGTTTCGATGTCTCACTGCTGTGCCAAGACATGTGTCCTTCCCTAGTAGAGGTCGTTCGTCTGATGTGCCGGCCCGTCCATGTGCCGTGCCGTTCCTGCACGGGGCCGTGGCAGGTGGCCACCAGACTTTTCTCTCCGGAGACTTTGTGTTTTCGGGGCTTTGTGACTCTCACGCTCCGGGCTGAGTGATGTGAAGTTTAGGAAGCTCTCCAGAGGGCTGAAATATGACTTTGGGGATGATAATGTACGATATAGGCTTTCCCTCTTGATCCTACTGTTTATCTGTTCCTTCTTTTGCTCAGAGGAAGGATGGAAAATGAAAAGTCTGTCTTTGTTTATTAACCCCAGTGTCATTTCAAACTCACAAGGCTGTTTGGGTCAACTGTTATTTCTAAGAGATGGGAGAAAAAAGCAGTCCACAGAGGATGAAGCATTTTCTTTCCTCTCAGTTCATTATAGATGGGGTGATGGGGTCTCTGTCATAAAGAGGGGGTTGAGGGTGACCCCTGTGTGCCTCTATATTAAGCTCAGCTTTAAAGTGTTTGGATAATGCGCAGTGACATTCTCAGGGGTAAACGCTTGTGTCTGGCTGGGGCAAATACTGTGTAGTGATGTTTTTAACACACCTGAGCTCTGTGGCAACAGGGACCGAGAGAAACAGTGAGCTGTAACAACAACAGACACATCACGGATTTACGGGCATCTCTTTAAATCCTCTTAATCCTTTTTTCATGGACACAAACAATCTAGAGCCCCTTGCAAACAGAAGAGGCACCCTTATTAGTGAAGCCTTAACACAACACAAAGACATCTGACGCTTAGCAAACAGTATTAACAACTAGACTAACACAAAGGTGGAAAGGGAAATAGCTGTTAAATGAGTACAAGGATTTATAGTAATAGTTACTTGTGTGTGTGCGTGCATGCGTATTTGTGTGACAAACATATACAGTCATATATACATACGTGTGTGTGTGTGTACAATGTGTGTGACCTCATTTTTTTACATTACGTAATGTAAAGGCGCCTCAATTGCTCACTTCCTCATTCACTATAATATTCATTCCCATTCATTCTTCTCCCATAACGCTATTCTCTGGTATCTCTAATCTTTTTCCTGTCTCATATCTCCTCCTTGTACTCCGTCTATGTCATCTCTGTTCCTCACTTATTGATTTTTCATCTTTAGGTTCTTTCATCTCTGCAGTTTCCAGTCTGAACTCATCATTCCAATATTTTTATACCCGGACGTGACTGCTTTTTTGCTAAGATCAGTGAAGTTGCCTGCTCGTTGATACCCTGCGTGAGGGGCGTTTATCTTTCATGAATTTGAGGATGCCCTGTCCTTGCATGTTCTCACATGGATGACTTTGTGCATCTGATGAGATTCTTAAGTGTGCAACCTGTCGATATTCTGATATCCCATAAGGCCACGGGAGATAGGGAACATCATCTTTGGAAAATAATTAAAAGCTTAAACAATTAAAAGTTATGGAAACCCGTTCTTTATAAGTGTAGTTAGGGCTATAGGATCAAAGAAATATTTGTCTTGCAGTTACATTGTTGTGTGTGTGGTTGGCAAAAAAAGAGTCTGGTTGATCTCTGTTGTAATGAATTGTGATTTTATTGACAGGACCTGTCCACTCTGCAATGCGAGGTGTGCATCCTGGTGTTCTCATTGACGGACAGGCGCACTTTCCACAGGATCGCCCAGCTCCGCCTTCTGTTGAGGGAGACGTTGCCGCACACCCCCATTATTCTGGTGGGCAACAAGAGCGACCTTGTGCGGTCCCGAGAGATCACCGTAGAAGGTAAGGCTGTTTTTTAAACAACACATCTCATCATTCAACTAGATTTGCGGGTCAGGATTTAAAGAGCTCCTATGGTCTGATTCACGATTTTAGCGTGTAGGTGAGTTAGTTCATGTACCTTTTGCATATTGTTAACAAACCCCAAAGTAAACGATGATGCAAGTTATCGTTTCCAACGTAAATCTCTTTTCTTAGACTACAACAATCACATGGATTGTAGGCAACAGTTTACTTCCTGGGATTGGTGATGTTGCAACATGATCTCACAAAGTTCCGTTGTGTAGTCATGGAATATTTTGCTCATTTTTCCGTGGCATTGTCACGGATCTCTGCATTTTTCCATGGCCGTACCACGGACTTTCTTTTCCGTGTAATTGTCACGTATTGGTTACTCAACTGCTTTTTCCTATTTTCAAACAATTGTCGCTTCGGTTTTGGGTAAGATTTGGTGTTTGTGTTAGGATGTCACTTTAAGTATCGCTTTATATAATTTTTTTCTGATTTACTCATTTATATTTTCTGATTTTTAAACCATTGTCACCTGATGGATTAGAGTTGGGTTTGGGTAAAGATGTAATTTTATGTAAATCTAACCCTAAACCGAAGCAATGATGGTAAGAAAACAGGACAAAACTGTTGGGTAACCAATCCATGACAATGACACAGAAAAGAAAGTCTGTTGTACGGCCACGGACAAATGCAGAGATCCATGACAATGCCACGGAAAAATTAGCAAAATATTCCGTGACTATACCACAGAAATTCGTAAGATCAGGTTGGATGTAGACAATACCAACATTATTATAATTCTTCCCGCTTAACTTACAGCCTGCAAGTTAACTCCTGTTAGCATTGCATTGTGAGCGAATCTTTCAAACATGTAAGGAGCGTCGCATTTCCGGCTGATGTCAGAGGTATTCAGGCCAATCACAACATACAGATTAGCTGGCGCTTTTCTAATCGCTGAGTTTTGTACACAATCAGCTTTTCAGGAAGACAATGTATCTGGAGCTACAAAAATATACAGTATGTGGAAAATAATGTGTTTTTTGAAGCAAAAACTACACAAACACATTGTATTATACCAGATACACAAAAATGTTCGACCATAATGTTAACCTGTGATTAGTCTTAGCCTCAGATGTCACGTCCACAGACCATTGAATGAACATGTGATGCATAAGGCACAAAAATTTCAAGCACTCAGAAGTGTTAAAGTCTCCATGTGATTGGTTAAATACTGCAGGAAGAAACATTCAGTCATATTTTCCTAAAAAAAAACTATTTTCCTTTTTATAATCTAAAACCTTTTTTCATTGAAAGACTCTGGATCTTAAAGGTCAAGAGCATCTACAAAACAAAATTTAAATATAGTCTATTTTATTTAAGTCATATAAACTAAAAACACTGTAACAAGTACTTCGTACATATCCCATAATTCAACAGGTATCCAATTCACACAATGTCCCTGTGGTCCACCTCTGTCTTTCATACTAGTGAGTCATCCATATTCAGCCTTGCTATGGTGACTCAGTGTTTGTCTAAATGTTTTTATCTCCATCTGCCCTTATTTATGTAAGGATTTCGTGGATTCCTGTTAAGAAACGATCACTGGGCTTATGGACGTGTGCTGGTGCTGCTAGGAGACGTACGTTCATGGACATATTGTCCTTGTAGAGGCTGATACAAGAACAGAATGGAGATTCTCCTGGCTGATGTTTTCTCAGCAGGGCAGACACGTTTTCGTCTCTGTGACTAATTTAATTCTCATTTGCAAGGCAGATTTAATTAGATCAAAACTTGAAATTAAAGCGATTGTCTGCAGAACTTCAATCTGCCAAGCTTTATTAAACGTGCGTTACAATTAAATGCGACCATGTCTGTGAAATCCAGGCAAAAAGTTTCATGATCTAATTATGAGATTTGTAGCATCAAAGTTTGATTTCACAGTAATTTCAAGTCAATATTAAAGATTTCGATATCACTTGACAATAAGGTTGTATTTGTTAATATAAGTAAATATATTACCTAACATGAATTTATAATGAACCATATTTAACCTGCCATTTATTTATCCTCTTTAATGTGTGTTAAAGGTGCCACGTGGGATGTTTAAAAAAATCTCTTGACAGAAATGCAGTATAATATATATAACTATATTATGAGTGGTCTATAAAGACCTTACATAATGAACTGGATTGTTTTTTATTACCTTTAAAATGAGCCGTTTTATCCACATACACACGCGGGTCCCCTTACATGGAAGTCACCGCCATGTACATCCCAATCATAGACTGTAAAAAAAGATGGACGGCGCCCCTTCCCTCTCTTCCATTGGTGAAAAGTGATGCCGCCAGTGTCCCGATATGGCGCTGACATCTTGGGTCTTAAGTCTGCGCAGATGCGATTTCGGGACCAGTCCTGCGCAGTAGTGAGCAGGAAGTAAAGCCGCGAAATCAAGACCCCGCCCTCACTCTCGCAGAATGCGCATATCACACGATATCACAGCTGTCAATCATGACGTGACACCACCGTTTTTATATCATTAAAGCTCACGTAACACACGCTGATTCTGCATTTCTGATGTTAATCTGGAGTACCTATAGAATAGTATGACATCCTTTATATCTCCGAAGACTCTTTAGTTTAATCAGATTTATAAAAGAAAGATTAGCTAAACAGAATCTTTCCGATAACGTACGAAAAAATGAAGAAGGAGGAGTTATACCGCGGGAGGAGCGAGTACGAGTCATGCAACACTATACAACACTGTTTTAACTTATGATTCACTACATGTTCGTGTCATTTATATAATTTGCACGCGACTATTTCCAACATAAGACACAAGTCTTACTTACCGCGTGCAACGCGTCATGACCCGGTTGGGAAAATCCAGCGCATCAAACACACGCAAAACTCACACCTACAAAGTGGCAATTTTAACATGTTATAATAAATGATCTATATGGTATTTTGAGCTAGAACTTCACATAGGTACTCTGGGGACACCAAAGATTCATTTGACATCTTTAAGAAGTCTTGTGAAATGTCCCCTTTAAATACTCCCCACTCACTTGCGTGTTTGTCCTCATTGTTGGCATGCCTGGGACATCTCGGTATGTTGCTCTATTATCCGTCACCCACAATGTGATGGTGTTACTATCTTTATGTGTTATGCATGCGAATGCTGCTACACAAACGATAATATATTCTCTTCTTCACACCTTTCTTTCTCTAATTCTCTCTTTCGTCTGCGTGGTGCAGTGAAGACCCCGTGCCATGTGTTTGAAGGGGTGTGATAAGGAGAGGGGGCAGTAAGGCTTAGTGTGTTGTAATCATTAAGGAAAAGGCATGTGGGTGCTTTTATGTATTAGAGCTGATAACATGCTGGTTTTGGGGGAGGACATCATCATATATGCTCAGTTCCTTTATAGCTACATGAACTGAGTAAATCTATGGGAAAACTGCCTTTGTGATATTTTAATTGAGGACATTTAGGTATGCCGTTTCTTTTATATTCTGTTTTGAAATCGTTTACTTGCCTTATTCTGGGCAGACACAAGTGGTTAAATGAACCACTTTTTTTCATTTCTTCATAAAAATCTGGTAAAAGATTTGACCTTTATGGATGATTCAATATGCTTTCCAAAATAATCTTGTGTTGGAAGGGCAGATGGGTTTCCAGGCACAGCTGCGCTCAGCAGATTTTTTTCCGCCGGGTGCTTCAGTTTGTGTGGTCATCGATATGGAAATGTTACCCATCAATCTCTTCTGTTTGTATCATACATTCTGCCCTCCACAAGAACACACAAATCCACATCACTGTTTACTCAGTCTCATATAGATAGGTCTGATTTACATTCGTGTTTGCGAGTCAGCTATTCGATACGGACATTTAAGCATTAGATAAACAGCCACGCGCGCAAGCTGTGCAAAGCTTTGAATGCATAAACACTGCGGGGTCACACGAGCCGAACCGGTGAAGCAGAGACGCCCAGACTAATGCTGCGAGAAGATGAGTCTAGAGCCATAAACAGAATTTACAGCTTTCAGGAGGCTTGGATTGTAACATTACACGCCACATACATAAAAATGCTTTCCACTTTAGTTTAATGGTATCACTCTTTTATAGAGGTTATATTTGGCATTCATTTTATTTTTACCCTAAAGTGTAATGTTAGTCAGGGTCAAGTGTAAGTTTATTGTCATATGCATATAGATTTGCAATTTGCATGCAATTTGTGCATTAAAATGTTTGATGTGAGGCTTGGGAAAAAGGCGTGATGTGTTTTGTCAAGTGTGGTAACCCATACTCGAAATGGAGGGAGCTCAGGGTCACCACATTCACAACCTGCTGGTGTGAGACTCAAACTGGTGACCTTTAGGTTACAAGTACTGTCAACAATGTAAATTTTAGCTTTTTTCTACAAAAGCAGTCATAAGTTTGTTTTTATGACCTTTTTCTCCGCTAACTGTCTGAATTAAACATGCTTTTTTGATGCTGCTCTTTGGAAATGGCAATTGTTATGAGGTTGGCTTTTATGAGAAATAAACACAAGAAATAAAAATAAGATGAGGGCTTACTATTCACTGTTAAATTAAAAAGGTACAAAACTGTACCTTTATGTTGCTTAGTGGTACCGTAAGGGTCTGTTTTGTCCGAAATATAATACAATGTTGTACATTTTGGGTACATCACTGTAACTTAAGGATCTATTGTGTACCTTTAAATGTGCAGTAAAATGTTTTGTACCCCTAACTGAAACACAATTGGTCCTTAAAGGCAGTGGTTCTCAAACTGGGGGCCGCGAGATGGTGCCAGAGGGGCCCAGTTTTATGACATTTTATAAAATAAATTAATTTATCATCAATTTTGTGCAATTAAACCTAAAAAATAAGACTTCTAACCAACAGCACTACTTTGTATCATTTAACATGTTTTGTTTAATTAAAAGTTGAGTTTTAGATCAGTTTCTTCTCATAAATTTTCTTTGGGGGGCCACAAAGGAATGTGCCGTACACAAGGGGGGCCGCACGCTGAAAAAGTTTGAGAACCACTGCTTAAAGGTACACAATAGGTCCTTAGGGTATAATATTGTACCCCAAAAGGTACAACATTTTAATTTGTTGTATACCCACACTCTAGAACGAAACACTATTGTTTAAACTGTTTCCAAAAGGATTTAATTGTTTTCACCATCGTTGTTTTGGTTGGGATGCTTTTGGGCTAGTTTTGAATGTCCATTTGGATAGTTTTGATATACAAATCTGGCAACCCTGGCTGTGCATTTTGCACAGACGTTCGGTTCAGATTATATTAGGGCTGTCAAAGTTAACACGTTAATGCAAAATCATTTTAACTCCACTAATTTTATTAACACGTGGTTAACACAACACGCAATTTCTGTTTGACCTTTGGTCTAGCCCACAGCTGGATGAATTGAAACGCAGCAAGTGACCCCCGCTGTCTAGATAAGTCGGAGGTTTTCATAAAAATAAGAACATTAAGCTCTCGTCTAGTGAATCCAATGCTCTAAATGGTCATTAAACATCTAAAATGATCTTTATCTGTACGTTTCCTGAGCAGTGTACCGTCCCAAATCCTTAATCTAAAGCAAAGATGCGTCTTCATTCACTTGCTCGTATTTTGGTTTTGTTTTTAAAGCATGCAGAAGTTATAGAAAATAGACTGCAGGACTTGCTTGATGTTAAAATAATTATTAAGAGAGATAAAGTTCGGGACCTGATTAATGTTAAAAGAGTTATTAAGAGTGACAAGACTCAAAAGCGATCTTCCTGACGTCTGAAGCGCATGCACACAAACGCGTGAGTGTGCGACCCCGATATATATAGACATATACACAAAATTACAGTTTTAAAAATATCTGTTTTGACAAGAATTCACGCAGGTAGGACCTATAACCTGTTATATCTGAAGTGAATGTTTGGTTAACTGTTGAGGAAAAGTATCTGTTGTGTAACATTATATTAAACCCTTGCATTAGCCTACAGTATCTTAAAGCGGTCTGTCTCAATGTCAAATTTAAACAATAAAAGAAAAAAATATATTTAACATATATTGATTTTGTTTTTGCTTTGCGTAAACAGTTGTAGTTCTGTCATGTTTTGTCAGATTCCAACAAATCAACAATCGCGGGTTAACTCATGAAACCATGCGATTAATCTTAAATATTTAATCTATTGACAGCCCTAGATTATATAGAATGTGCATGTAAATGGACATTTTAACCAGATTGCAATATTTAGGGTGCGTGTAAATTGTATTATCGTAACCTTCAATCGGATAAAATTCAGTCGGAGTGAGTACGTTTACATGTACAGAATAAGCGGATAACTATCAAAAATCTGCTTATTACAGAAAACTGTTTTCATGCGTTTATATGCAAATCAATAAGCCGGCTATGCAGACAACTGCGTTTACATGGGATTTGAAGACTTATCAGTTTTCTCGCAGGCAGTGACGTCACCACCTATAGTACACAATAGTCGTTCAAAAAGTCAACGACATATCTGTCTTAAGCTGTACCGTTGTATCTCTTCTTGTGTGTGCAGAACCTGTAAATGTAACATGAGCTTTCATTTTCACAGTTTCTCTGCCAACTGCTTTTGTCGAGCGGAGACTTTTATGCGTTACTTTGAGCTTACTTCCGCGTGTGACGTTTATCTTTCATACTCAGAGACATGTGCACATGGACAAAACCGTGAGAAAGCCGGTTAAGGTGTTTACATGCCACGCGAAATCGGCGTAATGAGCAAAAAACTACCTGTGCCGATCAGTGAGTGCGTTTACATGCACAGTCTTACGACAATTATGCTTAATAAACTGATAACACGTGGGGTCATGTAAACGCGTAAAACTGTTTCCTTTAATCGGGGAAAGCTCATAAATGGCGTAAGCAAAAACCGATCGGCATGTTAACACCTTAACCGGCTTTCTCACGGTTTTGTCCATGTGCGCATGTCTCCGCGTATGAAAAAAAAGGTCACACGCGAAAGTAACGCATAAAAGTCTCCGCTTATAATTTGCAAAGTCTAAAGGCCGATTTATAGTAGTGCGTAGGTCCTACGGCGTAGCCGCGACGGCGTAGGTTCCGTGTCGGTTTTCATTGATACTTTTGCGTCGCCGTCCGCGTCGACGTGCAAACACACGCGAAACCGCTGGTTGGCAGTAATCACGCGTGTAACCACAGTAGCAGCAGAAGTCGTCACAGAAGAAGAAGCTAAGCAAGTTAACCCACAAACGAAGAAGAAATAGCAACTTGTGTATAATTTGAGAAGACCAGCAATGATGGAAGTAAATAAACAGCGACGTATGTTGCAGTTTGAGTTAAATCACTCCTCAACTTGGCTCATCTTTGTTTTCACCGTCTCAAACGGAAATACCTATGACACAGTTTTTTTACCTGACGGGAGGGGTTCTGGTGGACCAATCACAGAGCTTGCGGTCCGCGTAGAGCCGACACGCTGTTAGAAATATTGTGAGGTGCGCGTCAGGCTACGCACAGGCTACGCACTCTACAGCTACGGCGTAGGACCTACGCACGACTAAAAATCGCCCTTTACTTGTCACATTATATAAAGGAGCTATTTTACGTTTCACCATGAGATGAATTTTAAGGACTATTAATTGCCAAGTTATTTATTTAATTTTTTAAAGAAATTAATATTTGGCACAAATATATTTTTTCTACAAAAGTAATTTTTAGCATTTAAACCCCTATAGAATCATTTTTGTTTATAGATAATGGTAAACATTTCTGTCAGTTGTGTATGTCCAGCTTACTTGGTAAAGAATTGTGTTAACAGCACAAAAGGTCATGGGGTTAAAAGAACACACAATACAAAACAAGGTATCCAATTTTATCACTTACGATAAAAGTGCATGCACTGTAAATGTTAAATGTACTGTAAATGTCAATAAAACTTCATGTTGCATGCATATTTGCAGATAAGACATCTGCTGCTAGATGGATGGTCTAGCTTAGACATCTGTCAGTAGGGGTTAACTAGACCATGCAAACCAGGTTAATACGTTGTGATTTCTGAAAAGCTACATGTTTACAGAGTAGAACATTCCAGATTTCATTTTTTTTTAAGTAAACATTCTTATGATATGACCTCAGTTGTCATAAGCGTTTTATTTTTATCCACGTTTTCTTTCTGTCCTCCTCCAATCTGAAATGTATTCCTCCTCTCAGGTCATGTCGCATGTTGTTATGTTGTTAAGTGATCCAGTCGAAGCCTGTTCATACAGTACACGCTACCAAATAGACACACACCCACACATATCAAGCATTTGTCTTTATTTCTTCCCTGTCCCCCCTCAGTGCTCTATTAAGTCTCACTTCGCTAATCTATGTTGATATGACAAGAGATTGTCAAACTCCATCTTTGCTGGTATCACTCAACCTCTCTCTCTCTCTTTCTCTGTCACACACAGAGGCACATTCTAGTGCAATGCATTTTGGATGCCTCTATCTGGAACTCTCCGTCTCGCTTGACCACCACACTAATGAACTGCTGGAGGCGGCTGTGAGAGCGGCTCGGGGCCACAGCCTGGGTCCCGGGTGGACGGAGGGGTCCCCCACGGCGGCTCGTAGGCAGAGTTTGACCAGCAGGGCCAAGCGCTTCCTGTCTGGGCTGGTTCCACGCTCCCACCTCGGCCGAGAAAGGGATGTGGCCAGAGACCTCAGCCGACACAGAGGAAGTCGAATGCTCAGGCAGAAGTCACGTTCCTGTCACGACCTCAGTGCTCTGATGTAAAAGAAAACATCTGCGAGAGCAAAGGCGCTCGATCGACAGGAAATATGCGTTTGAGAGAGAGAGATAAAGGGGAAGGGGAAATATGTGAAAAATGGAGAGGGGGCAGAGAAAAGATTAAACAGAACTGCATGTGTGATTGACAGGACCACTGCGAAGAGGAGGTGGTCCCTTGGTGACATTACCTAAACTAGTATGTGTGAAATTAGTTGTTTATACCAGTCCGTAAGTCAACGAATGTGAGAGCGGTGCAGTGTAAAAACATGAATACGACACAACCTTTAAGGATTTAGTTGTCTGATAGACAGACATGATTCGCAGGATGAGGATGCTGAGACATGCTGACTGCGGTAGGCTATTAAAGATTATAAAGTAGCTCCTGTAGTTCCCCGTCGAGAAGCATGCAGACACCGCAAGCTTACAGGACGGTAGTAAAAGTTCTGTTGTAAAAATACAGGCACAGAATAAGTTACTGTAATTACTGCATGTTGTCTTTTTTAACTTATTTCCTTAACTTCTACTGTGTAAGTAGAACCTGATACAGTATCCAAACCAGACATGATGTGTCAAACCTTAAGTATTTTGCTTCTGTCCCTGCTAAGAATGGGAATCGAAACGAACATCTGAACTATGGATGTGGAAAACTACGTATTTTCAGGATCAGCTAATATACTCATGTTTTAAGGACACCCTGTAATAATTTGGCTGGTTTAGGTCTGATCGAACCAAGTGATGGACAGCATGAATGAAGCTTGTGACAGATTTCTTATTTCAGACAAAACTGGTTTTAATATACAATGTTTATTGATATAATCTTGCCCAAAATATTGAAGCAACATATGGGTAAATAAATAATTGCAGGTATACATTTGGTGTCCAAAGTCATTATTTTAGCTGGCTTTTAAATAGTTTTATTAATTTAGTATTTGTTGTCATGTATCACATGTTACATGGCATAACAATATCATATTTTCTGTGAAAAGTGTCTTATATAGCTAAAAAAAAATCATGATTGTCTGTTGTTCGAATTAGTGTCAACCCTGTTAATGTCAAATTATGTTACTAAGGTAGAGTAACGTGTCGTGTGTGTATGCATGTGTGCGCGCGCGCGCGCGTGTGTGTGTGTGTGTGTGTGTGTGTGTGTGAGTGTGTGTGTGTGTGTGCGCGTGTGTGTGTGTGTGTGTTTTAGAAGAGGAGAGAGTGTGTTTGACTGCCAGCTCTGTTAAATATTTGTTACTCTACATTGGTAACAGAGTTACCAAAAAATCATGATTTCCAACTACATATTTGAGACACTTTTTGCAGAAAATATATTGGTATGGTCTGTACAATGTGGTCTATGACAATGAACACCAAATAATTTAAATAATTTAAAATGTAACCATTTGAAAAAATAATGACTACTAGACACCAAATGTGACCCTGGACCACAAAACCAGTCATAAGTGAAAGGTATATTTCAAGAGTTTGGTTCCAAAACTTAAGAAATCCATTTTGACTTATTTTGGTAAAAATGTGTTTTCCAAGAAAGAGACAAGATGAAAACCACTATTTTCTGTTACAAACTTTCAAATAGCATTTTTAGGTTAGAAAAATGTAAAAAATTCAAATCTATAATTTGATTTTCAAAGATTTATTATAAAAACTGATTATTTTTTTCCACAAAATGCAATAAATCCAAAGTTTTTTTTTTCAAAATACTATAAATCTATTGAATCAATATATAAATGTGCATTGATCTTTGCCATTTTATATTCATTTAGTTGACTAGTGGTATACACTTATTAAAAAAATAAACATTAATGGCATTAATCAAAACACTTACTTTCATATTAAGAACACTGTCATTGCTCATGTTATACTTGGGACGTCGTTGCTGAACTTTTTTCACAGCGATCAGCTGTAAAATGTTTTGGTCCTGCTTGATTTTCGTTGGCTTCGAGTAAAATAATGGAAAGTTTTTTCATAAGATCCCTGGGGTCAATGTGTTAGCATGACAGAAGCTTCATGCTGTCAGGAAAACAAGCAATGCGGCATTTACTGTCTCCCAAATGCCTCTCGCATAAATTATTTAAATTTTTTTCAAGTCACAGAAACCACCACAGGTTTATAAATGCCATCAAAGTATTATTTTGTTTTTGTTTGTTTGTTGATCACAAAGTACATGGACATCAAACTAGGATTCCATGTTCAAAGCACCGCCATTATATGCATTTATAATGCGTGGAATGGTGCACTGTGATTGGTTAAGCGGATTTATTGCATTCTGCAGAAAAAGGAGCAGTGGCGTTTGTTGCGGTTTGGGAAAAAAGGAGAAAAGATGACAGAATAACACGGCAGATATTGTATTTTGCGTAAAATAAATATATTACTTTTTACTACAGACCAGATAAAATACAGATTTTGGCGATAATGACTTTAAAAATGACGTTTATCGCGTTTTGGAACCAAATTATTCATTTGTAGCAATAGCCAAAAATACATTGTATTGATCAAAATGATAATTTTTTATGCCAAAACTCATTATGATATGAAGATTTTGTAAATTTTATGTGTTGCTAAGGATTTAACTTAAAAGGTGATTTTCTCAATTATTTGTACTCTCAGATTCCAGATTTTTATATAGTTTTATCTCGCCCCAAAATTTTCCTATCCTAATAAATAATATGTCACTGAGAAGTTTATTTATTAAGCTGCTGGATAATGTATACATCTCAATTTAAAGAAAAATACCCTTATTATTGGTTTTGTGGTCCAGGTTCACATATGCAGATATGAAAGTGACATGATTTTTAAGTATGGTAAACTATACTTAAAATGTAACCACTGCAACCCATCCCAGTGAGTAGTGAACACGTGCACATTCGGAGCAGTGGGCAGCTATCAATGCAGTCCCCTGGGAGCAATTGGGCGAGGTAAGCATTGCTTAAAGGGATAGTTCACTCAAAATTGAAAATTCTGTCATCATTTACTCACTCTCATGTTTTTACAAACCCGCATAAGGAAGACATTTCGAGAAATGTTTGTAACTAAAACCATTCGTGGACCCCATTCACTTCCAAAGTAGTAAAAATGAATACTATGGAAGTAAATGGGGTCCACATACATTTCTCAAAATATCTTTCTTTGTGTTCATCAAAACAAAGAAATTTATACAGGTTTGTAACAACATGAGATTCAGTAAATGATGACAAAATTTTCATTTTTGGGTGAACTCTCCCTTTAAGGGCACATCAGTCGCTATCATCCGTGAGAATCAAACCTGCAACATGGTTACAAGCCCCACTCTCTAACAATCATTGCATGAATGCTCCTAATGTACCTGCAATTATATAATCACGCGTGTATTGATCCTCAAAAGAGGAGTCTGTTAAGGGGGACATGCGTCAACCCCGAAATTTGCTTCAAGACTAACAGCATAAATCAGGCCTTGTTTACAAATGGAATTGGCACTCTTGCTTAACAGTTTCCATATGGGGTTCCATAGTGTAAACAATCGACGCTATAAAGCGGCATATGAACAATTAAACACTTTATATACAAACTAAACAAAAACTCCTGGTTGGAATTTATTGACTCATAATTTTAGCGAGAGCAATATTCATAGTTATAAAAGCAACATTTCTAATTGGTTACTGATAAATTCCTCCCTAATGTTTTGGTCAATCAGGTGTAAAGTCTATTTACTCCGTCACATATGGGGAGTCTTAACTATTGAATGGCACATTTATGCACAATTATGAACTGTATGCTAATTAATTGTTTGAAAAGTAATTGGCCATCTGTTGCTGCATAATAATGAATTGCACAACAGTGAATAGTTGTAGTTTTTAGCATTATTTTAACATCATTTTAAACTCCTAATTATACACTCATGATTCAATTCTACAAATCCAGTGGTTATTTAATGAGGAAGAAAGCAATGTTAGGCAATTGGTGCTGGCAGACTGGTCTACAGAGAGAGCTTTGCCAAAATCGAGTTGGCTCAGAGGACTCAAATTACTGTTTAACTAATTCAACACCTCGTTCTAATGAAAGCAAGCCATGTTCACACATGCATGCCATCTAACAACTGAATCAACTTGACTTTTATTTTGCCTTTATGCATACGGGTTGATTGTGATAATATGAAGTATTTGATTTGGCTGCATGCAGTTGCTAACAATAAGATCTGAAAAGGCACTTTTAATAAACCTAATGCCATACAGTATTGGGTTTCTGGTAAACTTTACTCACTTTCTTAGAAGACTTGTCACAAAATACGTATGTTAGGACAAGCAATACTGAGAATAGCCCATTTTGTCATATTGTTTGAAAGCATGTAACGTCTTTCCCCCCATAACATATTTATTTATTTATTAATTTGTGATTTTTCTCAATAGGACACATTTCTGAGTGAACAAACTTGATGGTCCTCGAACATCATTCTTAACAACCAATCCGGTATTAAGGGTTGTTTTGAGCTGAGGTCTGCGACAAACATTTTTATCCCCTTATTACTGTCTATCCCATTCATTTTGGGGTGAGTTAATGATCAGGTTTTAGTGTAGGACTCTTTTCCACAAATGACTATTCCTCCATGAAGAAATACAGTTGTAAGAGGATTAAGGGACGGTACAATGTAAGCATATGTTGAAGCAAACGAAAAGACAATTTTATCTGTAATTTCACCTGCTTGCATTTTAAAGGCAGGGTGCATGATCTCTGATAGCCAGTGTTGACATTTGAAATTATCGTAACAAACACGCCCCTACCCCAATAGAATCTGGACCTTATTTTGATAGACCCGCTCCACACATATGCAACCCAGGCAATGATGTGGGTTAGGAGACACTCCCCTTACTGCTGATTGGCTACAAGTGTGTTTTGGTAGTCGGCCCAAGTCCCTTTTCCAAAGTGTTTTAAAAAAATAACGCACCCCGCCTTTAAACCCATTTTCACACAATATCATGGATCAAGTTTATCTGCCATAAGACCGAGCATTTCTGTGGGGGCTGGCCACACAGGCTTAGGCAACAACAAAAACGCAACGTTCTGGAAACGTTCAGGGAGGTCACACGTGGCAACACCATTCACTTGTTATTATTAATAAATGTTATCCACTCTGTCTTTGAAAATGAGAGAATAAAGAATTTGTTACAATAACTGAATGACTTTTCTGACTCGTCTGAATCCCTGATGAAATGAGAAATGCAAATAGCAGCTTTCTTGAATCTTGGCTTATCGTGCAGTACGGCTCCTTGAGGTAGGGAGCTATATTTGAAAGGGTTTGATGGTTTCACTCTAAAGGCAGATGGTTGGAAACGGGACACGAGGTAAGAGAGAAAAGGGATGACAAATGTTAGTTGCTTAGCGACTGTTGTCAAGGAGACTGAGTGCGGCGACTCTGACCAGACTTGGAATTTTTTTACTGTTTATTTGTTCCACAAAATTGCTCAAGTGGAACTGGACTCTGCAAACACTCACATGAACAAATGGGAATGCACACAAAAACACTTCATTGGTTAAAAATATCTAATGAATATGGAAACACAAATTGGATCAAATTGAGTGTTTTTGTGACGAACTTTCAATAATGGCTGTTCTGAAAAACAGGTACTATCATGAAAATATATTTCAAACAATTAATGGCAAAAACCTTTTAGCTTTTCTTGCATAATAGCATTCTTGTGCTATTACAAATTGCATATTAGATGTTTTATCCTTATTTGAGAAGCACAAACGTATCCTTCTATATAGGTGTAATAATACAGTACTATAATTAAAGAAAAGTAAAAAAAATCAAAAGCTCTGCCTTAGGAGAAAAAAAGACATATTGAGTAAAATATCTGTAGCATTGGGTCTCTAATATTCATATGAGAATCTATAAGATTCATCACTGTGCATGGTGTTATTTTATCCAATGGGCAGGTCAATTCAAGGATGTTAAAGTTTGAATGATGTTGAGGATGTATAGTTTGCAATAACAACCGTCTGCTTGTACATTATCCAGCTTATTACACGGCTATTTACCACATAAGTAAGGTAGGGAACATTAAATATTGATTTGAATTTTTTTCTCATTTTGAATGCAGCCCTTTGGCGAGAAAAAACGTGTAATGGATTAATCATTGGATTATAATGTGTAAATATAATGTAATTTTTTTTATTAAAATACATATATTTAATTTTTGTGTAATATTAAACTGTACCTGTCAAAATGATTTGCAGCATCCTGGTTACCGCCTGTTATTAGTTTATCTGGGAATAACTTGCAAATGTTGTGACTGGCCTATCAGAATCAAGCATTCCAACAGGCCGTGTAATAATAATATGTTTAGCTGTCAACACATTTACAGGTATCGAAGATACAGTGGTGGGCAACATTATTAGAACATAGACAGATCAGAAGATATTGAACTTTTTTTGCATTTGAAAAATAATTTTATTATTTAATTATAGTTGCTCTGTGCACAACAAATATCACAATGTGAGTCATACTGTTGTTCTTCACTTTTAAATTTAAAGTCACCATGAAACAGAAATAGCGATTGTCTTATTTTCCCCGTGGTGACATATATCCGAGTGAAACGGCTTCTGAAATGAAAAACTTAAATTCGTCTGAGATCTTTTGAAGTTGGGTCATGTTGCTATTTGCTAATCGCTGTGATTTTTTCACAGACCCCGCCCACCTGCCATACCATATGACCGAAAGTAAAAAGAGGTTGTTATGAGGGCACATCTCGTATATTGAATTTTTATGGATTGGATGGTACAACAGTTGTGGAGTTGTACTAGTTGTTATTTTATATTTTATTTTATTGTGCAGCACTTTGTGACCCTTCCTTGTCTGTAAAAGGTTCTATATAAATAAATTGTACTTACTTTTTTACTTACATTCATTTTTTTAAATAATGACGCATTGAACAGATTTGTAAAAAAAGCACATTATTACTAGCCTGGTTAGCCAGACCTACATCAAGATGTAAGGTCTGGCAACTCTTCACACAAACGGCTCAATGCAAGGGGCGGGATATAAGGTTGTCCCTCAAAATGCCTCTGCACGCAATAGGATAGCGCTATGACGGATCAGAGCAACGAAGAAGGTGACATAGTTACCGTAACCAGTCGGCAAAACTCCAAACACATCTTTCTTGCTTAAAAAGGACTTCAGTAGGGTTTATTTGCTCTCCTCTCAAAGAAAAACATAAGTCTAAGTCCTCCAGAGTCGCGGCCAAAGCCGCTTCAAAAGATAGCTGTTCGCCAGCAGCAGCAGCCATTCTCTGTTTTCAAGTAGGAACCGTTGCAGCTCTGTCGTCATCATGTTAAGCCCGCCCCACAGACGCTACACACGATGTGATTGGCCTGACCAAATTTTGGTTTTTGGACCGGTTAAGTGTATTGTGAGTGCCTAGACTAAACCCTGGCAGCAAATATATTTTGCGGCCGCTAGGGTGCGTCTAGATTTCTAGGCTACATTATTACAAAACAAATAACAGTTTTTCATTTCAATTTCATTTCGACTTTAAAGTCAGATATGTGTTCTGAGTTTGTCACACCACAGACATTTTTTTTATTATTAACCACCCAACCAAATTTGAATGATGAAAAACAGGAAGTAGATAATATATTTATCAAAATCTTGAAAAAATATTCAGCATTCTCTTCTCTCGAGCTGTGGGGGTGTGTCCAACCAAAAACCACGCCCACTCACCGGAAAGCTGCCTCTTCAACTGTGGCCCTGTCCCAAATGGCGCAATTCATCACAGATGGGCAACTTCTTTTCCTATTTCCGGTGTGATGCTCGAGTCTGTCTCAAAATACGACTCCGGCCCTATCCCAAATGGCACACTTCATGTGGACTTTCATCTTGTGGCCTTAAACTGCGTGTGCTTGCTTAGTCCACAAGTCCATTCACTGCAAAAAATGATTTAAGAAAAAAAATTCTTAGTATTTTTGTCTTGTTTTCAAAAAAAATCTAAAAATTCTTAAAATAAGATGCTTTTTCTTGATGAGCAAAACTACCCAAGAAAATAAGTCTAGTTTTAGACCAGAAATATAAAATTTAAGTGAGTGACAAGCAAAAAAAATCTGCCAATGGGGTAAGCAAATTTTTCTTGAATTTAGTGTTTTTTCTAACCCCCAAATTTCTGGTCTAAAAACTAGACTTATTTTATATGCTCATCAATAAAAAGCATCTTAATTTAAGAATTTTTTGATATTTTTACTGAAAACAAGACAAAAATACTAAGAATTTTTTTTCTTGAAAATCATTTTTTGCAGTGGGTGTCCCATCTGCTCATCAGCACCCCCTCTGCACCCTTGATGCAGTCTTTGGCGAAGCTCGCACTGCTTCAGGCTTCACCCACTTTACCAACCCAGAAGTCCTTGCGAAAGAGTAATCAGAAGATGGATGGGAGGAGTTCACATTGATGAGCAACTTCTCTTCCTATTTCTGGCATGACACTCGAGTCTGTCCCAAAATACAACTCCGGCACGCCCTCCTTGATTCGTGTCAAGATTCCCTAAGGTCTGCACTACATGATGTTATCAAAGTGTGGACTCTGAGGAAGTCCATAAGTCCGGCGTGTGCCATTTGGGACAAGACTTCGGTACACCCTCGTGGACTCGCGGCACGGGTACCTAATGTCTTCCCTACATAATGTCATCAAAGTGTGGACTCTGAGGAAGTAAGTCCAGAGTGTGCCATTTGGGACAGGGCCTATGTTTCAAATACCACTACACGCTGCAACCTGAATGGAGGCTTGTGAATGTGTTAGGGGCTGTGGCTCAAGTGTGTCACTATTATGCTCTATAAACCACAGAACAATAGCCTGGTCCAACCAGACTCTCGTACATTAATTTCATTTGTACAGAGAGTCTGGCCACGCTCCATTGCAAAGCGTTACTTCCGTTAAGGAGGGTCCATTGTTGAAGTTTAAAACTATTGGATCTGCCCAGAGTCACTCAGGATCTGCCAAAGCCAATCGCTAACGTGTGGTCGTGACGTATATCATGCACCGGAAACAACAAGTCAGAATAATCAGACAAACAAAACTTAGCAAACCTGGTTCTTGCTCCGGCTTTAACTTCTGTATATTCGGCAGTTTTGCAACAACGGACCGAATAGCTTTTCTCACGTCTTTCTCCGCTGCCATTACTGAACTACAAATCAAACTGACGCACGACCTCAACGTCATCGTTCTTAGCCACCCCCATCTGTTCGCTGATTGGTCCTGCAGATTTTTGCAGGAGAAAACTAAACTCTATAGAGCCATCCGAGACGTACTGCTGAAGCGAAATGAAAATTAAGCGGAAGCACGTAGGAGGGCGGAGCCAGGCTAACAGAACAATGCCATCATAAGGAGATATAGGTAATTTTCCTTACTGGCCCCACTTTATCTGATGTTTACCTTTTCGAAATAGAAATCATGTTTTGAAGGACAAAAAGGTCAATGTTTTCAGATCTTAAGGTGTTCTAATAATTTTGGACACCACTGTAGATTTTGAAAACCAAAGTGGCAGCGCAAATGGATTGTCATTTTAAAAGTGTACTAAACATTCTTTAGGTATGACAGGAAAAAATGTCAGGAGTAAACATGTCTCACAGTAGCATGTAACTGCTTTAATAACAGAACACAATAACAATAATCTTCATTTTTTAACAAAACAAAAGTTTTTTTTTTTTAGCTTTAATCAGCGTACTTAATGTGCTTTATATTTTCATGATTTTGCAAAGTCTCTACAATCCTGGGTTTCAAACACATTCAATATGGTTATACTTAAAGTGCAGACTGCCATCTAGTGGAGTAAAAGTCTTTATCTGGAGATAATTCAACAGGAAAAAACACTACAATGTGTACTAAAGCAAATCCCACATCAATTTAGTAGTAAGTACCCTTCACTTAACTATAACAAAAAATATATATGTCTAACAAACCAAACAAAAAAGTCATTTTTACTGTTCACTTCCACTATGTATTCTTTGATGTAGTTTTAGATGGTCAATCCTGATAAATCCTTTCCCACATTCAGAGCATTTATGAGGTCTGTGCTCAGAATGAATCTTCTCATGTCGCCCGAGCGTCCCCCTAGATCCAAACATCTTCCCGCAATGGGAGCACACATGCTCTGTCATTCCCGAATGTTGCTGTTGGTGAGTAACCAGCTTCCCTTGGGTGTTAAAGCAGTCTCCACATTTGCTGCAGACGTATGGCTTCTCATCAGTGTGTGCCATCTTCTGGTGCTTCAGCATATAGGACACGGAGGTGAAACTCTTCTCGCACTCGGTGCAGTGGTACATTTTCTTTTCCGAGTGTTGCTGCATGTGCACCTTCAAGCTACTTTCCGAGCTTAGGCATTTTCCACACTCGGAGCATTTGTGGACTTTGATTCCCGCATGAATGTCTTGATGGTTCTTGTAGGTGTCTTGCCGGGTGAAGGTTTTGCCGCAGGTGCTACAATGTATGGGGAACTTACTAGAGTGAGTTAATTGGTGGCTCTTAAGAGTAGATGAGGTATTGAAGCCCAGACCGCATAGAGAACACTTGTGACGTCTTTCATCGGTGTGGATCAGCTTGTGAAGTTTAAGGTTTGCAAGCCTGGCAAAGCACTTGCCGCAGTTCTCGCAGTAAAAAGGTTTGTCCTCAGAGTGCGTGACCTGGTGGATCGTCATGCTACTCCTATAGCGAAACCTCTTATCACATTTTGAGCACTTATATCGTTTTTCCTCAGAGTGTACCAGCTGGTGTTTGGTGCAATCTCCTGATGAATGAAATCTTTTGCCACACTGCTCACAGGTGTAAGGCTTCTCTCCGGTGTGAATACGCTCGTGCAGTTTTAAGCTGTTGGGATGCTTGAAAGATTTGCTGCAGTAGGTGCACTTGTAAGGGGTGTCAGAGCTGTGGATTTTCATATGTGATGTAAGATGGGTCATCCTTTTGAAGGTTCGCTCACAGTCTGTGCAGTGAAAGGGGCGGTTGTCCTTGTGAATAAGCAGATGAGTGTTACGTTCATGCTTCCTCAGGAAACTCTTCCCACACACTGAACAGCTGAAAGGTTTGATCCCCGAATGGCTATTCAGGTGAGTTTCCAGCTCAACCTTTAGGGTAAACTTTTTGTCACATTGTGGACATGAAAAAGGCTTCTCGCCGGTGTGGGTCACCTTGTGGTTTCTCATAGCAGCTGCAGTGTTGAAAAGCTTCCCGCAATGATCACACTGATGAGGCAGATTTCCACCATGCAACCGCAGGTGAGTTTTTAGGCTACTTCTACGAGAAAAACCTTTCCCACATTGAGAACAACAGAATGGCTTTTCCCCTGTGTGGCCCCTTAGGTGATACCCTAAAGCGCTCTTCCTGATGAACTTTTTGTTGCAGTAAGAGCAGTTAAACAGCTTCTCACCTGTGTGCAAACGCATGTGTAAAGTGAGCTCATGTTTATCAACGTAACTACTTCCACAGGTGGGGCACTGGTGCGGCTTTTTTAAGGCGTGCACCTTCTCGTGGACTCTGAGGTCAGATTTTCTTTTGAAGCTCTTGCAACATTTTGTACACAGGTTGGATCTCAATGACTTGGGAGTAGTTGTGGATGGTAGATGAGGTTTCACTTCAGATTTGATTTGTCCCATTTGCATGGAACTGGTTGAAGGAATTATGTCATGAAGCATCACATCTGTATCTTCCTCTTCCTTGTCCCTAAAGGCACAAATCAAAGGTTTTGAAGAAAGCTGATTCTATGACAGCTAAACTAATGCTGGGTACACACCAAAAGATAATCGGGCTGATTTTCGGCCAATTTCTACAATCCTAGCTATGTCCCGATTATCTTGATAGTTCTACAGATTATTTTATCAGATTTTCACTTGGTGTGAGGTTTAAGAGTGTCCCGACCTGATCGGAAGAACGTTGGAGCCGCCCCAATTGTGAATGTTTAATATTTACAATCAGAAATCCTGATGTGTGTGGGGAACCCCGAGAACAAACACGCGCACCCTCTTGAGATTATCACGTGAAACGAAACAATATCCAATCAGAAAGTGAGATGATGGAAGCAGTCATGGTGCAGTACAAAGTGAAGTTGATGCAAAGTAAACTTCTACAGACCATGTTCCCGCTGTCTCCACGACTTCACCCAAACCCTTTTCTTTTTATCCCTTGAATTTTCTGTGAAAATCATTCCAAACACCATCATTGAATTTTCTTCCTGCATATCGTCCGCCATGCTTATTCTAAAGTCTTGCGAGATTTCCTGTGTTCACATTCGAGAGTCAGAAACAGGTTTAAAATCTGTTTGTGTGTGGTGTGCTATATTTGACACATCATGGTGGAAAATGGTTAAATCTAGGATTTTTTTACGCTCATTTATGGTCTATTACATTTTGAAAATCGTATAAGATGTTAAAAATCTTTTGGTGTGTACCCAGCATAATCCTACATAAGATGGTCAAAGCTGGCAGTTGGCTTTCACATTTCTTATTTTAAAGTGTTTATGTAGTAAGGAGAGACAAAGAAAAAATAAAAGTGTTAAAAGAAAACTACCACTTACCTGGTTTCACTTGACTGCTCCCTCTGAAACAAATAAACAACAAACATGTTTAAAAAAAGATGCTCTTTGCTAATGAAAAAGTAATGTTTGATGTTTATGATAGTCACATTTTTTTTAGGTTTGAAAGGTACAGCATCTTACCTTTAGACAGGTGATGTCCTTCATTTTATGTCCATGTTGAATTTTTTCCACTGATTCATATTTAATCACCATCTGGACCACAGTACTAATGTCCTCTTCTGTCTTGATGCTGCCTTCAGTCTTCATTATCTTTGATAGATCTTTCTCCACTGGATCCTGTGATGATCATGAAGTGATGCTTTTCAGACAGAATAAGTCTGCTTTCAGACCTTTGGTATTTATTATATTTTCCTTGCTGCAGTACTTGTCTCCCTGCACTTGCTAGTAATTTAAGAACCATGCATTTTCCTCTTTAGTGAAAGTGCAATGCACTTACCCTCTTACTTTCTGCTTTCCTCGCATTTGGTTTGATTTTGCTGTCATCTGAGAAGTGAGAACGACTCAAATGGTGCAGAAGCACAGAACAGTGAGTCTCCCTCAAACAAACAGGGCAACCCAGAGTCTTGTTTAACTCCCAGTAGCTCTGTAAGCAGCTTTTACACAAACTGTGACAGCATCTTAAAACAACCGGGTCTTTTAAAGCAGAAGAGCAAAGATAACAGTCTTTCACAGTAGATGGTGAGGTGGTAGCCATGGTTTCACAGCAGAGTCAAGGTGAACAAAAACAAGACCATAATCCATAAAGATAACAGATCAGCTATGATGTTGCTTCCAAACTATTTAACTAGCTGTAGATTATAAACAGTTTTGAAAATCGGTGAAACACAAAAAGCCCTTTTACCAAACGTTTCTGTGATCTAACAGAAGCCACTGACACCACTGTGTTCCTCTCCTTATTCTTTAGATGTGGTTGCAATGCATCATGAGGAGCTCTGGCTCCATCTAATGGCCAGGATGCCACCTCAGACATGATTGTTTATTAACAGACACAGAATGTCTTTAAAGGGATAGTTCAATCAAAAATGAATATTTTGTCTTTATTTACTCACTCTCATTTTGTTACAAACCTGTATAAAAACGAGGGGAGACAACTTCAAGTTATTTATTAAGCTTGTTATTAGAAATAAACTACTCTAAAAGGACTCTATTGGTATTGATTCTTTGCTTAAGTTTACTGGAAGTTACGTTTGTCCCATGAAAGTTGTTTGTTTATGGTGTTACTGCTGAAACCATTATATATACAGTATAAACACTATAATGCCAAAAGTTTTGGGCTACCTGCCTTTATATGCACATGAACCTGAATGACATCCCATTCTTAATCCATAGGGTTTAATATGGAGTTGGCCCGCCCTATAGCTATACAGCTTCAACTTCTTAAAAGACTTTCTGCAAGGTTTAGGAGTGTGTTTATGGGAATTTTTAACCATTCTTCCAGGTCAGACACTGATTTTGGACGAGAAGGCCTCGCTGGTAGTCTCCACTCTAATTCACCCCAAAGATGTTCTGTTGGGTTGAAGTCAGGACTCTTTGCAGGCCAGTCAAGTCCTCAACACCAAACTCGATCATCCATGTCTTTATGGACCTTGTTTTTTGCAATGGCGCACAGTCATGTTGGTTTAGAAGGGGTCATCCCCAAACATTCCCACAAAGTTGGGAGCATGAAATTGTCCAAAATGTCTTGGTATGATGAAGCTTTAAGAGTTCCTTTCACTGGGAGGATTGTAACACCTGAAATCAATGATTTGTAGGGGTGTCCCAAAACTTTTGGTAATATAGTGTATATGGTCTTTGTCGGCCATTGCATGTTTTTCTATAACTAGAATTCCTCGTTTTTCAGTGTTTTGACGTCTGGCCGACATTTTTTTTCAAGTCAGGCTAACGCTGAGTTTTGACATCAAGCCAACGTCGAGCTTCGACATTTGGCTGACGTTGGGTTTCGATGTCAGTCCGATGTTGGGGGTTTGACGTCTGGCCGATGTTGGGTTTTGACACTTCAGGCCGACGTTGGGTTTCGACGTCAGGCCGATGTTGGGTTTTGAATTCACTGTTACAGTTACTGATTGTATGCTTAATATACTTCAGTACTGACAATGTACTTTGAATATAACAATGTTTAAAATTTATAATGGTTTATTTTATTTCATTTGTACTTTCTGTGGTGCAGCCAGTGAAATTTTGGCAGGGCAAATTTTTGAGCCACTTGGCTGACCAGGCTAGTATGAAAACGCTTTGCAATGATCTCTGCCCCACAAAGATTTTATATAAAATAAGATCTGAGTAATCCACACATGACAATTCACTGAAAATACAGAGTTACAGTGCTTCCCTTGGGGCCCATCTTCATGATCTCACCTAAAGCAATATTTAAGGTTTTGAAAGCACTTTTATTTAGTATGAGTATTTATTTAATTGTCCCTATGTGGTTTGGAGTGTTCTGTGTTGTGCGTTTTTGTACTGGATGCCATTGAATGTCATTGCACTGTAAAACAAATTTACCTACGGGTATAATAAAAGTAACCTTACCTAACCTAGAGCCCCACAACTTCACGAGTCGGCCTTGAATAAACATGTTAAATAGTAGGCCCACATATAGCCTACCTACATAATCTGCACTAATCTGTCTCAAAGGCTGGGCAGGGAATGTAAATTGACTGACACTGTTGAATAGTCAACTCCCCACTTGAAAAGCAATTTTTAATGCAGTTCACCATTCCAAAAAAAAACTTAATATCAAAATAATGCCTACATGAGCACTGTCTACAAACGCAGGGTTAACGTTTGTGTGTTGATCAAAGCCGATGTATAAAAATTCTGTAAAATTCTTCAAATGAATTATAATATAAAAATAAGAATTATTATTAATAATGAATTATACATTATAAATTAATAATTATTATTTTTTATGAGACAAATTTAATATGTTATGTTATATACACTATATAGCAACACTAACACATGAAAATATAATAAAATAATTGTATTGCTATTATGGTTTTTAGATAAAAATGCCAGCAAATACATATTAAGGACATGGTTAATTTTGTGCTAAATAATAGTGTAAAAGTCATATAATATAAAGTAGTTCTACTTGAGTAGTACATTAGTGCACTTAAAATGATACCTCATATTAGTTATACTTAAACTGATTTTTAGTGTATTGATTACGTTTAAAAATTTATAAGAACTTAAAATAATATGTATATTTATTGTGGAATATAATTTATTTTATACAAATCCTTTAAGCCAATGGGGGCTGGCTTAGGATTGATGAACTTATCTTTATTGTTTAAATACGGTCTTACATACCTGCAAATACTTTCATATGCAGTAAAGCATGAGGTGCTTAAGAAAAAATCAATTATCACATTATTCACCAACACTGATAAGGGAAAAGATTAATTATTTTGGTATATAATATCAAAGGTAGAGCAATGCCAGGTATGTTGCCATTAAGACATGCAAAATATTTATATATATGGTGTCACAGTTTTATTGAAACAATATTCTCATACCATAATTACATATAATGAAGTTTACTGAGAGGGTTACAGATTAAAAACAGACCAATTTAGGTAGACATCCAAAATTGTTATTAATTAAGCATTCCAGGGAGTCCTATTTTTCTATAAATTTTCCAAAAGGTTCAGGTTTACCCACCACTAAGCATCATCTAAAAGTGCAAAATTTTGAGTCCATATATACACCTGTGAATATAAGTAGATCTTGTGACTCAGTAGTAACAACTTTTATCAAAACAAACACAATACTTGCATTTTATTTCCACTAATGCTGTATTGTTTCTTTAAGATGATTTCTTCAAATGAATTCTTTTACACATTCAGAGTCAATCTCCTGCTTTATTTCTCCTGAATGTTGTAGTTTGTGAGTAACCAGTTTTCCTTCAGTATTAAAACTGTCAAAACAGACATATGGCTTTTCATCAATGTGCACCATCTTCTGGTGCTTCCTCAGGTATGCCACGGAGCGGAAACTCTTCTCGCACTCGGCGCAGTGGAACATTTTCTTACCGAAGTGTTGCTCCATGTGCTTCTTCAAGCTACCAACCGAGCTCAGGCATTTTCCACACTCAGAGCATTTGCATTTTCCTTCATGAACATCTTGATGCCTTCTGAAGACGTCCTGGCGAGTGAAGGTTTTGCCACAGGTGCTGCAGGAGAACAGGGACTTCCTGGCGTGAATGTTTTGATGACCACGGAGAATTGATGAGGACTTGAAGGCTAAACCGCATTGAAAACACTTGTAAGGTCTTTCATCAGTGTGGATCGCCTTGTGTTTTGTTAGGGTATCGAGTCTGTTAAAGCTCTTTCCACACTTCTCACATTGGTAAGGTTTGTCCTCAGAATGAATGACTTTGTGGCTCCTCAGCCCACTGTTAAAGCGAAACCTCATATCACACTTTGAGCACTTGTACCGTTTTTTCTCTGAATGTACAGCCTGATGTCTGGTGCAATCACCTGATAAACGAAAGCTTTTTCCACACTTCTCACATCTGTAAGGCTTCTCTCCAGTGTGAATACTCTCATGCAGTTTTAGGTAGAAGGGAAGTTTGAAGGATTTGTTGCAGTAGGTGCACTTGTAAGGGGTGTCAGAGCTGTGGGTCTTTGTGTGTGTTGTTAGATGGCTCATCCTTTTGAAGCTTTTCTCGCACTGCGTGCAGTGAAAGGGGCGGTCGTCCTTGTGAATGAGTAGATGAGTGTTAAGTTCATGCTTCCTCAGGAAACTCTTCCTACACACTGAACAGCTGAAAGGTCTGATCCCCGAATGGCTATTCATGTGAGTCTCTAGCTCAATCTTTGTTATAAACTTTTTGTCACATTGTGGACATGGAAAAGGCCTCGCGCCAGTGTGGGCCACCTTGTGGATCCTCATAGCAGCTGCAGTGTTAAAAAGCTTCCCGCAATGATCACACTGATGAGGGAGATTACCAGCATGCAGCTGCAGGTGAGTTTTTAGGGTACTTTTTTGAGAAAAACTTTTCCCACATTGAGAACAAGAGAACGGCTTTTCCCCTGTGTGGTTCCTTAAGTGGGACTTTAAACACCTATTTCTGGTGAACTTTTTGTTGCAGTAAGAGCAGTTAAACAGCCTCTCACCTGTGTGCAGACGCATGTGTAATGTAAGCTCATGTTTACCAGCGTACCTCCTTCCACAGATGGAGCACTGGTGCGGCTTTGCTAAGATGTGCACTTTCTCGTGGGCTCTGAGGTCAGATTTTCTTTTGAAGCTCTTGCCACATTTTAAGCACAGATTGGACCTCAGTGACTTAGAAGTTGTTGTGGATGTATCAGGAGGTTCTTCTTTAGAGTTATTTTGCCAGAGCATCACATCTGTATCAACCTTCTCAACCCTAAAAACAAATCAATGGAAGAGAATGTAAAAGCTGATTCTGTGAGAGCTACACTACGCCAACATAAGGCGGTCAAGACTGTTGAATTTCACATTTTGTATTTTAAAGTGTTTATGAGAGATCTTTGATCCCAGACGTCTTCATTAAAAGAAAAATGCTCACCTGGTTTCACTTGACTGATCTCTCTGAAAACAAATAAAAATGTTTAGTATAGGTGTTTTCTGCTAGCCAGTAAGCTGCAATCCAATACTTTTTTAACGTTAAAAATAGAGAAGTAGTTTAGTACAAAAAATAAGTGTTCAAAACAGGCCCATCGCCAAGGGGACTTAGGGGGCAGGTACCCCACATTTGACACTGCGTGCCCCCCTGATCATATAGTCAAACGTATTATTTAAATATGTGAACTTGAGCACTTTCATAACGCTCACACACTCTCTTGGTCAAGGAATTAATGGGGCACGTTCAAGTTTAAACCGGTGCGCAACGTTTTGCTTAGCTTTCGGGGTGAACGTCATGTTTCCTGGAAACAGTGTGCGCCAGTGTGCAACAGGGTTTTCTCTTGTTTGGTGGGTGTGTCAAAAGTGCAGTCCAATCAGCGGCAACAGGTAAATAGACACACAGTACTAAAGAGACTGCTTGCACCATGGGTCTAAGTTGGAAAAATAGGTTTGTTCGACTTCATGCGGCGCCGCAAGAACCGACAGCCGGATGACATCAAAGTTCTGCGAGAGTGATTTAAAAGCAGACTCCTCCATGTGATTTTGCGAATCGCTCTCACGGAACTTTGACGTCATCCGGCTGTCGATTCTTGCAGTGCCGCATGAAGTCAAATAAGTCTGTTCTCTTTCATTCTGGACGGCAAAGACAGTGACTGTAAAGCAAGCGTATATTTTAGAGTATTTAACACATATTTGTTATCATTTTATCAGACTCTGAAAACATAAAAAAACACAATGGCCTTCTCAGCTGCCGTAGTTGCAACTCTTGCATCATCAGAACAGTGTGTTCATCACTGTACAACAAGTATCTTCAAAATTTAAATCTGATAATTTTACGCATTATTACATTAAAGGTAAAATCTAAAACATAATAATATGAAACAACAAAAAAATATTTAGGTAAACATCCCCAGAATAGCCCCTGTAATCCTTTCTTTGGCTGAATCCCAAACCGCCTATTTCCATACTATATAGTACGCAAAGTAGCGCAAAGTAGCGCTTTTTACATACTATGGAAGTAGGCGGTTTGGGATTCAACCTTTGACTCACCTCATTATTTATTCAAATACAACAGCCAATGGCAAGTCTCCAGCAGCATAACTTTCAATACGTTTGTTTTAGACGTTCTGTTTATTAAAATACACGAGTTTGGTTGTAGTAATTTGGTACAAATACAGTAATGTAGGTTTATATATCACTGGAGTTATTCTCGGCGCAGCATATGCAGTCTAAAAATCACATTTAGGCGGTTGTGTAACGTTATCAGCATATGTCTGAGGAAAAACTCGCGCGCAAAAATCCAGTTAATCTACATGACAGAAAAGATATAAGCGACCGCCGCGATTAGCTTAAGGTGAGTACACTTTTATATGCTAACTTACAGATCTGTTTATTTGCTACCTGTGTATTGTTATTATTATTGCGTTGTTGTTGGTGGAACAATACCCTTACATCGTGTATAGGTGTGAGATAACGTGTTTGTTGTCATTGTAGCCTGGACTTGTATATGTCTATTTCAAATGAGTTTGTTCAGTCTGTTTCTCACTTTATGAAGTGTGCCCCCCATGAAAACAAAATGCCCCCCGTTCTGTATTATCTGGCGACGGCCCTGGCTTAACGTTACACTATGATTATATGGTTTATTATAATCATTTTTGTGTGATGGAAAAAAACCCGTGCGATTATCATGCACAACTCGTCAGTAAAGCCGGTTCCGTGATTAGTCGTAACTGCTTTCTTGAGCGGTATTTATTTACTACACAGAGCCGTAGTTCACTGACAAGCTAACTGACAATATCGCATTCGCGTGTGTTAAATAAATGTATGTGCCTTGATAGGACAGTCCCACTAGACATCAGTAACTGATGACCCGTTTTCTTTTAAAGATCATTCATGCAAAAACATTCAGTATTCTCTTTAGTGAAAGTCCTATGTTAAACTTACCATCTCAATTTTTGCATTCCTCACGTGATGTGGTTTGATTTTGCTGTCATCTGAGAAGTGAGAAAGACTTAAATCCTGCAGAAGCACAGAACACCGAGTCTCCATCAAACAAACAGGACAACCCAGAGTCTTGTTGAATTCCCAGTAGCTCTGTAAGCAGCTTTTACACAAACTGTGACAGCATCTTAAGACAACCGAGTCTTTTAAAGAAGAAGTGCAAATATAACATTCCTTCACAGGTGATAGTGAGGCGATAGCCATGTTGTCACAGCACAGTCAGGATGAACAAAAACGAAAAAGTACTCCTTGAATATAACAGATCAGTTATGATGTTGCATCTGACCCATTTAACATCCTGCAGTTTATCAACAAAACGCTTTGAAAATTGGTGAAAAAAGACAAAAATAACCCTTTACCCAACTTTTATGTGATCTCACAGGAGCACATGATACTACTGTCTGTGTTTATCCTTTTATTCTTCAGATGTGGTTGCAATGCGTCAGATTTAAAAGGAGCTCTGGCTCCATCTAATGGTCAGGATGTTACCCTCAAAACCTTTACCTATTACAGACTAGAGGCTGACATTTTTTCGGGAATCCCGTGGGTCCCACGGGTCCCGCGGGATTCCCGTGGGATCGGGAACAAAATCACTATTAATCACGGGATTGGGACGGGACAGGAAAAAATGTCAGCGGGAGTGGACGGGACCGGGATCGTAATAAAACTATGATACCCAACTTTATACACAAATATGCAGTTTCTATAAATAAACTTAGTTAATATATTGTGTGCGTGCGTGCCTGTGTGTGTGTTTGCATGTTTAAGAAAGGTTGCATGAATTTTCACGAATGTGTCTCCCTGGTGCATAAGCGCTCCAACGCAGCCTGAGCGCTTATGAGAAAAGGGAACAGCAGCAAAGAGTATAGCGGCTCTGATCAAACGGAGAGATAAGTGTGTGACAAGAGTTGTGTTGCGAAGAGATTTCCTGCTGTTTGGATAGTTTCTGTGGTTTATTGTGTGCGTCAGTGCCGAATAGTTAGTTTTTTCTAGTTGTCTTTAAATTAGCAGCAAGATTACCGTGTCTTTTATCTTATATTGTCAGTTATCATTCATAATGTAAATGAAGCTGTTAGATAGCGCGAATCTTCTCATTAATAGTCATGGTACCCAGTTTATATTTGTGTTAGTTTATCTTTTACATATTTATTCAGTATTGTTTCCTTATATTGGAGATTGTATAGTTCTAATACTTATACAGTTATTTAACAATTCTAACAAATATAGTTATTTACTTTATGTGTTATCTGATACATGTGCTAGTCACATTTTAGAACATATGACACCATTTCGCGGTATCTTGTATATTTTTGCATATTTTGAACTTAATTACAGCTGTTAATGCTGGTTATTTAAACAAATGTATATTAATGTTCTTTCATAAGGCTTTTATTCTTGTTTATTATTTGTTGTTGCAGAACCACACAAACACAGATAGGCCTACTTAAGTGCATATTAATGGAAGGTTTTATGCCCATACTGCAACTGTGAATTAAACACCCATAATCCAATTATTCATCTGGTTCTTGTGTTCTGGACTCCAGACTTTGGGGTTATTAAACTATTGTAGACATGGAGTGAACTATGTATTGTTTTTCTTTTATTTGCTGTATTCCATTTTCTGGAGAAAATCTAGAAACCGGCTCAGCAGCTGGTCCAAAACAGGATGGAGAGCAGATTAAATCAAATTCTTTGTATGAACTTAACACTAGTTGAAGAAAAAAATATATGGGAGCGATACAGGAGCGGGAGTCAGTTTAAACAGGAGCGGGATGGGAGTGGGAGTCAATTTACCAGGAGCGGGATGGGATGGGATTATTTTTTAAACTTTGGTCTGGGAGTGGGACGGGACAAGATTTTTTTCTATGGGAGTGGGACGGGACAGGAGTGAAAATCCACTCCCGTGTCATCCTCTATTACAGACACAGCATTTCTCTTTGATATCCTATAATATTTGGATACGTAAGTTATTTAACTAAGTGGTAAATTGGTTTATATTACATAAGATAGAGGTCAACAGGGTCAAGATCTGATTGATAAGAAATGAGTGTAAATGTCTTAGTGTAACTACAGTACATCCTCTAGAACCTAAAGGGACATTTTCTTAATTGATAGCAACCAAAATTTGCTGTGTGAGGATTAGAGTACTACTTTGTTGTTTAAACACAGCCTTAAATACCTGCAAATACTTTTATCTAGTCAAGCTAGAAGTGCTAGAAAACTTAATCATAAAAAATTTTACCGTAAACCTTTAATCAGATTAATCATGAATACAGATGAGGAAAAAGATTCATCTTAAGTAGACATGCAAATTTCTTAAGACGTTTAATAAAGTTTTTTTGTCATTTTATACAAGATGCTAAAAATATGCAAATATATTTATTTCAGTATATTAATCATAAGACTTTAAAATAAAAGTAATAATTGACAGTATGATTTATTTCCTTTTAGCTGAGCTTTTAATACATTTCATTTTAAACAAATTTAGAAACCATACCTATTTCCTAATGGAGAGTGAACAGTGGGTTGAAGTTAACAGCGAAGGAAATTTTTTTTACTAAAGCAAAGCTGTATGAATTTATAAACAGCTTAGATCAATAGACCCTTTTACTGTTTGTACACAATGAAGACGAGGCAATGTATGCAAGCGCAGTTTGGCAACAGAAGTATGGCAAGAATAAGCAGTGAAGCAACACAGACAAAGTTATTTTTAAAAGTTGACTTCTAAAAAGTAACTACCTTTCAATTAATCATTAGGGCACTTAAAAAACACGTAAAAGTACTTGTAAAACACAAATGTGTATGAAATTATATGAACATTTAGTACACATAATTAAATTACTTGCATATAAAAACTAAGCAAATCAATATCTGTAAAAAAAAATGTTACGTATTATACTTGCTATTTGTTTCCACTAATGATGTATTATTTGTTTTGGACGATCAAATATGTTCCACATTTAGAGAATTACTGAGGTCTCTTTTCTCAGAGTTGATCTCATGCTTAATTTCTCCCAAATGTTGTAGTTGGTGAGTAACCAGTTTTCCTTCAGTATTATTAAAGCCGTCGAAAAAGACGTATGGCTTTTCGTCAATGTGCACCATCTTCTGGTGCTTCCTCAGGTATGCCACTGAGCTGAAACTCTTCTCGCATTCAGCACAGTGGTACATTTTCTTACCGAAGTGTTGCTGCATGTGCAGCTTCAAGCAACTTGCCGAGCTCAGGCATTTTCCACACTCAGAGCATTTGTAGACTTGAATCCCTGCATGAACATCTTGATGAATTTTGAAGGATCTTTGTCGAGTGAAGGTTTTGTCACAGATGCTGCAGTGTAGCAGGGTCTTGGAGTGAATCATTTTGTGTAACCTGAGCGAATTTGAAGTCTTGAAGGCCAAATCACATTGAGAACACTAACGTCTTGCATCAGTGTGAATCACCTTGTGGTTTTTCAGGTAATCGAGTCTGTTAAAGCTCTTTCCACACTTCTCACAGTGGTAAGGTTTGTCCTCAGAGTGAACGACTTTGTGTTTCTTCAGCGAACTGTTGAAGCGAAACCTCATATCACAAATTGAGCACTTGTACCGTTTTTCCTCTGAGTGAATCACCTGATGTCTAGTGCGATCCCTGTATGAATAAAAGCTTTTGCCACACTGTTCACAGCTGTAAGGCTTCTCTTCACTGTGAATACGCGTGTGCAGTTTTAGGTAGAAGGGAAGTTTGAAGGATTTGCTGCAGTAGGTGCACTTGTAAGGGGTGTCAGAGCTGTGGGTCTTTATGTGTGATGTCAGATGGCTCATCCTTTTGAAGCTTTTCTCGCACTGCGTGCAGTGAAAGGGGCGGTCGTCCTTGTGAACAACCTGATGAGTGTTAAGTACCTGCTTCGTTACGAAACTCTTCCCACACACTGAACAGCTGAATGGTTTGATCCCTGAATGGCTATACAGGTGAGTCTTCAGCTCATCCTTTCGGATAAACTTTTTGTCACATTGTGGACATGGAAGAGGCTTCTCTCCTGTGTGGGTCAACTTGTGGATCCTCCTAGCATCTGCACTGTTAAAAAGCTTCCCGCAATGATCACACTGATAAGGCAGATTTCCTGCATGCAACCGCAGGTGATTTTTTAGGGCACTTTTTTGAGAAAAACGTATCCCACATTGAGAACAAAAGAACGGCTTTTCCCCTGTGTGGCTCCTTAAGTGTAACTTCAAACATTTCTCTCTGGTGAACTTTTTCTCACAGTGAGGGCAGTTAAACAGCTTCTCACCTGTGTGCAGACGCATGTGTAATGTGAGCTCAGCTTTACGAGCATAACTCTTTTCACAGGTAAAGCACTGATATGGCTTTCTTAAGACGTGCACTTTTTCGTGAGCTCTCAGGTCAGATTTTTTTTCGAATCTCTTGCCGCATTTTGGACACAGGTTGGACCTCAATGATTTTGATGTAGCTGTGGGTGGTGGATGAGGTTCCTCTTCAGATTCACTTGTTGTAGGAATAACGTCATGTAGCATCACATCTGCATCTACGTCCTCGTCCCTAGAAGCACACATCAAAGTTTTTTATATGATGCAATAGAAAAGCTGATTCTATGACAGCTTAAACTAAGCCAACATAAAACAGTGAAAGACACAGACACTGAATGCCATTCAAATCATAGACCAAAGTTTATTGGAGACAGTTCACATTATATAGGGTACAGAAAAGAAACGTCTGCTAGACGCTAGGCAATGTCTGGAACAATAGCATGATTGACACAAGCAAGTCTTGATATTACTGATACATAAATAATCATTCGAAGTTATACGATGCAAACAAGGACGTGGTGATTAGAACAGGGAAGTTCAATAGAACTAACTGTGACCTGGTTGACCTGCCTGCACCAGGTTTCTACATTAACAAAGGAAATGTCACAACTCCCTATCAACTTAGTAAATGCAAGGTCATCAATCAAAAGTTACCATTGCTTCATAAGTCATACAAGTATAACAATAAACAATGTAAAGAACAGAATACAGAATAACGGATTAGATATTGTAGTGGGAGATTTTTTATTTTAATTATAGTTTATGGACTTATAATTGTTATATGCAAAATCCTGTTCTTCTGTTCTTGTGGAAGATTTTTTGTTATTTTTGTCTTTTCAACAATAAATGGTCCAAGGACTAGAACATTATACAAAGTCCTATCAGATAAGATAAAAGGGGCTTAGTGAATGAGATAAGTAACAAATCATGAACAAGTTAGAAAACCCAGTAAACGGTTGAGTTCACTGAGAACAAAATAATTTCTTCTATTTGACTAGATGTGCTTCAACTAATATGTTTCTTAATCATTGATAAATTGAAGGTTATTTTGTAAGTGACGCTGGAACTAAGATGAGGATGTTTGGTTCATGGGTGGAGATGGGATGACTATGTATTTTTCAGTATCTTGTTTTCTGTTAACAGTGTGTCTGTGTTTGATCCTTGATCTTCACTCTTTAATAGTATTATTGAATGCGACTAAAATTCCACGACAATATATATATATATATATATAAATATATATAAATATGGGGTGGGGTTTAAATTCTAACACCATTTTTATATTTCAGAGTGTTTATGTAAGTAAAGATGTTTGATCCCGGACATATTTGTTTTAAGAAAAATAGCTCTTACCTGGTTTCACCTGACTGCTCCCTCTGTAAACAAATAAAACAAAGGGGTTAAAAGCAGGGTTTACAACAAAGATAACCCAGGGTTAAGTCCAGTGTGAAAAGCCCTAGAGAGCGCTTAATGATAACTAATCCCACATTTTAAAAATTACAAAACTAATTTCCCAATAGAAATGCAATTAAAAGGTGAAAACATTTGAAAAATAACTTAATTTACACAAAATTTGTGCTCCAGCTGCTTTTTGGCCACCAATTTATTTTTTAGAACTTGACCAATCATATTCCTGGTACACGCCCACACATAGAGTTGTGGGACAGGACAATAAAGCTTCTACACATTAAAATTTTCTTAAAATATTTTTTCATAATAATGTCTTTTAGACTGAAAGAGTATGTAACATTGGCAGAATTTTTACAAGATCTTAGGAGCAATGATAGTTTATTTTTTATTATTGATTATTACTGTATCAAGAGCTCTCATTCTGGAAAAAACAACATCCTATTGTTGCCCGGCGCCTAATTTATTTAAGATCATGCATTTTTTAGTTAACACCACAGAACCGCAGAAGTAAAAACAAAAAAACATCTTCCTCTCTCTTATACAATGAGTACCATTTAGCAAAGACTCGCAGTGTACGTGCATTTCAAATACAATAGAAATATACAAACAAATTTGAAAAGAAAATATTTTTGACCCCATAAAACCCTGACTTTGCATCTGTAGAGTGATGTATAGTGACACTTACCATCACAGTTTCTGCTTTCCTAGCATGGTTTGGTTTTGCATTGCTGTCATGAGAGAATTTACGCACTGTGGCAAAGCAGGAAACACTCAGATACTGCAGAAGCACAGAACAGTGAGTCTCCTTTAAACAAACAGGACAACCCAAAGTCTTGTTGAACTCCCAATAGCTGTATAAACAGCTTTTACACAAACTGTGACAGCATCTTAAAACAACCGAGTCTTTTAAAGAAAAAGAGCAAAGGTAACAGTCCTTCACAGGCGAGGGTGAGATGTTAGCCATGTTGTCACATCACATTCAGACTGTGTTTAAGCATCTAGTCTAGCAGACTTCCTTAAGCCCTCCCCCATACTGTACTTGTCAACATTTGAAAATAAGGGACATTTCTTAACCCCAACATTATCCCCTATTCTACAGCCCACTTAGACAGGTATAATCTCAAAACCCAGGACTGAGCAGCAGAGATCTGATATCAGGGACCACGAAGAGAGACAGACAACAATATCCCTTTCATATCACAGTAAAAGGTTTATTGAGAAGGATTTACATTTTATAAGGAGGAAAGAGGACAATTGATCACCTCCAAACAATAGCATGAAAATGTCTGGACGGACGGTCTCCTAACCAACACTCATGTGATAAACAAGTATGATAAATGATACTTAATGATTCATTGACAGATTATAACTGGATAGGGGGTTGAAACAGAGAGCACAGGAAGAGGGAAGTTACCCCAGGTCACATGACCTTAGTTAACCAGTTCATGTCTGTGATTATATTAATAATATAAGTTTAACATAATACAAAATATAATCAAAAGAGTAATATAAAAACTAGGGCTGTCAAAAGATTAATCACGATTAATCGCATACAAAATAAAAGTTTGTGTTTGCATAAAATATGTGTGTGCACTGTGTGTAATTATTTTGTATATATAAATACACACACACATGGATGCATGTATTTTAGAAACATTACCTTGTGTGTATATATATATATTTACTTATTTTGATATAATTGATATTATATATATACATGGGATATAAATGGAAGTAGCTGAATATATTAAACGTGTGAGTGCAGAGCTAAAGTTCACCTTTTCTCTGCACAGTCTGAATTGTGCAGACGAAAATGCCTCTTGCAAGATATTAAAATAATTTTAAACTGTTTTGGGTTATGACTTTAATTATTCATGTGTTCAACAAGGTAAAAATTCCACAACAATACAAGTCTGGTTAATGGTACATTTGTAATGGTACAGTGACAGAGAAGTTAAAATTAAGAACAAGGAAGATGCTCGTGTCAACATGACCTGAGCTGACCAGTTCATTGCGAGTTTCGGCACGTCTAAAGAAATTGGCTCAATCTTAATATTTGCAAGCTAAGACAAATGAAAGTTACCATTGCTTTGTAGTGGGAGATTTTTTATTTTTATTATAGTTTATGAACTTATAATGGTTAAATGCAAAATCTTGTTCTTGCGGAAGATTTTTTGTTCTTTTTGTCTTTTCAGCAGTAAAATGTCCAAGGACTAGAACATTATACAAAGTCCTATCAGATAAGATAAAGGGGGCTTAGTGAATGAGATAAGTAACAAATCATGAACAAGTTAGAAAACCCAGTAAACGGTCGAAATAATTTCTTCTATTTGACTAGATGTGCTTCAACTGATATGTTTCTTAATCATTGATAAATGGAAGGTTTTGACATGACTATGTATTTTTCAGTATCTTGCTATAAATATGTGTACAACTTTGTTAACGGGGCTCTCAACTTTGTAAACGGGGCTCTCGTTACTTCTGCATACAGAGGGTGAGAGACTATTCTATAGAATATAATAAATCAGACAAAGAAAATTCTGTTAACAGTGTGTCTGTGTTTGATCCTTGACCTTCACTCTTTAATAGTATTATTGAATGCGACTAAAATTCCATGACAGCTTCATAACCCTACTGAAAAATCCAGCTAAGACCAGCATAAGCTGGTGATCTGGTTTTAGCTGGTCTCCCAGCTTGGTTTTAGCAAGCTGGTCTAGCTGTGTTTTGGTCACTTTTTAAGCTGGTCTAGCTGGACTTAGCTTAGCTTGACCAGCTTTGCCAGGCTGGGAGGACTAGCTTAGAACAGCTACTGCCACCTAAAACCAGCCACCAGTTTATGTTGGTCTTTGCTGGATTTTTCAGTAGGGAAGAAATATGAGGATAACATAATGAGGATTATGCAGGGTTATATGAAAAACATTAAACGTATAAATGTGGAGTGTGGGGAAAAACTTCTTAATTCTAACAAACATATTATGTAATGCAGGTCTTTTTTGAAAATACAAAATTTGGATAGAAAAATAAAAAAGCTGAAAAGAAATAAAGCATACATTGACTACAATTGTATCTGTTATTATTTTTAATTCTCTCTTGCAGTAATATTTTAGCAATTCTTCTGGGTCTTGACTCATAAGCATTGTACAGGTGTTGTGTAAATGAAAAATATATTTCTCACATTAACTTTTTTTATACAAATCTAATTGCATGCATACATAAAACTACCTATTATACAGTAGTATATAGTAGCTACATTTCACTTAAGTGTAACCAATGCCTGCACGGCTTACAAAGAAGGAAAAAATCTTAGATTTTTAATAGAAAAACAATAAACAAACATAATGCTAAATATTATCTCCACTCACCAATTATTTTTTAATGTTTTAGATGGTGGCTCTTATTAAATTCTTTACCAAACTGAGTATCATTGAGGTCTCTCTTCTGAATCGTGATTCGTGAGTGAATCAAAAAGTGAATCGTCTCATGCCAACCGATCCTCTCTATACATCTATACCTTCCCGCAATGGGAGCAAGTGTGCTCCTTCTGTCCTGAATGTTGCAGCTGGTTAGTAACCAGTATCCCTTTGGTATTATTTACAGCTTCTCATCAATGTGCACCATCTTCTGGTGCTTCCTCAGGCATCCCACTGTGGTGAAACTCTTCTCACACTCAGCACAGTGGTACATTTTCCTTTCAAAGTGTTGCTCCATGTGGTTCTTCAAGTGACTTGCCGAGCTCAGGCATTTTCCACACTCAGAGCATTTGTAGACTTGAATCCCTGCATGAACGTCTTGATGAATTTTGAAGGATTTTTGGCGAGTGAAGGTTTTGTCACAGATGCTGCAGTGCAGCAGGGTCTTGGAGTGAATCATTTTGTGTAACCTGAGCGAAGATGAAGTCTTGAAAGCCAAATCACATTGAGAACACTTATAAGGTCTTTCATCAGTGTGGATCGCTCTATGGTTTTTCAGGGTATCGAGTCTGTTGAAGCTCTTTCCACACTTCTCACAGTGGTAAGGTTTGTCCTCAGAGTGAACGGCTTTGTGGCTCCTCAGCGAACTGTTGAAGCGAAACCTCATATCACAGACTGAGCACTTGTACCGTTTTTCCTCTGAATGTACAGCCTGATGTTTGGTGCAATCACCTGATAAACGAAAGCTTTTTCCACACTTCTCACAGCTGTAAGGCTTCTCTTCACTGTGAATACTCTCATGCAGTTTAAGGTAGAAGGGAAGTTTGAAGGATTTGCTGCAGTAGGTGCACTTGTAAGGGGTGTCAGAGCTGTGGGTCTTAATGTGTGATGTTAAATGGCTCATCCTTTTGAAGCTTTTCTCGCACTGTGTGCAGTGAAAGGGACGGTCGTCCTTGTGAACGACCTGATGAGTGTTAAGTACCTGCTTCGTTACGAAACTCTTCCCACACACTGAACAGCTGAATGGTTTGATTCCTGAATGGCTATAGAGGTGAGTCTTCAGCTCAATCTTTAGGATAAACTTTTTGTCACATTGTGGACATGGAAAAGGCCTCTCACCGGTGTGGGTCACCTTGTGGCTCCTCATAGCACCTGCACTGTTAAAAAGCTTTCCGCAATGATCACACTGATAAGGCAGATTTCCTGCATGCAGCCGCAGGTGATTTTTTACGGCACTTTTTTGAGAAAAACTTTTCCCACATTGAGAACAAGAGAACGGCTTTTCCCCTGTGTGGCTCCTTAAGTGGGACTTCAAACATTTCTCTCTGGTGAACTTTTTCTCACAGTGAGGGCAGTTAAACAGCTTCTCACCTGTGTGCAGACGCATGTGTAAAGTAAGCTCATCTTTCCCAGCGTAACTCTTTCCACAGGTGGAACACTGATACGGCTTTCTTAAGGCGTGCACTTTTTCGTGAGCTCTCAGGTCAGATTTTTTTTCGAATCTCTTGCCGCATTTTACACACAGGATGGACCTCAACGATTTCGATGTAGCTGTGGGTGGTGGATGAGGTTCCTCTTCAGATTCACTTGTTGAAGGAATTACGTCATGTAGCATCACATCTGCATATACATCCTCGTCCCTAGAAGCACACATCAAAGTTTTTTATATAATGCAATAAAAAATTTGATTCTATAACAGCTTAAACTAAGCCAACATAAAACAGTGAAAGACACAGACACTGAATGCTAGGGATGCACCGAAATGAAAAATCTTGGCCGAAACCGAAAACGAGGAAACCAAGGCCGAAAACCGAAACACGAAAGAAATTATGCTAATTATTAGTACCATTGCATTTATGGCTATGGCTGTGTACTAACTTTATTCAAATCAAGGCATTGCAATTGCATAAAATTATATTAAAGTTTCAAAGAATAAATCAATTACAAATTATGCAAATATTTATTTAGCACAACAATGCACAGTACAAAATAAAATTGAAAATTTCAAACTAAAATGTTTAACTTGACCCCACTCATAATGAAAATAATATAAATAATAATGTACAGGCCAGTAGGTTTTAAAATTAAACGTTCTCTTATAAAAACATAGTGCATTTAGGTCAAGTGCATTTTAATTTTTTCTCTGTAGGACTGCTACAAGAAAGTGCATTCAGAACAAGTGCAACTGCTTAAAGAAACAACAATATTTTTTCTCTGTAGGCCTTCAACATAACAGTGTATCAAAACTGTAGAACTTTAACAACAACAACTGCACCAAGAATTGCAGATGTGCAAAGTGGATAATAAATATTTAAACATAGACAAGCAAGCCGATTCTACTTCTTGAGGTAAAGTGGCAGGTTTTTCTTGATGAAAAGTAGCTTCTCTGCTTTATCACAGTGAAGTCTGTTCCTCTTCTCATCGAGAACATGAGCTGCTGCACTGAACAGTCTCTCACTGTCAGTGCTTGTGCATGGAGCAGACAAGTACTTGCGTGCCATCTTTGCCAGGTCAGGAAAGCGGCTGTGATTACTTCTCCAGTAGGCAAGAGGGTTATCACTTCTAGGGATGGGGACTTCAGACAGATAACCATCTAGCTGTTGAGCGGTTGAACTTGTCATCTGCCTGACATTTTAGAAAGATTTGAGAGAGAGTATTTAAATAGGGCAAGTGCATAAATAAACATTTTTATGGAAGAAAAATAATGACAAAAGTTTTTGAATTAAAATAGCCTGTTGAATTGTACTACCTGAAAAAAAATGCATTGTATTAACCGTACTTGAATTTTAATGCATTGTATTTTTATGTTTTTGAATTAAAACAGCCTGTTGAATTGTACTACCTGAAAAAAAATGCATTGTATTAACCATGCTTGAATTTTAATGCATTGTATTTTTAGGTTTTGCATTTTTAAGGGCTGAAATTCAACATGCGTGTATATTTTCTGTATTAAAAATTCAATAGTCCACATTCACCTTTTAGATTTCACTTTAAAATATTAGGTCTGTTTAAAAATACAACGTAAAATATTCAGCAGGCAAGTTTCAGTCCATTTAAATTCGCGTCCAAAAATTCAAGTCCAAAAATTCAGTCGTACAGATTTCAACATTTAACATCCGGGAACTCCAGGAAAAGCAGTAGAGTACCGAGTATAATCTCATCTGCTGTTAATCGATCTGGCCAGCAGGTGGTGCACGTGTTCGCCAAAACTTTGTACATGTAAGATGATTTATCCACTGCAGTGATGAATGTTGGCTTTTATGTTCAGTTTTAGTAGAACAACTGTAATACACTCATACAGAGAGTGTATTGTTTGGTTATGTTATTGACAGGATACTAAACGGTTTTTAAATGCCATATAAATTAAATAGGGCCTTTCTGCCTGCTATTGGCTTCGTTTCTCAAAAGCTAAGTTGATTGTAGATTTTATTGGTGGCAATCTACCATCTTCTTATGCCTACGAGAAACGGACACGTTTTTGTAATTCGTCACCTCAGTTTATAAACCATACTCGGATTATTGAACTGTTCAAGTTACAAATTGTGCGCGCGGATTAATAAACCATACGCACAATTAAACAATCAGTGCTCTCAGATTTTCAATCCATATCCACAAATTCATAAACAGCTGCACACGCTTTCGCAATGGTTTTGCAAACTGAGTCCACTACCGCAGAGGTCCCCAACCACCGGGTCGTGGACAAGTTGCCACCGGTCGCAAGAACATCCTGAAAAAATGTCTATAATAGCTACGTTATAGTTTAATCAGGTGTTTTGTCCTTTACGAGCCGACTTCAAATAACATATCAATCCACTTCTATACAGGGCCGCGCTCTCTCTTTTTCTTTCTCTCTCTCTCTCTCTCTCTCTCTCTCTCTCTCTCTCTCTCTCTCTCTCTCTCTCTCTGCCAGCGCATCGGCGATCACATTGCTGTCATTAGAGTTCAAGCATACAGTACTTCTAAAACACAATCGATCAAAGAATTGCAAAGGTATGACTTTATGAATAAAATGAAGACATTCATTTGATATCGCAAATGAAACTAATTGCAGGCAGGCGCGGAGCTATGCCCCGCCCAATCAGCTGGCCCGCCCAATCAGAAATGAAAAAAAAAAATAATACTCGGGACGTCGGGGTAGCGATTTTGCGAGCCCTGCATAGGTTTGTTTTGTAGAAAGACTTTCTTTAAAGTGAATTTCGTTTTGTATAAATTGTATCTCAATATTAATCAATGATTAATCAAACAATTGCCTCGATTTAATAAATAAGAAGCAAACCAAGAACGTCTGTGGTGTGGATTATAGTGAACCCACTATATTTCCGCAGCCTATTCTTTCTGCTTTTAATGCATTTCTTAAATGAATGTCTCAATTACACAGTAGGCTTATAGGTTGTTATGATAGGCTATTTGTTGCTAAAAGCAATAGACTATATTGTATAAAGTGTAGCAATAAACATGTCGTGACTTAGTGCTGAGTTAGAGAGCTGGTAGGCTATCAAACAACATCACTGTGATCAGATGTTTCCTTTCTATTTTTTACCCCGCTGTCATATTTGTTGTGTGTTTATGTTATTGAGAGGAAAGCGCGCAGCACATATTTATAACGTATTGTTATTCAAAATACGTTTTCCACTTGCTTGCAAAAAAAGTTCTCAAAGTGATCATGGCTGAAAGCTGCTCGGGAATATTTTTTTCATTAGAACCATATAACGCAACATTCAACTTCTTTATAATAGTTTTTAAATAGTTATCAGGCTTACTTATAATTTTACTGTTTTTAACATAACATGCAATAGGTAAAATACACCATATGAAGTTGTATCCATGTCTAACTGTCCCGGGGCTATGGCGAATTCCTGTCGGGCTACAAAGATGTATCTGCGCCCTGCCCGTCGGAGGAAAAAATATTGTAATGGGTTTGCATTCTCTCAGATTTAGTTAGGTAATTATATTGTATGTAATTCGGTGTCATCTTGTTAGTTATTACTATCCCCACTAACAAGTGAAACTGTCAGGAAATGAAGTGAAAGCATAACTAAACCCATTATTCCTTTCGTGTTCACGTCTGAAATGCGCGCTCCTCGGCTCCGCTCTTTACGAGTACCCGCTTCTTATGGTCATCAAAAAGTATATTAAATGTTTATTTATTTGTCATTTCGTTTAACCTCAGAGTCAAACATTATTCTAGCAATTCCCTTTTTCTTTCTTTATTTAGTAAGTTAACTTAAATATGTGAGAACGAAAATATATTTTTAGTGATTTGTATGAAGAGAATATGATGTTAGAAGCTTTATTTTATAACACAAAATAGTGACTGCACACTCACTTGCAAAAATTATTTATTATAACCAACGTATCGGCAAATAGCCTTCGTCAAGGTATGTGTTCGCTCAGAGTGAAGCTTCATTTTAAGCATTTAGTAGCTTAATTTATTTAAACAGTTTTAATAGGCTATTTTAAAAAGTATTAGGTTTTTTGTGTTCATTTATATTTCTTGTCACTGTGTGCAGGTTCTTTTTTGTAGGCTATATGACAGCCCAATAATTTTTTTAACCAAAAAGGCTTAATTAATGTCATGTTGCATTACAATTTAAAGTATATCAATAATGTCAAAAATGTGACGTGCAGTTCGGGTGTTCTCACCAATACGCTTGTGATTCCTGAAGTTTTGACGAATTTTATAGACTTGTTATAGTTTCTTATTCAAAAGTGACACCCATAGATTCAGGTCCACCCGGACTTAATCCATGCCCACCCATATGTCACGTTCTGCATCCGCCACTGAAAGGGTGACTTCAGATGATGAAATGTAACCATTGATTTTTTTGGATGCTTTTAGTCACCAACAAAAATTCTCACAGACACAGTTACATTTGTGCTATTGTAGTTTGGACGTGTTTATTATTATTCTGTAATATGGAAAAAATATAAATAATAAAAAAAAATTGTAGGGGTTGTCCTCGGTATTTGAAAAATCCTGGCTACGGCCTTAATGACAGCAATGTGATCGCCGATGCGCTGGTAGAGAGAGAGAGAGAGAGAGAGAGAGAGAGAGAGAGAGAGAGAGAGAGAGAGACAAAGAAAAAGAGTGAGCACGGCCCTGTATAGAAGTGGATTGATATGTTATTTGAAGTCGGCTCGTAAAGGACAAAACACCTGATTAAACTATAACGTAGCTATTATACAAATTTTTTCAGGATGTTCTTGCGACCGGTGGCAACTTGTCCACGACCCGGTGGTTGGGGACCTCTGCGGTAGTGGACTCAGTTTGCAAAACCATTGCGAAAGCGTGTGCACTGTTTATGAATTTGTGGATATGGATTGAAAATCTGAGAGCACTGATTGTTTAATTGTGCGTATGGTTTATTAATCCGCGCGCACAATTTGTAACTTGAACAGTTCAATAATCCGAGTATGGTTTATAAACTGAGGTGACGAATTACAAAAACGTGTCCGTTTCTCGTAGGCATAAGAAGATGGTAGATTGCCACCAATAAAATCTACAATCAACTTAGCTTTTGAGAAACGAAGCCAATAGCAGGCAGAAAGGCCCTATTTAATTTATATGGCATTTAAAAACCGTTTAGTATCCTGTCAATAACATAACCAAACAATACACTCTCTGTATGAGTGTATTACAGTTGTTCTACTAAAACTGAACATAAAAGCCAACATTCATCACTGCAGTGGATAAATCATCTTACATGTACAAAGTTTTGGCGAACACGTGCACCACCTGCTGGCCAGATCGATTAACAGCAGATGAGATTATACTCGGTACTCTACTGCTTTTCCTGCAGTTCCCGGATGTTAAATGTTGAAATCTGTACGACTGAATTTTTGGACTTGAATTTTTGGACGCGAATTTAAATGGACTGAAACTTGCCTGCTGAATATTTTACGTTGTATTTTTAAACAGACCGAATATTTTAAAGTGAAATCTAAAAGGTGAATGTGGACTATTGAATTTTTAATACAGAAAATATACACGCATGTTGAATTTCAGCCCTTAAAAATGCAAAACCTAAAAATACAATGCATTAAAATTCAAGCACGGTTAATACAATGCATTTTTTTCAGGTAGTACAATTCAACAGGCTGTTTTAATTCAAAAACATAAAAATACAATGCATTTAAATTCAAGTACGGTTAATACAATGCATTTTTTTTCAGGTAGTACAATTCAACAGGCTATTTTAATTCAAAAACTTTTGTCATTATTTTTCTTCCATACATTTTTATCTAATTAAAACAAATATCTAGCAGAAATATGGCTACAATCTGATATATAGTATAAGTCACATATATAGTATAAGTACAGAATATAGCCTACCTATTACTATTATGTGAGGCACTTTCTTGCAGGATTTCACTGAACATATCAGACAATGAGGGTGCATGCCCCTCATCTGGTGCAGAGAGACGCGTCTTTTTTTCTGCGCTCTGATCTCCTTCTTCTGCGCTGGGCGCTGCTCCGTCTTCACGCGGGTATTCCGCATCCATCGTGTCCTGGATCATTTCTCGTGCGCGTTGCTTTATTTCCGCATCCAAGTAATGGTCTTTATAACGCGGATCAAGTACAGTCGCGATGAAGTGCAGAGGATCCGAATAGATCTCCGTGAAACGTGTGGTGACAGACTCTAAGAGTGTACTTTTCATTGTTTTCACTCCGTGGTCCGTCACAACCTCTTTGCTTAGGAGACGCTTTAGTGCTGCGATTAAAGGAATAACGTCCGCTACAGATGCATCAGAGGAGCTTATCTCTTTAGTTAGCTGTTCAAAGGGTGCAAGAAGAGAGAGAATGTTCTCTATTAAGACCCACTGGTGTGAAGTGAATGTCGCGGGGAGCTCGTGGTCTGCGCTATATGCAGCCAAGACTCGCTTTTGCGCAAAGAGGCTTTGCAACATGTAAAAAGTGCTGTTCCATCGTGTACTCACGTCTTGCTGGAACCGTTTTAATGGTGTTCCAAGCTGATCTTGCATAGACTGCAAGCGGGAATAGGCCAGCTGAGAATGTTTGAAGTGGCCAACAATTCTTCTGCCTATACCCAGTACGTCTTTTACGCTGCGTTGAGACAACACTCCTTCATTCACAGCTAAATGTAGTGTGTGGGCCATGCACCGTATTCCCTTCAGCTGGCTGTCTTCTATCGCTTTTGTCATATTTCTTGCATTGTCACTGACAATGACATGCACTTTAGATTTGTCGATATGCCATGTGTCGAACATATTGGCGAATGCATCAGAAATGGCTGCTGCTGTATGTGACCCTCGAAACTCTTGTGAATGGAGCAGAATCTTTTGCAGCTGGAAATCCGCATCGATCCATTGTGCGGTTAGACTGAGCATACTGGTAATGCTGACGTCTGAGCTCCATATATCTGTAGTGAAACTGATTGCTGACATACCTGCAGCTATATGCTCATGGACGTGAGTTGCAACAACATTAAACAGCTCTGGTAAACACACCTCTGATAAATGTCGTCTGCTTGGCATGACATAACGTGGCTCAATGTGCTCGATCAGCCTACAAAATCCCACATCTTCTACGACAGAGAATGGCTGATCATCTAAGGCAATAAATTCCATGATCTTTTGTGTAATGCCTTTTGCCTTGACACCATCACTGGGAAACTTCCTTGCCTTTTCAAAAACGTCCGCCACAGACATAGTGGGTGTGCTCGGAGGCGTTTTCCTTTTCTGTGCCGCGTTCCTCTCATATTCAGCGTAGCGATCGGAATGTTTGGATTTAAGGTGATAAATTAAACCCGACGTGGAGGTCTTTGCAGATGCACCCCCTCTTGAAATCTCAGCATTACAGGTTTTGCAAATCGCTGTCCGTGGGTCTTTCTCAGAAACACTGAAATAAGTCCACACCGCAGACATGTTGCTTCAAACAAGCACGTGCAGGTTGCGGTTCTGTTTGCGTCATCACAACATTTCGGCCGTATTGTTTCGGTCATTAAAGTCTTTCGGCCGAAAACCGAAAATGCACTTTTGAGCCATTTTCGGCCGAAAATTTTCGGTGGCCGAATATTCGGTGCATCCCTACTGAATGCCATTCAAATCATAGACCAAAGTTTATTGGAGAAAGTTCACATAGGGTACAGAAAGAAAACGCCTGCTAGACACTAGGAAATTTATGGAACAATCGCATGATCGACACCTGAGTAAACAAGTCTGGATATTGATACATAAATAATCATGAGTTATACGATGCAAGCAAGGATGTGGTGATCTGGTTGACCTGCCTGCACCAGGCTTCTACATTAACAAAGGAAATGTCCCAACTCCCTCTCAACTTAGTAAATGCAAGCTCATCAATCAAAAGTTACCATTGCTTCATAAGTCATACGAGTATAACAATGCACAAGATTGTAATATTGACATATTTGTTTTAAGAAAAATAGCTCTTACCTGGTTTCACTTGACTGCTCTCTCTGAAAACAAATAAAACAACGTGTTAAGAATGTAGATGCTTTATAGGAAGTAAGCTGGATGTTATTTATATTATTAAATTGATTTCCACTGATTCATATTTGACCTCCAGTTAATGTCGTCTTCTGTCTTGATGCTGCCCATAGTGTTCATTATCTCTGACAGTTTCTTCACCACTGACTTCAGTCATCTATTTATGTTAATATGGAGTGACTCTATTAGAGCAAATATGCTACCAAACATTTGTTGTTTTTATTGTTAGAGGAGCGGTAAGTAACATTGACTTTTAGTGGTTATACTGCAGTATAAAATGTTGGACAGCATACGTTTATCTGCTCATTTTTATGTTTGCAATGTTTTTTATAACTCAATCTGCAGTTCATATCAGGGGTTGGCGTCCACAACATTTTTAGTTTTTTAGAGATATGTGAACAACTTAACATGTTTCCTAAATATGTACAAGTTTCTGTCAAAAAATCATAACGTTCGAACATTTTATTCTGACGCTAAATTTCCATCTTCTAATGTCTCAGCGGTTCTCAAGTAAGATATAAAATTGTCTAGGTCACACATGCTCTGGGTGGGATAAAGAGTTGACAGGATTTCACGGATTTTGACAAATGTGGGTAAGTTTGTGGTTTCTGTCCGAAAGTTTACGAACTTTAAAATGTTACGAACGTGGTAAACTTTTGCTAGGTAAACATTAAATATGGTCATTGTGGTGAGAAAGGTTAAAAGAGTGTGCTTGTCGGATCATTGCTAGTGGTTTCGGACCGAACACGGTGTCGTGTTCATCTTGAAAGAGCATTCATGGTGGTTGTATACATTTTGATGGCAGCTAGAGCAGAGGTCCTCAACCACCGGGTCACGACCCAGTCCCGGGTCGTGGACAAGTTGCCACTGGGTTGCAAAAACGCCCTGAAAAATGTATATAATAGCCAGGTAATATCTTACTCTGGTGTTTTGTCCTTTAAGAGCCGACTTCAAATAACATCGATCATTTCTACAGAGCCGCAATCTCTCTTTTTCTCTGTCTCTCTCTCTCTCTCTCTCTCTCTCTCTCTCTCTCTCTACCAGCACATCGACGATCACATTGCTGTCATTAGAGTTTGAGCATACAGTACTTCTTAAACACAATCGATTAAAGATTTGCAGAGGTATGACTTTATGAATCATTTGCCAATGTACCACCTCGCAAATAACATCAAGACGTGAAGAGGTTCAATTCTTATATATACATAGATGGGTTAAACATCCTATTGTTTCCTGGCGCCTCTTATACTTCCTCTCTCTTATACAATGAGTACCGTTTAGCAAAGATTCTAGTGTACATGCATTTCAAATGCAAGAGAAATACCCAAACAAATTTGAAAAGAAAATATATTTAACCCCATAAAACCCTGACTTGCATCTGTAGAGTGATGTATAGTGACACTTACCATCACAGTTTCTGCTTTCCTAGCATGGTTTGGTTTTGCGTTGCTGTCATGAGAGAATTTACGCACGGTGGCAAAGCGGGAAACACTCAGATACTGCAGAAGCACAGAACAGTGAGTCTCCTTTAAACAAACAGGACAATCCAGAGTCTTGTTGAACTCCCAATAGCTCTGTAAGCAGCTTTTACACAAACTGTGACAGCATCTTAAAACAACTGAGTCTTTTAAAGAAGAAGAGCAAAGATAACAGTCTTTCACACGAGATGGTGAGGCAGTAGCCATGTTGTCACATCACATTAAGGCTGCGTTTTAGCATCTACTAGTCTAGCAGACTTCCTTAAGCCCTCCCCCATACTGTACTTGTCAACATTTTAAAATAAGGGAAATTTCCCAAATTTAACCACACACCCTATTCTGCAGCCTACTTAGGCAGGTATAATCTCAAAACCCAGGACTGAGCAGAGATCTGATATTAGGGACCATGAAGCGAGACACACAACAATATCCCGTTCATATCACAGTAAAAGGTTTATTGAGAAGGATTACATTTTAGAAGGAGGAAAGAGGACATATTGATCACCTCCAAACAATAGCATGAAAATGTCTGGACGGACGGTCCCGTAACCAACACTCATGTGATAAACAAGTATGATAAATGATACTTAATGATTCATTGACAGATTTAAAACTGCATGGGGGGTTGAAACAGAGGGCAAAGGAAGAGGGAAGTTACCCCAGGTCACATGACCTTAGTTAACCAGTTCACGTCTGTGATTATATTAATAATATAAGTTTAAAGCAACACTATGTAGTTTCCATGTAAAAATGACTTACAGCTCCCCATGTGGTTGAAAAGCGCAACAGTGCCTGTCATCAGACACTCTTCTGCAGGCAGGGGAAGGGGCGGGGCTGTGTTTCCTACCCTTCACCGCCACTTTCAGAGTGTGCTTGTAGCAGCTAGGAGGCTGCCCAGGTTGCAGCAACAGTACAATTTGTCCAGTTAAAAGTTGTTCTATCACTGAAATAATTTTAGAGACATTATTTAAAGGTAAAAAAACTACATAGTGTTGCTTTAACATAATACAAAATATAATTGAAAGAGTAATATAAAAAGTAGGGCGGTCAAATGATTAATCACGATTAATCGCATACAAAATAAAAGTTTGTGTTTGCATAATATATGTGTGTGCACTGTGTGTTATTATTTTGTATATATAAACACACACAAATGGTTGCACGTATTTTAGAAACATTTACATGTGTATATATATATATATATATATATATATATATATATATATATATATATATATATATATATATATATACATATACATATACATGATTATTTTTCTTTAATGTATACATGTGTGTGTGTGTGTGTGTGTGTGTGTATTCATGTATACATATGATTACACACAACACACATTAATATATTATTCAAACACAAACTTTTATTTTGTATGCGATTAATCGTGATTAATCTTTTGACAGCCCTAATTAAAACATAAGGCACATGGGCATACTGTACCAAAGTGCTGTACAAAGATATAGTACTTTTTCAATAGATGGAGAGGTGTACAATATTTGCTTTTACTTTAACTCCCCTTCTAAATATGAGATGTAATGTCCAAAGTCGTGATTTCTCAAAGGCACCAATGATTGAAGTGATCTTGACATGGGGCACAAGACACTATAGGTCACCTTCACATGCATGAAAATTTTATTAATTTAATCTTACAATCTCAAAAGCGTGATTTATTGGAAAAGGTACACAATACATAAAGATAAAAAGAGGAAGTGTTAATCACCTGCAGATGGAGGATGGACAATGTCTGGAGTAACTCCTGATCATCTCTCGGATATACTGTCATGGAAAATTTTACTTATTTTATCTTTACTAATTTCTACTGTTTTATGATTTGAGCATTTATTGCTGTTTATTAAGGGGTGGTTTCCCGGACAGGGATTAGACTAGTCCTAGACTAAAATAAATGTAAGGGCTGTCCAAACTAAAAAACAACTTGAACTGACACATCTCAAAATACATCAGTGCCCTTTGTTTTGACTTAAAATGCACCCAAGTAATGTTTCTAGTTAGACATGTTTGTTAAAACTAGTTATATTTCCTAATTAAACCAAGGCCTAGTCCTGGCTTAAAGGTCACGTTCTTCCTGATCCCATTTTTTTAAACCCTAGTTAGTGTGTAATGTTGCTATAATAGCATAAATAATACCTGTAAAATGATAAAGCTCAAAGTTCACTGCCAGGTGATATATTGTCTTTAATAGAATCCCTTTTTCAAAGCCTACAGCGAACGGCCGGTTTGGACTACAGTTCTCTACTTCCTTCTTTAATGACGTCAGTAAAACGGTTTGTTGACTAAACTCCGGCCACAGGAATGTCAGTCGCCAGCTTTGGCTCAAACGGCTCTGCTAAGCTAAGCTGCTATCGAATCACAACACACTAAACAAACTACACAATCAGAACTCATTACGTATTTCTGAAGGAGTGACTTCATAGAACAAGGAAGACATCAGCCCGTTTTTAGGACAGTGAAAACAGCACTATACAGATAAGTAAATTGTGTGAAAAGTACCGCTTTTTTACACTTGAAACATGAACACGTTATATTGCGCACTGTAAACACAATCAAAGCTTCAAAAACACAGAAAGAATTTTTAGATTAATCGTTTTTTTAAATGTGGTCGATTCAAAATCGATTCTCAAAGAGCAGAATCGATTTTTTCTTTCATATTTATTTACGCAAAACTTGAACGTAAGATTAATGTTAATCTAATTACTAGTCTTCTTCACTAGATGTCACCCTCTTTTTTGCCTTGCCCGATGTTACCAAGGAGCGAGAGGCGAGCCCTGTCATTCATTCATTCAGTGCTTAAAATGGCAGTTTCATGTGCTTCATCGACGTTGATGCCACCTTCACATAAAAAGTCAGAAGAATGGAAGTATTTTAGTTTTGACAAGCAAGATGACGACGGTAGTGTTGTGTCTTTTTAATTTCTTTTTATTAATTACCCACTTGTAAACTGCTGTTCACTGTTCTTTTTTATTAATATAGTATTTGTATTAAATCTATACTCATTGAGTTGAATCGAGTATAAAAACCTATCCCGAGAACTGAAATTGAAAATTAAATCGATTTGATAGCTTGTGAATCGAAATCAAATCGATCTGGAACATCTATTAACTAAGCGTAATTTTTCTGTTTTGACCAACTCTCATGTTGGTACAAACCTGAATAAATTTCTTTATTCTGATAAACACAAAGGAAGATATTTGAGAAATGTTTTTAACCAAACCTTGGTTACTTCCATAGTATTCTTATGTCCTACTATGGAAGTGAATGGGGTTCACGGACGGTTTGGTTGCAAACATTTATCAAAATATCTTCCTTTACGGTCATATGAACAAAGAAACTTATACAGGTTTGTAACAACATGATGGTGGGTAAATGATGACAGAATTTTCATTTTTGGGTGAACTATCCCTTTAAATTGAAATCTTCCTGACGAAAGTGCTGGCTGCATATTCAAATTTTCGAGTTATAGAATAGAATAGAATAGCCTTTATTGTCATTGCACTAAAAGTGCAACGAAATTTAGGGTGCTCCCTCACCCACAACAAGAAATAACATACATTTTCAGACAAACAACAACATAAAAGGACTAAAAGAAAACCGTGTTCACTCATCATAATATTAAAAAAATATATAATAATAAATATATGCAACATAAAAAATATATAAAATCTAATAAAATCTTCAGACTGTCCATAAATTATTAAAGTATCTGCTAGTGATGTGTCAGCTGAGGGTCGCGTTGATGTAAACAATAAAAACTCCCGGTGGCCTGAATTTGTTGTCCTTACATCCACATACTGCACAGGTTTTAGCCAACTTTTATTGAGGGTTTTGGTGATTTCCCCTTCAGAGACTGTAAAAGCGGAGTTACTCTTTGGTTCGGTTTGTCTGCCGGCTAACATCAAGTTGACTTAAGATGATTCGAGAGCAGGTTGAGTGGTAAAAGAAGATATTAGGCTTGTTCAACTTCATGTGGCGCCACAAGAATCGACAGCCAGATGATGTCAAAGTACCGCGAGAGCGATTCGTGAAATCATAAGGAGGAGTTTGCTTTTAAATCGCTCTCACGAAACCTTGACGTCATCTGGCTTTCGGTTCTTGCGGCGCCGCATGAAGTCGAAAATACCTGAAGGCTGCATCGGTCAGTGGTTAGTGGGTGGAGCTAATGACTCATTCTGACTGCATTCTGGTTAATTGAGTCCATCAAAGACCATTACGAAAATTCCGCTTCAGCACACAATCAATCTAATAATCGAAATAGTGTTTTTTTTCTCATGTAAAATGCAAAATGGACATAAATTACCTGTGATAACAGGCTTAAATGTCTAGGGTTCAATTCCGATTCAAGTTTAGTTGGCTATGTGATATAAATGGAAGTAGCTAAATATATTAAACGTGTAAGTGCAGAGCTAAAGTTCACCTTTTCCCTGCACAGTCTGAATTGTGCAGACGAAAATACCTCTTGAAAGATATTAAAATCCTTTTAAACTGTATTGGGTTATGACTATAATTATTCATGTTTTCAACAAGGTAAAAATTCCACAACAATACAAGTCTGGTTAATGGTACATTTGTAATGGTACAGTGACAGAGAAGTTAAAACTAAGAACAAGGAAGATGCTCGTGTCAACATGACCTGAGCTGACCAGTTCATTGCGAGTTTCAGCACGTCTAAAGAAATTGACTCAATCTTAATATTTGCAAGCTAAGACAAATGAAAGTTACCATTGCTTCATAACCCTACTGAAAAATCCAGCTAAGACCAGCATAAGCTGGTGATCTGGTTTTAACTGGTGTCCCAGCTCGATTTTAGCTTGTATTGCTGATGTAGCAAGCTGGTCTAGCCATGTTTTGGTCACTTTTTAAGTTGGTCTAGCTGGAATTAGCTTAGCTTGACCAGCTTTGCCAGGCTGGGAGGACCAGCTTAGACCAGCTACTGCCAACTTAAACCAGCTAAAACCAACTACCAGCTTAAGCTGGTCTTTGATGGATTTATCAGTAGGGAAGAAATATGAGGATAACATAATGAGGATCCTCTTTCTACATCTACCTTCCCGCAATGGGAGCAAGTGTGCTCCTTCTCTCCAGAATGTTGCAGCTGGTGAGTAACCAGTATCCCGTTGGTATTATTTACAGCTTCTCATCAATGTGCACCATCTTCTGGTGCTTCCTCAGGTATGCCACTGTGGTGAAACTCTTCTCGCACTCAGCACAGTGGTACATTTTCCTTTCAAAGTGTTGCTCCATGTGGTTCTTCAAGCAACTTGCCGAGCTCAGGCATTTTCCACACTCAGAGCATTTGTAGAATCCTTGAATCCCTGCATGAACGTCTTGATGAATTTTGAAGGATTTTTGGCGAGTGAAGGTTTTGTCACAGATGCTGCAGTGTAGCAGGGTCTTGGAGTGAATAATTTTGTGGAACCTGAGCGAAGATGAAGTCTTGAAAGCCAAATCACATTGAGAACACTTATATGGTCTTTCATCAGTGTGGATCGCTTTATGGCTTTTCAGTGTATCGAGTCTGTTGAAGCTTTTTCCACACTTCTCACAGTGGTAAGGTTTGTCCTCAGAGTGAATGGCTTTGTGGCTCCTCAGCGAACTGCTGAAGCGAAACCTCATATCACAGATTGAGCACTTCTACCGTTTTTCCTCTGAGTGAATCACCTGATGTCTAGTGCGATCCCTGTATGAACGAAAGCTTTTTTCACACTTCTCACATCTGTAAGGCTTCTCTTCACTGTGAATACTCTCATGCAAGGAGTGTCAGAGCTGTGGGTCTTTATGTGTGATGTCAGGTGGCTCATCCTTTTGAAGCTTTTCTCGCACTGCATGCAGTGAAAGGGGCGGTCGTCCTTGTGAACGACCTGATGCATGTTAAGTACTTTCTTTGATAGGAAACTCTTCCCACACACTGAACAGCTGAATGGTTTGATCTCTGAATGGCTATAGAGGTGAGTGTTCAGCTCATCCTTTCGGATAAACTTTTTGTCACAATGTGGACATGGGAAAGATCTCACTTTGGTGTGGGTCAACGTGTGGCTCCTCATAGCAGCTGCAGTGTTGAAAAGCTTCCCGCAATGATCACACTGATGAAGCAGATTACCAGCATGCAGCCGCAGGTGATTTTTTAGGGAACATTTTTAGAGAAAAACTATTCCCACATTGAGAACAAGAGAATGGCTTTTCCCCTGTGTGGCTCCTTAAGTGGGACTTCAAACATTTCTCTCTGGTGAACTTTTTCTCACAGTGAGGGCAGTTAAACAGCTTCTCACCTGTGTGCAGACGCATGTGTAAAGTGAGCTCATGTTTACAAACGTAACTCTTTCCACAGGTGGAGCACTGGTGCGGCTTTCTTAAGGAGTGCACTTTTTTGTGGGCTCTCAGGTCAGATTTTTTTTCGAATCTCTTGCCGCATTTTGGACACAGGTTGGACCTCAATGATTTAGATGTAGCTGTGGGTGATGGATGAGGTTCCTCTTCAGATTCACTTTTTGAAGCGTCATGTAGCATCACATCTGTATCTACGTCCTCGTCCCTAGAAGCACACATCACATTTACAGCTTAAGCTAAGCAAACATAAGAAAGTAAAATTTGCTTGTTCCCATTTGTTAGAATGTAGTTCTAATCAGGTCTAGGAATATGTTTCGTAGTCTGAGGTATCTTGGAGAGGTCTGAGCTAAGCAGCAGAGAGTTTTGATATTTATCAGGGGCTATGAAATACACAAACATTGAATTATGGAGTGAAAACAGTATCAAAACCTTCCATAAATGCACACACAGACCACAAATGCACAATGCGTACAGACCTAATATAGTTTTTTTTTCTTTTAAACAGATGCATTACAATAAAGTACAAGTGACATTATTGTCAAGTGATAACCCATATTTGGAATGTGAGTATAATACTGTAAAAAGCATATTTACATACAATGTTTACTTGTTAGACATACATATTATATACTGAACGTTTGTCTCTATATATCTATAAATTAACATTTAAAATGAATCCTTCTTTAGTCTTCAACCGAGTGTCATCGCACACAAAACCAACAGTAAACCTATAACCTAAACCTGTAGCCAACATAAAGAATAGAGGTGTGCAAACACTAGGGCTGTGCAAAAAATCGACTGCGATTATCATGCGCGTGTCATCAGTAAAGCCAGTTCCGTGATTAGAAGTAAATCGCCATCAGCTACTTTCAGATGGAGCGGCATTTATTACACAGACCCGTAGATCACCGAGAAGCTAGGCAAAATCGCATAGATAATCGGAATCGATTTTCCTCGATTATGAACCTGATTTACTGGCGCATGATAATCGCAGTCGATTTTTTGCACAGCCCTAGCAAACACCGCTATTATTTAATTACAAGAATAGATATTTGCGCTCATCAGAGCACACAGGTGCATTGAATGTATAGTAAACATACTTTTTTAACCAAATGTATAGGAGGATGACTACCCATGTTATAACACAAATAAAATAAAAGATCTTTGGATTTTTCTCTTATATTAAACAAATGCTTAGTTTGTGGTTTATTATTATTTTTAATAAAAACACAACAACAATAGAAGAAAGAAAATAAACTAACTTCAATTAATTAAAATTATTTTTATTCATATATTTTTTCTGAGCTGTAGCACATCCGGCTCTTTCTCATCATATCTCTGTGATGCTTTGCTAAAGATAGGTGCTATTTTTGAAGAATCAAGAAGGATGCATTTTAATTTTAAATGTTGATTTACTGTAGATTACAAATCGCCTTTGGAAACCCAGTGTACAATACAGCATGCAAAAATATAGAAAATAAACAAAGTATACAGTATATATTGTTATAGGCTTTATATGTATGTCTAACATGTAAACATTGTATGTAAACATGCTTTTTCAGTATTATAAGTCACTTATACTTTATTGTAACGCATCTGTTTAAAAGAAAAACTATATAAGGACTGTATGCACCCTCTTTAGGAAGACGATATATTGCACATAAATCTCCTGCGTGCATTTGTGGATTTCAATGTGTGAATTTTTCGTGTGGATTTGTGCATTTTTGAACAACCTGCACGTGTGTACTTTTGTGTGCGTTTTTGGGAGGTTTTGATACTGTTTTCACTCCATACTGAATACTGTTCAAATTATAGACCAAAGTTTATAGGAGAAAGTTCACATTATATAGGGTACAGAAAGAAAACGCCTGCTAGACACTAGGAAGTGTCTGGAACAATCGCATGATCGACACCGGAGTAAGCAAGTCTGGATACTGATACATAAATAATAATTCATAGTTATGATCCAAACAAAGAAGTGGTGATTGGAACAGGGAAGTTCAAAAGAACTAACCGTGACCTGGTTGACCTGCCTGCACCAGGCTTCTAAATTAACAAAGGAAATGTCACAACTCCCTCTTAACTTAGTAAATGCAAGCTCATCAATCAAAAGTTACCATTGCTTCATTAGTCATACGAGTATAGCAATGCACAATGCACAGAACAGGATACAGAATAACGGATTATATATATATATATATATATATATATATATATATATATATATATATATATATATATATATATATATATATATATATATATATATATATATATATATATATGGGGTGTGAGGAACCATCCTTTAAATTTTAAAAAATATTTTATATTTCAGAGTGCTTATGTACTAAGTAGAGATGTTTGATCCCAGACAATATTTGTTCAAAGAAAAATAGCGCTTACCTGGTTTCACTTGACTGCTCCCTCTGAAATCAAATAAAACAAACATGTTAAGAATGTATAAATTAAAAATTGAAAAATAACTTTATTTACACTAAATTTGTGCTCCAGCCATCATTTTATTTTTTCTACACATTAGAATTTTCTTTAAAAAAAGAAAAACATATTCCAGGGGTCTATTTTTTCATAATAATGTCTTTTATACTGAAAGAGTATGTATCATTGGCAGAATTTTATAAGAACTTGGGAGCAATGATCATAGTTTGTTTTTAATTATTGATTACTGTATAAGAGCTCTCATTCTGGTCTCAAGTATTTATAGACGGGAAAAACAACATCCTATTGTTTGCCGGCGCCTAATTTTTTGAAGATCATAAATTTTTCGGTTTACACCACAGAACTTAAACAGAAGGAAAAAACCTACTTCCTCTCTCGAATACCGTTTAGCAAAGACTCTAATGTACGTGCATTTCAAATGCAATAGAAATATACAAAAAATTTGAAAAGAAAATATATTTGACCCCATAAAACCCTGACTTTGCATCTGTAGAGTGATGTATAGTGACACTTACCATCACAGTTTCTGCTTTCCTAGCATGGTTTGGTTTTGCGTTGCTGTCATGAGAGAATTTACGCACGGTGGCAAAGCAGGAAACACTCAGATACTGAAGAAGCACAGAACAGTGAGTCTCCTTTAAACAAACAGGACAATCCAGAGTCTTGTTGAACTCCCAATAGCTCTGTAAGCAGCTTTTACACAAACTGTGACAGCATCTTAAAACAACCGAGTCTTTTAAAGAAGAAGAGCAAAGGTAACAGTCCTTCACAGGCGAGGGTGAGATGTTAGCCATGTTGTCACATCCCATTCAGACTGTGTTTAAGCATCCACTAGATTAGCAGACTTCCTTAAACCCTCCCACCTACTGTACTTGTCAACTTTTGAAAATAAGGGAAATTTTCCAACCCCAACATTAACCACACCCCCTATACAGCCCACTTAGACAGGTATAATCTCAAGACCTAAGACTGAGCAGCAGAGATCTGATATCAGGGACCATGAAGAGAGACAGATAACAATATGCCGTTCATATCACAGTAAACATTTATCGAGCAAGATTACATTTTATAAGGAGAAAAGAGGACATATGGAGAGGTATATTTGTACAGGATTTGCTTTTTACTGTAACTCCCCTTCTAAATATGAGATTTAATGTCCAAAGTGGTGTTGTGATTTTCTCAAGGGCACCAATTAATGAAGTAAACCTTACAAGGGTATAGATGCCACCTTCACATAAATAGAAAACATCCTCATTTTGATCTTACGATTATTTCTGAAAAGCGCACACGTCTGATTCATAAAAGAATATACGCAAAGAAAATGTCACAATAAATTTTAATCAGGTCTAGGATATGTTTCATAGTCTGGAGGTCTGAGCCGAGCAGCAGAGATTCTGATCAAGGGCTATGAAAGACACAGACGCCGAGTGCTGTTCAAATCACAGTCAGAAGTTTATTGTAATAGGTACACAATTTATAAAGACAAAAAGAGGAAGTGTGGATCACCTGCAGACAGAGATGGACAATGTCTGGACTAACTCTTGATCATATTGGTTAATGGTACATTTGTAATGGTACAGTGACAGAGAAGTTAAAACTAAGAACAAGGAAGATGCTCGTGTCAACATAACCTGAGCTGACCAGTTCATTGCGAGTTTCGGCACATCTAAAGAAATTGGCTCAATCTTAATATTTGCAAGCTAAAACATAAAAGTCATAAGTAATATGAGGATAACATAATGAGGAATATGCAGGGTTATATGAAAAATATAAAATGTATAAATGTGGGCTGTGGGGGGGAAAGTCTCTTAATTCTAACAAACATTTTATGTAATGTGAGTTTTATTTGAATATACGAAAAATGCAAAAAGAAATAAAGCATACATTGACTACAATTGTGTCTGTTATTGTTAATTCTCTCTTGCAGTGATATTTTAGCAACTCTCCAAGGTCAACAACTAGGTCTTGTGTAAATGAAAAATATATTTTTCACATTAAATTTTTTTATAGAAATCAAATTGCATGAATTTTTAAAACTACTAACTATATAATACTGTATAAAAACTACATTCACTTAAGTGTAACCAATGCCTGAACAGCTTACAAAGAAGGAAAAATCTGACATTTTCAATAGAAAAACAAAAAACAAACATAATGCTAAATATTATCTCCACTCGCCATTTATTTTTTGATGTTTTAGATGGTGGCTCTTAATAAATTCTTTACCAAACTGAGTATCATTTAGGTCTCTCTTCTGAATCGTGAGTGAATCAAAGAGTGAATCGTCTCATGCCGACTGATCCTCTTTCTAAATCTACCTTCCCACAATGGGATCAAGTGTGCTCCTTCTCTCCTGAATGTTGCAGCTGGTGAGTAACCAGTATCCCTTTTGTATTATTTACAGCTTCTCATCAATGTGCACCATCTTCTGGTGCTTCCTCAGGTATGCCACTGATCTAAAACTCTTCTCACACTCACCACAGTGGTACATTTTCTTTTCAAAGTGTTGCTCCATGTGCTTCTTCAAGTAACTTTCCGAGCTCAGGCCTTTTCCACACTCAGAGCATTTGTAGACTTTAATCCCTGCATGAACGTCTTGATGAATTTTGAAGGATTTTTGGCGAGTGAAGGTTTTGTCACAGATGCTGCAGTGTAGCAGGGTCTTGGAGTGAATCATTTTGTGTAACCTGAGCAAAGATGAAGTCTTGAAAGCCAAATCACATTGAGAACACTTATAAGGTCTTTCATCAGTGTGGATCAACTTGTGGTTTTTCAGGTAATTGAGTCTGTTAAAGCTCTTTCCACACTTCTCACAGTGGTAAGGTTTGTCCTCAGAGTGAATGGCTTTGTGGTTCCACAGCCCACTGTTGAAGTGAAACCTCATATCACAGATTGAGCACTTGTATGGTTTTTCCTCTGAATGTACAGCCTGGTGTTTGGTGCAATCACCTGATAAACGAAAGCTTTTGCCACACTGCTCACAGCTGTAAGGCTTCTCTCCAGTGTGAATACTCTCATGCAGTTTTAGGTAGAAGGGAAGTTTGAAGGATTTGCTGCAGTAGGTGCACTTGTAAGGGGTGTCAGAGCTGTGGGTCTTTATGTGTGATGTTAAATGGCTTATCCTTTTGAAGCTTTTCTTGCACTGTGTGCAGTGAAAGGGACGGTCGTCCTTGTGAACGACCTGATGAGTGTTAAGTATCTGCTTTGATAGGAAACTCTTCCCACACACTGAGCAGCTGAAAGGTTTGATCCCAGAATGGCTATTCAGGTGAGTCTTCAGCTCATCCTTTGTTGTAAACGCTTTGTCACATTGTGGACATGGAAAAGGCTTCTCGCCGGTGTGGGTCAACTTGTGGATCCTCATAGCACCTCCACTGTTAAAAAGCTTCCCGCAATGATCACACTGATAAGGCAGATTTCCTGCATGCAGCCGCAGGTGATTTTTTAGGGCACTTTTTTGAGAAAAACATTTCCCACATTGAGAGCAAGAGAATGGCTTTTCCCCTGTGTGGCTCCTTAAGTGGGACTTCAAACAACTCTCTTTGGTGAACTTTTTCTCACAGTAAGAGCAGTTAAAGAGCTTCTCACCTCTGTGCAGACGCATGTGATATGTGAGCTCAGCTTTACGAGCATAACTCTTTTCACAAGTGAGGCACTGGTGCGTCTGTGCTAAGATGTGCACCTTCTCGTGGGCTCTGAGGTCAGATTTTCTTTTGAAGCTCTTGCCACATTTTGGGCACAGATTGGACCTCAATAACTTAAAAGTAGTTGTGGGTGTAGCAGGATGTTCCTCTTCAGATTCATTTTCCCCCAGCATCATTCCTCTAGTGGAATGGATTTGAGTGACAGCGCTCTGACAAAAGAAACAAACATATGCGTTAAATTAGAGAAAAAGTGAGTGGGTCCAATGTCATTGGTCTTAAAAAGTGTACTGAAGTCCATGATTTTTTTTAAATGGCAGTCCCAATAGACATCTATAGACGGTTTCATTGAACGCACGTGCATTGTCGCGTCTGGACGGAACTTAACTTCCGGTCTCTGTTTGATTTGTGGTCTAACCAGTGGCTAAACTTAAGGCTCGTACAGACTACATGACTTTAAAACGTTGGTCCGAACTGTGCGGTTCACACTACATGACTTGCTCTCTGTGAAATCAGGAGTGTTCACGTTGTTGATCAGTTCACACCACACGACATAACGTGACTGCACCACAACAGGAGGTAACGCACTACACGAGTTGAGAACAACTCTATCACCCGGCGATTCTATCTTGTCCACAAACCACGTTTTGTCACGAAAAATCACGCGATAAAACAAAACGGAAATGACGCGAAACAACACGCGCACCAGTAAACCCACAGAAGAAGAATGAAGACGACGCGCAAAACTTTTGTTTGTATATATAGACTTCAGACAGAAATTCGTGCTGCAAACCGTTTGCGCGATGCAAAGCCGCAAAAGAAAAAAATGAAGAGATGTGTATGTGGAGAGGTGGATCAACACCACACGAGGACAGCAGGGATTTAAGAGTTGGAGGTGAGTACAGCTTGTTTATATAGGAAATATAGCTGCATGCTTATGTTTGGCTATGATCACATTTAAAATATCAACGTGTTGTCTACTGTGTTTAAAAGCTGTGTTTCTTGATTTAATTATCGTTCAGATAGAATAGGACAGGCTTCGCAAAGCATGACTTGGAGAGCGTTTGTCTTTGACCCTGCGATTCTATGCAACAGGTTTGTGTGATTTCATTTCAAACGAATATGAACTGAATGTTGTCATTACGTTTTTTTCTGTCTGGGTATGTTTTTGAACTTTTTGGTGTCATGCAGGTGACACGTTCAAGTCCCTCAGGTTCAAGTCCAGGATGGGGGACCAGCACCATCCCACAAATAGTTTTGGATAGCTGTTCTGTACCAGGTTATAAAGGACGATTTCTTGAAGGTAGGGTTATTACAAAATATCTATCTATCTATCTATCTATCTATCTATCTATCTATCTATCTATCTATCTATCTATCTATCTATCTATCTATCTATCTATCTATCTATCTATCTATCTATCTATATACATCTACTACTTCATTTAAAAAAAAAACCCATAACATTGTGGACATCAGCAGTTGACTGTCTTTGATAAAAGTATTTTAGTAAAAACTATTATTAGAAACAGGGATATAGTTCCGAAAAGCACAAGTAATATTTATTTTTATGTCTATACATACCTGTATACATTAATTTCATAATTTTATCTGAGCTTACACTATGTGTATATTAAAGTATTTTGTGTATAAACATGAATTATGTTAACACAGCAATAAATATAAAATTACTTCCAAACCTTATATTGTAATATTTGTTATTCTACATGTTGTTTAGTCCCTAGTTTATCTTTATACTTATTTATATGGATTAAGTAAGAAGGGGTCTCATTTATAAAGCATGCGTATGCACAAAACAGTTCTGGAAACATGCGTACGCCAGTTACCACACAAATGTTGTGATCTTTAAAAAAAAAAAACTTAATGGGAGAATAGGCTTGCATGGTGGGATCAGAAGATAATTAATGTACGCACACTTGCAGAAAGGTAACATTGCTTTGTCTATATTTTTTGGCGTATGCCATTTTTGGCTTTTGTGCATACATTGACTTTTAGTAAGAATCCTACACACAGTTTTATAAATGAGACCCAAGGTGTTTGTTCTACATATAACTATGCAAATAAATCCATTGGAAACTGTAGTCTTGAATATATAATAATTTAATCAGTGACATTTGGTGTGTCCTATTGTTTTAGACACCATCAACGGAAGGAGAGTGGCATAGCCGTGGACTTCGAAAGGAAGTGGCAGTTTCCACTTTGCTTTGGGGTACTTGCTACCACTCCAGCTGTAGCAGACTGCTGACCAAAACATGGTTGATGGGCAATGAAAGAATCGTGGGACGGGTGCTTTTCAACCGATGAACACCACCTCACATCGCAATTGTATGGCAACAGCAAAAGTGCAACGCAATCTGATGCGGGACTACTTTGTCTCACCAGCGTGTAGTGTTTATTGGCAAGTTCAACACAGTTTAAAAGGAACTGATGTAGAGTTATCCCTGCAAACAGCAGATTAAAGCCAGTTATTGTCAGTTTAGGACATTCGTTTTCTTGTGTGTTCTAAAGTCCTGTATTTGTAAAGAACACAATGTGGTTCACTTTTTCATTGTTTTAAGTATTCTGTTTATTGTTGTGTTATTATTCAATTAATTTTAATTGCATACAAATCAAAAGGTGCAGGAATGTAACAAATAAAGGCAATCTGCATGTTGCAATTAAGTGCCTTATACTAACTTTATTTCTTGATCCACACTCATTATTCACAGAACATTAACAATGTTTCTATACTACGGCGCTAAACATCAACATATCTGATCATGCTAAAAATTTATGGGGATTGTGATGATAAGCTCTGGGCATTTTTACTCGATGTGGATTAATCTAACAGCCAATCACACACAATTATATTACGATATTTATATATCACCCAGCCCTTAAAAGGGCTCTACATAGGGATTTTTGTAATGTTTAATTGTGTTAATGTGGTGCACTGCACGTGTTCTAACAATGTATATTTTGTCTGTCCACATAATATACATTCAAATGTACTACATTGTTTTCAAGTTGCACAAACAACAATGCAAGGCTATAAAGCACTATTCATATTGGCGTTTTTTGTAAAATATGACAATGTGTTTTATACTTTTATACTTTGTTGCATTAAATGTATTACTTTTGATAGACCATTTATTTCATGAAACAGCACTGGGAAATTCAATCTAAACCCTTCAACAAGTTTAATCACCTTATTGATAAATGTAATACATAGTAAAGTTAATAGTTTGTAAACAAAAACACATCGGGACCGGACCGCACATGTCATGCATGATATATGCATAGGGTAGGTTGTTCAGGTGACAACATTGATCCGCTTCTGTCAGTCTCCTGGGCGTTGTATAGCATCACCATTATGCTTCTTTTGAGATGTGATAAGAGAACTGGGTCTTTAATATTCCTCAATTCCAAAGCCATGGTTCCCAAATGAAGTTAATGTATCCCTAGTTGTTTGTGAGTCCACTTGTGCAACAGTAAAGTCTAAAATCAATAAATAAATGCAATGTTTCCAGTTAATATTTACCTCCACACTTTATTTTATTTGTCTATTCAAACTAAATATGAGAATTTATTCCTTTGTTTACAAGCTCTTTCGACTGGTACAAAAGGCAGATTGTAATGTAACTGAATATCCTCTACTACACAATATATAACAATAAACAGAATTACAGTAAAAAGAATTATACACTTTATAATGTTTTACAGACATATCCCAAAATAGGATTACGCTAGCTTCTATAATATGCATGTATATGGAAATATGACCAATTAATTTACATTTTACCCTATAACATTTAGATAATGTAATAATAACATTTGCTCACCTGGCTGTTTTACAGCGTTTGCTATTTCTCTCCACCGTTTCTTTTTCTCAGCGCAGTTGTGGTAAATATATGTGAAACGTCATACAGACATTTATGCCTGAGTTCAATGTTTTCTTGGTGACATGCTGCTCATCTTTCCGTGTGACGTCAACCCCTCGTCGGATTGGCTGTAGCTCGTGACATCATAGGAGGTCGAGTCGCGCGACAGGTCCAGATATCTAACAAGCTAGATATTTTTCTGGTGTTGGCGACGCGTCTGCGAGCCGTCTGCGAGCGTCTTTGATGCGTTGTTGGCTCTTTCATACCAACAGATTGGCGAACGTCGATCGCCCGCTAATCCCCCGCGATTTGCACCCGATCACACCCCGACCTGTCGGCGAGCGAACGATTTGCAAATCGGGCTTAAATCTGGCTTAAAATCATGTAGTGTGAACTAAGCATAACAGGGTGTCCGCGGATCCTTAAAAAATCTTAAACGTCTTAGATTCTGTAGTATGAAAATAAGGCCTTAATTAGCATTAAAATGTCTTAAATCTGCGTATCAAAGGTCTTAAAATGTTGCCCAACCAACACCGCCAAGAAGATTGTAATTGTTTTACATGTCCGCAAATGGAGAAAAGTGTGAGCCCTAACAAAGAGCGCCACGCCATGTGAAACATCAGCAGCTTTAAGTTTCTGCTCCATCAGACATCTGGGGGCGTATTACAGAAAAGTCCTAACTTTAAAATCTTATCTTAACTGTTTGGTAACCATGGTAATTTCAGTTAGGACCTCATTTAAGACAAAAGCTATTACAGAATGACGTTCCTAAATGCATTATCTTATCTTAACTGCAGAAAGGAAAGTGGTATTACAGAAGCATCCTAACTTGACAAAACATCCTAAAAACGGTCTTAACTTTAGGGTAACCTCACAGGTGTCCTAACTTAAAACTTTAATGAGAGCCAGCTGAAACAATCACATTATGATAGAGCTGCGGGAGAATGACATTACATTTTAACAAAGTGGAGGATGAAAAACATCAATGTTTGTTTTTGGATTACTCTTTGAATGTTTTTTACCTTCACACATTCACATAATCACAATGTTTCTCACTAGTGGAGCGATCTTTCAATTTCTGTCATCCCTCATTATTAAAAAACAGTTATCTTATCCGTGAACACTTGATGGGATTATAGTGAATACAGTACACACTTGACTCAGCATCTATTTCTTGTCATGTCTCTATCAAATGTTGAAATGTACAATAGTATCCTAGCACTTAGGAAGAATAATTTTTTTAATTTTTGTAAGTCACATTTGCTAAATGTTTAAATTGAATGGTAACTGATAGATGATGTGCTAAAACACTAATACAAAAAACACAGACTATGATTACTATGAATTTAATAAAATGTATTTTTCTGCCCCATTAAAATTAAAAGGACAATTCTTTTGTTTACTGTAGCAGCAGCTCACGCATTGCTGGTTGCTTGGTAACAGACCTGACAGTTGATAGCCGAACATGATTAAGCGATTTGGGATTTCCTAACTACAGATGAGATAAGATTTGGTGAGATAAGATGAGAATCCTAAATCAATTTAAGATTTGCTTCTGTAATATGAATTTGTGAAAAATCTTAACTTAACACATCATGGGCTCTATCTTACACCCGGCGCAATGCAGCGCAATGCGCGACGCAAGTGTCTTTCGCTAGTTTCCACCCTAATTTTCACGTTTAGCGCCGCGTTGTTTAAATAGCAATTGCATTTGCGCCCCCTTTTGCGCCCATGGGCGTTCTGGTCTGAAAACGAGGTGTGTTCAGGCGCATTGTTGGCGCGTTGCTATTTTGAGGCAACTAAAATAGACTACGCCATTGACCAACAAAAACCTGGTCTAAAGTCTAAAGTCAATGGCGCAATGTGTTTTATGTTATTTAAAGAGCGCATTAGTAAAATGCGCCTAAACACGGGAGGACAACGCGGGTTTGCTTATCACAAGGTACATAATGCGCAGCAGCACAAAAATGCTTTTAAATATGAAAGATTAAAGGATTGAATGTAAAAGATTATTATTGAATCTCTTGGACATAAATGAGGACAGATTATGAGACGTTAGAAGGCGCAAAGAGCTGCTTCACCTGCAGCCTGCTAAGTAAATAAATGCTTTGCTTTAAACAAATGCGTCTGTTTTTAAATGTTTTTTTTTTAATGCTACCTCACGGATTTATTGTCTATGATGACTCTGTACCTGTGGATATGGTGAGATGAGAAACATTTTTAAGTAATGCTTAAAAAAACTCTTTGCTAAAAAAAACCGCTGTCCAAAGTGCTGAAACGTGAGGAGAGCCGTTTGTAAATTCTTTATCTCCTGTTTATTACAAATAAAGTATTTTTAGAGTACAAACCTTATCTTACATGCTTGTAAATAATTTTTTGATGATATTGGATAGCCATACATTAAAAGCAATTACAAGCCTGCTTTTTACTTCCATGACTAAAAGAAAACGGGTTTTAAAGGTTTTGATAAAAAAATAACAATTTCAATACAAGTGAAAAACAACACAATTATTTAACATTAATCTTAAACTGGGGATCTTCTTCCTCCGCTTATTTTTTCAGTTTACAAAGTCCGTCATCTAAATAGGGATTAGACATAACGCCAGCGCAACTAGCTTTTAAAGGGGATGAGAGCAGAGACTCTCATTGGTTTATTGCACGTTACGCCCAAAATACTCCCATTACAATAGGACCTACCCTTTTCGACCATGCGCTCGGCGCAAAATCCATTTTTCCCGTCGTTAAATTAGCAAAAGTGGATTCGGACACGCCCATTTAGATGTTGCGCTGTGCGCTTTAGACAATGCGCTTAGATCGTTAAAATAGGGCCCCATATCTTAAGTTAAGACCTAAGATAGAAAGTTTCTGTAATACGCCCCCTGATCAGCATTTGGTTGGCTTCATTGCTAGCGAAGCCTGTCTTATTCTTATTTCCCTTACTTCTAGTTTTCTTCTCGATTATACAAAAAAATAAATAAATAAAACCACATTAACCCAAATACATAAAATAAATAAAATGTTTTTTAATAAAGAGAAGCATATCCCGTTCGCACAAAGGTAATAATTTGCTGAATATTTCTAACGGTTTCAAATTAAAACGGAATTAAAGGGGCCATGGCATGAAAAGCTGACTTTTTCCATGTTTATGATTGGGTCCCCAGTGCTTCTATCAACCTAGAAAATGTGAAAAAGATCAACCCAGTAACTTAGTTTTTGTAAACCATTCTCTACAAGCACATGAAAAAATAGGTTAATGAAATTTGGCTCTCCTTATGATGTCATAAGGAGCTGTTATTATTATAATACCGCCCCTTAATCTGCACTATCCAACCACAACACTGCCATTTAGTGCAGAGAAAAGCACAATTGAGTTTTAATTGCAACAAACCACCATCATTGTGATCAGTGTTTGAATTTTCACACCCAAAACGGCACATTTTTGCTCAGACCTACAAAGTGGCAATTTTAACATGTTATAATAAATCATCTGTGGGGGATTTTAAGCTAAAACTTCACATATGTGCTCTGGGGACACCAAAGATTTATTTGACATCTTAACTCTTTCACCGCCATTGACGAGATATCTCGTCAATTAAGAGAAAACGCTTCCCCGCCAATGACGAGATTTTCCGTCTTTCCGCAATACCGCTATTATCCACCAGGTGCCGACCTTCTGCAACTTTTTAAACCCGGAAATATTGCCCTATGGCAAGCGGCTGCATGTCCGTGTCTGTTTTAAAGCTCCACTGTGTAAGATCTACTCCCATCTAGCGGTGAAAGTCTATATGACAAGCAACTGAATGTTACTTTCTAGCCCTCCCCATTCGGAACGCGTTTTAACTCGTACGGTGGCCCGGCCGTGTCATGCCAAGGTTAACATGGCTTCCAGTAGCTACAAAGCAAAAGCAATGAGAAAAAATGAACAATTTGCAATGTCCTTTGCCTGTGATCCATCAAAGCACACAGATTTATGTTTAACATGAAAAAAGTCTGATTGTCATGATATGTCCGCTTAAAATCACATACAAAAAGCAACCATGACGGGTTTAAATGGACGCGAACTAATATTATGTCAAAGTACAATGCTTATGTTTTAAGTAAACGTTACATGTCCGTGTATATGTAAGAGCTTTCTCTCAGATTGGTGAAAAAAGATCGCGCAACTTTCACACGCTTGTAAAATGAAACGAAAGACGCGCAGATCAGACGCTTTTATCAGAGTATTATGTCAGACATTATGTCAGAGTACAATGCTTATGTTTTAAGTAAACGTTACATGTCCGTGTATATGTAAGAGCTTTCTCTCATATTGGTGAAAAAAGATCGCGCAACTTTCACACGCTTGTAAAATGAAACGAAAGACGCGCAGATCAGACGCTTTTATCAGAGTATTATGTCAGACATTATGTCAGAGTACAATGCTTATGTTTTAAGTAAACGTTACACGTCCGTGTATATGTAAGAGCTTCTCTCATATTGGTGAAAAAAGATCGCGCAACTTTCACTTTATCAGAGTATTATGTCAGACATTATGTCAGAGTACAATGCTTATGTTTTAAGTAAACATGTTACATGTCCGTGTATATGTAAGAGCTTTCTCTCATATTGGTGAAAAAAGATCGCGCAACATTCACACGCTTGTAAAATGAAACGAAAGACGCGCAGATCAGACGCTTTTATCAATGAAAGGCTAAAAATAGCGCTGTCACCGTGTGTTTGTGCTAGAGGTCAGAAAAGATGAAAACATTTATCTCAGTACCTCAGATTACATAAATGGGCGGAGAGACTGCGTGTGTCTGTTCGAACACATTAAACCACATGCATGTTTACACTAACAAGTGTTATGCATAATCATGCTAAAGTTAGCCAAGGAACTATAAAACCTTAAGTTTACAACATGGACTGTATAGATGTAAACGAATATGCTGAATTACCTGTGGAGAATATAGAAAGTGCAACTTCAGTGTCCCTTGAGCCCCATCTTGGAAAACTAACTCCAATAGTGACTTTGGTCTTGATGTTTTTCCTGTCACGTTGTCGTTTAAAATCCCCGTTTCGCATCCTTGGCGATTTGTTTTAATGTCCTCGAGAATATGTCTTCAACAGGCTTTCAAATCAAAGCATTAGATCGCAGGTTCATCACGGTGTGCGGTTGTTGTAAAATCCGAAGGATTTAGCTACGCAGGTCACAGGCTGGATACGTCATCAAGCCTGGTTTATTTAAATTAACTGAGCATTACATTCGCAAGTCATACGCATATTACATCAATTTACAATTAACTAAGAATAATTGTCAGCTTTATAATTGTTAATATTCTGAAATAAGACTGTCTTGATGACGTATACCGCCTACACATGCAACCTCCGGAGGCTTCAGCTATCAGACCGCGTGAGTGTAGAGTGAAAGCGCGAAAGGCGGAGCTTGAATTTCAGGAATGTCCCTCGTCGGCGAATGTATTTCAAAGATGGAGGCACAACATGGATTCAGCCAGAGAGCGCTTCGACGGTATGCATTTTAAATAGCAGATTCTACACTTAGTGGGTGGGAAGTAATTACACATGAATGAGCACATACTTTTGAAAGAAAACATGGGTTTTTGTTAAGAATTAACTCAATAAAGTACACAGTAGAGCTTTAAAGATCGCCCTGAATGGGATCTCTATGAAAAGTCCGTCACAAAAATGGAATTATCTCTGCTTTTTGCTCAAAATGTGGTGTTTTTGCAGAAACCTACCCATATTCAAAAGCTAATTACAAAAGAACCACTGAAGGTAGGATGAAACGGGTTTTTTTGTTTGAAAGCAGAGGGTCTGTTCTTTCATTTGGTATATTGTATGTTTATATATTTAAAGAAGAACATTTTTTGGAAGGCATTAAACTTTGGTGAAAATCATGAAAAACGCTGGGGCTGGCTGGCAACTTTTTTTTTAAACGCTGGCGGTGAAAGAGTTAAAAAAGTCTTGGCCCCTTTAAACAAAGCTTGTAATAAGTTGTTAACTCTATTGTCATTCTAAATATTGTTTAATAATAAAACAATGATGAGACAATAATAAACACCTGGTCTTTCTAAATGCTTTTGATCACTTAGGTCTATTTTCATCATCATTTACCAAAATAATTGTTAGTAAAACCCCTAGATTTGTTAAATTATTTTAAAATGTTGTGATTTTAGTTAATTAAAAAGGCAATTTTTTCTTCTTATATTTCTCGTAATATCAGCAAAGGGTAAAAATCTTGTATGATTTTATTGTCATGAACCCAATCTCGTGTCTCGTTTCATCTTGCAGGGTAAGTGTCTTGTCACACCTCTAGAAAATACATCTTGTTTTTTTTGTCATGAAAGGTAAAGGTCCTTAAAAACACATGGATGCATGCACACTGTACTACAAAATTGGACTTCATTGTCATGTTATAGGTCTCAATAGGGCTTTCATTCATAATGGTCTTAAAAAGGTCTTAAAAAGTCTTAAATTAGACTTGGTGAAACCTGCAGAAACCCTGACCTAACTCTGAAACAAATACCGCGTCAAAAATAACAAATGTTTTGGTTTCCTAAAAAAAGATGAGGGGAGATGGCGATCATGGAGCACTGCTATGTGAAAAGAGATTTGGCACCCGATCTGTAATTAAGATTGTATACATTCTATAGTCTCATTTTACACAGTAACATTAGCTCAGTATAGTTTTTGATAAGCTATGATTTGTTGTTATTGATTGTTTGCGGAGTTTTCCAGAAGTTACGTTTGTTAAATGAAAGCCATTTGTTTATGTTGTTGTTACTGCTGAAACTATAACTGATGCCCAGTTTTCTTTTAAAGATCGCACATGCAAAAACCATGCAGTTTTTTAAAGTGAAAGTGCAATGTAGGAGTATTACCATCTCACTTTCTGCATTCCTCACAAGATGTGATTTGATGTTGCTGTCATCTGAGAATTGACACACTGTAGCAAAGTGAGAGAGACTCAAATCCAGCAGAAGAACAACAGAACATTGGCTATGTTTACATGCACAAAATTGTGTCAATCAGACTGAATTTAATACGATTGAAGGTAACGACGATACAGTTTACATGCACCCTAAACATTCCAACTGATTAAAATGTTCGTTTACATGTACATAGAATCCGAACGTCTACGCAAGCGCACAGCCAGGGTTGCCAGATTCGCGTATCAGAACCATCCCAAAAGAACATTCAGACCTAGCCCAAAGCATCCCAATGACTATTCACAGCCCAAATACCAATAACTAATGAACATACTACTTTCATTTTTAACCCGCAGAAAAAACAACTGGTGGAAACAGTTTAAACAGTAGCTCAAATCTAAACTCGGAAAAAAGCAGAGGACTTGGCAACGCCTCGCTGCGGACAACATTTCTCGTCGAGTTCATGCTTTATCTGGATTAAAGTTAAAGCGGAGTTGGAGAAATTTGTTCTTAAGAAGTTTTCACATATAGGTGATGAAAACACTTTTCAAAAGCCACAACGCTATTTTATTGCTTTAAGTAGCCTAATGTTTTAAAAGTACACATAAACGCGGCAGAATGTACATCGCGTGATCCCAGTAACCTTAATACGTGATGCGCGTTTCTGTGACGAGAATCATGTGATATAAGAGTTTAATATAAGACGTGAACTTGAGCACAAATGTTCTGCGCATGTGCACAATATATTTTTGCATCCGATTGATAAAATACTACGATTCAAGCGTTTACATGCGTACTTTTCTCCTGCTGATCGCATCACAGATCGTACACCTCCCCCTCTCTTACGAAAATTTACCATGGTGTTATTGTGGTAAAGTGTAGTAACCATGTTTTTTGGTGTATTGATTGCTATCAACAAAACTATGGTTTTACTAAACTTATCAAACTTATCATGGTTTAACTATGATTTTATAGTTGTCAAACCCATGGTTATTTTCTTAAAACAACCGAGTCTTTTAAAAAAGAAGAGCAAAGATAATAGTCTTTCACGTGAGATTGTGAGAAGGCCATGTTGGCACAGCACAGTAAAAGTGAACAAAAACGAGAAAATAATCTTTGAAGATAACAGATGAGTTATGATGTTGCTTTCGACCTTTGACAAAATCTCAAAGCTCATACCAGAGTTTCATAGCTCTTCAGATTCAGATCAAATGAAGATGTTACTGGGGGAGGACAGACACCCATCAGCTGCTGCTAAATTCATTTATCAGTTACACACCATCAGAAATAATCCACAGCCCTGATCTTGTACAGTACTTTTATTCTACCTCTCATGTGTCTCCATAAATGTACATTTGTATACTTCAAATGTTTATATTTCAAAGTCTACTTTATATTGTAAATATCCTCTGATTCTATTTTATTTTATTATTTAATTGCACCTTAATGTTTGTTAATATTGTGTTATTGTATGTTTCTTGTTTTATGTATAATGCTTTGGCAATATTGTAAGTGACACAATCATGCCAATAAAGTTCTTTAAATTGAAAAATTGAAAATTGAAGTAGTGAACACACGCACACAAAAAGAGAGAGAGAGAGAGCGAGAGCAAAAGAGAGAGCGAGCGAGCGAGAGAGAGCGAGCAGTTGGCAGAAAGTACACAGCAACGCTCATCATTAATTCACAAGGACGGACACATTCTTGGATATTACAGGCGCAAGAGATAATAAACAACATAAATGACAGCGCTTATATGTTTAGTAGGTACAACAAATCTTCAAACGCTACGTGTGTAGAAATTACCGTAAACAACACAGTAGGCGCGCATCAGAATCTCGGCTGGCTTGACCGTGTTTTTTCAAACCACGGTATTAAACACGCTGAAGTTTATCAACAAAACGTTTTGGAAATTTGTTAAAACTTGACAGAAATAACCCTTTACTTAACTTTTGTAATCACATAGGTGCCCATGAAACAACTATCTTCCTCACCTTATTGTTCAGATGTGGTTGCAATGAATCAGATTCAGGAGGAGCGCCGGCACTTCTTATTCTTCTTTCTTTTTTGACCGGTGGTTGGCATCCAGCTTAATGGAGCATTACCGCCCCCTCTGTTCCAGAATGTGGACCTGATCATAGGTCTAATCTCCTACACTCCTTCACAATTTACATAAAAAACACACATTTTCATTCCTACATTACGATATAACTTCATTACTTTAAACAATTCCTACAAATTCTTCTTTACCCTACTTTATCCAATCATAAATCCTCCCTCTATAACTATCTCAAATCCTACTACATAGCCCTGTCTCCTTCAGAAAAGTCATCAGTATGCCCTACCATTACCAACCAGTAAACTTTTTAAAGTGAGCGACCTGTTCTCCTATCTCCCTCAAGTCAAGAGTCATTTTGTCTCTTTGTTCTAGATATTTCTGACACTCTATTAATACATGCTCTGATTTCTCCACTTGACGTTCTTCACACAATCCTGTTTGATGTTTGTCTATAAACTTCAGAGTTTTATTTAACAAACAATTTCCCAACTCCGGCTCCATCTAATGGTCAGGATGCCAAATCAGAGAAGACTTTTGTTTCTGTACAGAAACGTTATTTCTTTTAGATATCTATTAATATCGGAAAACAAAGTTATTTAGTTAAGTGGTACATTGGTTTAATTTTTAGGCTTGAGGTCAAAGGTCAGCTTTGTTTTATCCAAGGGGTCAAGCCCTGACTACTGTGTAGGTAAATGTCATACTGAAACTAGAGTACATCCTCTTCAACCAAAAGGGACATTTATTCAGTGATAGACAACAACAACAACAAAAACTTTAATATGCAGTTAAGGTGCTTTAGAAAACTCAAGCAAATCATTCACCTTTAATCAGATTATTTAGTCAGAGTAATTTTTTTTTTATTAATTTTCCAAAATGTTCAGTTTTACCTGTCACTAAACATCATGGCAATGTGCAAGCTGTTGAGTCCATATAAACACCTGTAAATACAGGTAAGTCTGATTCAGTAGTAACAACTTTTCACTATAAAGTGAATTTTCAGTGAAGCGTATTATCAAAACAAACACAATACTTGCTTTTTTGTATCCAATAATGATGTATTGTTTGTTTTGAAGGATCGCTTCTAATGAAATATTTTCCACATTCAGGGCATCAGTCGATTTCATGCTTCATTTCTCCTGAATGTTGTAGTTGGTGTGTAACCAGTTTTACTTCAGTATTAAAGCTGTCACCGCACTCGAAGCAGACATATGGTTTTTCATCAATGTGCACCATCTTCTGGTGCTTCAGCATATAGGACAAGGAGCTGAAACTCTTCTCGCACTCGGCGCAGTGGTACATTTTCTTACCGAAGTGTTGCTGCATGTGCTTCTTCAAGCTACCAACCGAGCTCAGGCATTTTCCACACTCTGAGCATTTGCATTTTCCTGCATGAACATCTTGATGCCTTTTGAGGACATCTTGGCGAGTGAAGGTTTTGCCACAGGTGCTGCAGGAGAACAGGGACTTCCTGGAGTGAATGTTTTGATGATTCCGGAGAATTGATGACGACTTGAAGGCTAAACCGCATTGAGAACACTTGTAACGTCTTTCATCGGTGTGAATCACCTTGTGGTTTTTCAGGTAATCGAGTCTGTTAAAGCTCTTTCCACACTTCTCACATTGGTAAGGTTTGTCCTCAGAGTGAACGACTTTGTGGTTCCTCAGCCCACTGTTGAAGCGAAACCTCTTATCACACTTTGAGCACTTGTACCGTTTTTTCTCTGAATGTACAGCCTGATGTCTGGTGCAATCACCTGATAAACGAAAGCTTTTGCCACACTGCTCACAGCTGTAAGGCTTCTCTTTACTGTGAATACTCTCATGCAGTTTTAGGTAGAAGGGAAGTTTGAAGGATTTGCTGCAGTAGGTGCACTTGTAAGGGGTGTCAGAGCTGTGGGTCTTTATGTGTGTTGTTAGATGGCTCATCCTTTTAAAGCTTTTCTCGCACTGTGTGCAGTGAAAGGGGCGGTCATCCTTGTGAATGAGCAGATGAGTGTTAAGTCCATGCTTCCTCAGGAAACTCTTCCCACACAGAGAACAGCTGAATGGTTTGATCCCAGAATGGCTATTCATGTGAGTCTCCAGCTGAACCTTTAGGATAAACTTTTTGTCACATTGTGGACATGGAAAAGGCTTCTCGCCGGTGTGGGCCACCTTGTGGTTTCTCATTGCAGCTGCAGTGTTAAAAAGCTTCCCGCAATGATCACACTGATGAGGGAGATTACCAGCATGCAACTGCAGGTGAGTTTTTAGGCTACTTTTTCGAGAAAAGCATTTCCCACACTGAGAACAAGAGAACGGCTTTTCCCCTGTGTGGTTCCTTAAGTGGGACTTCAAACCCCTATTTCTGGTGAACTTTTTGTTGCAGTAAGAGCAGTTAAACAGCTTCTCACCTGTGTGCAGACGCATGTGTAATGTAAGCTCATGTTTGTCAACGTAACTCTTTTCACAAGTGGAGCACTGGTACGGCTTTGCTAAGATGTGCACCTTCTTGTGGGTTTTGAGGTCAGATTTTCTTTTGAAGCTCTTGCCACATTTTGGGCACAGGTTGGACCTCAATGACTTAAAAGTAGTTGTGGGTGTAGCAGGAGTTTCCTCTTTACATTTATTTTGCCCCACCATCACATCTGTATTGACCTCTTTGTCCCTAGAAAGAAATGAAAGGTTCTGATGAGAATCTAAAAGTTGATTATATGAGAGCTAAACTAAGCCAACATAAGATGGTCAAGGCTGGCTGTTGGATTTCACATTTTTTATTTCAAAGTGTTTATGTGCGTATGAGAGATCTTTGATCTCAGATATTTTTATAAAAAGAAAAAAGGCTTACCTGGTTTTACTTGAGAGCTCCCTCTGAAAACAAATAAACATGTTGAGTATAATGTTTATAAACTACTATAACTAGCTTCCGGTAACATCCAATTCGCATTCTCCAGAGAGAAGAGTAGCGTACGACGCGTAAGATCCAGTAAGAAAAGACTCTTGTGAGAACAGTGTATTGTAAGTTGTTTTAGCTACAGAAAGGTATAACTCAATATCCTCTTGTCTCCTCCTTTTTATTTAAAGTCCTTGGTTTAAACTTCTTATTCGTGACTGATGTTGCTTTGGTCTCTCCTCTGTGTCTACGCGTTCATTACTTCGTTATTACACACTACGTCACTATTAGGGGTGGGAAAAAAATCGATTCTTAGATGAATCGCGATTCGGACGTGGGCCGATTCTGAATCGATTCACAAATTTCAAGAATCGATTCTTAAATGTTAGTTTACAAAATATAATAACGTGACGTTATCAGAACCAAAAGGCGGAACTCAACTGGGGGAGCGGTGCTTCACACGGACAACTTAAGAGAGCGCGCACTGCACAAGCGCATAGCGGAGCTTACAAGAGCAGAAGAGAAAGAACACTTTAAATGCTTCTAGGATTATACTGCATATATCTCTACACTGAATTTAGGGCTGTCACCATTACTTTATTCTTTTTGAGTACATGTCGAGTACTCCTTAAAATAGCGGAGATGCGGTTTAGTGAAACAAACTAGAAAATTACAACTGTATCAGAAGCATACAAATCAGCGCTACGCTGCCTCTCTCTCTCTCGTTTGCTCGCTCACACACACAGTGCGCGTGCATCTGCTCCTGCGTGAGGCAAGAATGCGCATCCTTGTGAATTTTTGGAAGTTAAAGACGACTGAGCTGCAGTGGCCTGGCAAAACACAGTTTAGAAGGAAGGCGCAGCATTTAAAAAAGACCTGCGTGTTTCACAATTACTCTAAAAGACCATAATGACAATTTCGCTCGTGGAGCAGCAGTTAATTATGTGTGATCTACCGGGATTGCCTTTGCGATCTACGTATTGGACACCCTTGCCCAAAATGAATACTTCTGTAATATATGCACATTTGCTATTCAGTCGCTGGTTGCACTGCATTATATAAATACAGTAATACTGCCAATCACTGTGTATAATGATGATGATTAGACGCTTAACGTTAGTCAGTTCGTGGAAGTTAATGCCGGTTAACGTATAGAATTAATATGTCACATTTAATTACTTTTTTACTGGTTTTAATGTCTTACAGAAACAGGACATATATGTATATAAGAATGGCATTATTTATCCCTTAGTTGCATTAAAGTACAGTATATGACAGTTCAGAGACTACTAGCAAAAGCGCAAACATTAACCTGGCTTTGAGAGCAAATGTGACGTAATGACGTCATATATATGCAAATTAGTACGTCAATAATCGATTCTGAATCGAATCGGGACCATAAGAATCGATTCTGAATCGATTCATGAGGGTCCAAGCGATTCCCACCCCTAGTCACTATGCCTTGTATGCTGTGTCCTACATGAAAACTCTTTGGTTAATGCACATTGAATGTTACTGAAGGGAATTATTCGATTTTATAAAGTTTTAAAGTGCCAGTCAGGTCCAATTTCTAAGCTTCCTAATATTGTTAAGGAGTCCCCAACAACAGACTTAAAATGCATGCAAGATCAAACTCGGAGATCCCCCAAACGATTCGTGCAAAGCCGTTCAACGACTCAGTCTCCCTAAACCCTGACCTAGTGCTAACGCAACTTACTGACAGATATTAAAGCGTAACTAAACCCTAAACCAACTTTTTTTAGTTAATGATCTGTAAGAATGGGGCTTTATTAGTGCTGTTCATTGATTTTAGTAAGTTTTTTGACATTTGGATATAAAGTGTTTCAATACTACAATATATGGTGTAAAAACGTCTGAGTGCTGCTCTCTTCAGGTTAAACGGTGGCTACTGCAGTTGAATTTTCCTATTGGATCGTGGGTCCAAAAAATGACTCTTGACGTAAGCATGTTCAAGATCACCACGCCCTTGTTACGATCTCACCACACACTTAGTTCGTCCCCTCTATCTCCTTGGGATCTGCCCACTTTTCTTGCATTTTTCAAATATAGCCAGTGGGTGGAATCAGGCTCTGACCAGGGGTTTAGTTACGCTTTAAAGGAACACTCCATTTTTTTTTGAAAATATGCTTATTTTCCAGCTCCCCTAGAGTTAAACATTTGATTCTTCCCTTTTTGGAATCCATTCAGCTGATCTCCGGGTCTGGCTCTATAGCAATTTTAGCATAGCTTAGCACAATCCATAGAATCTGATTAGTCCATTAACATTGCGCCTAAAAAAATTAAATAAAGAGTTTCGATATTTTTCCTATTTAAAACTTGACTATTCTGTAGTTACATCGTGTACTAAGAACTGACGGAAAATTAAAAGTTGTGATTTTCTAGGCAGATATGGCTAGGAACTATACTCTCATTTTGGCGTAATAATCAAGGACTTTGCTGTTGTAACATGGCTGCAGGAGGCGCAATGATATTACGCAGCCGTCGAAATAGTCCCCTTAGTAACTTTCAATGGCAGGGGACTATTTTCAGGCAGTGCACAATACCGTCGTTCTTGGTACAGGATGTAACTACAGAAAAGGATGGCTGTATAATAGTCTTTAAAAAACATGAAAAAGAATCTTGATAAAAACCGTGAAACAGTGATTTTTCCCTAAAACAACGTGATATGATATTTCCCCATATCGCCCACCCCTACAACTAGCCAGAGGTGCGTTTCCCGAAAACAACTATGGTCGAAAGTTCTGTTTTTACCAGTAGAGAGTTCAATGGCAACAACGACCATAGTTAGCAAACAATGCTTTTGGGAAAAGCACCCCAGACCGATAAATAACTACAGCCCAAAAGTTTGGTTTAGGCACTTATAATCCAGTACCTGGCCTGTAGACCAGTTCGCAATTTGGTGTTGGGGGAATTTCTCATTTAAACTGAGTTAGTGGGTGCCTAGACATGAAAAATCACCAAGGTGCTCATCCGCCATAGTGCCACGAATTACGTAATAGTCAAGTCAAATATGGCTGCCGATGAATGGTGATGAAAATCCAACTTCTTTGTTTATAAATGTATATACACATATAATATCTCCATTTAGACTTATTATGGTATCTGGAATACATTTCTGATATTGTTGTGGCCATATTGGGTGATTTTTTACCTTAAAAGGTCATGGTCAAGGTCTTTTTTTTATTCTGAAGACCTTGACCATCACTTGGCCATTATTAGGAATAAAAACCAGATGCAATAAGTCTAATTCTACTTAATCTGACATTTAACTATCATTGCTAATACTGTTTTTAACATTAACTCTCTCGCCGCCAGCATTTTTTTAAAAAGTTGCCAGCCAGCGCCAGCATTTTTTATGATTTTTACAAAAATTGAATGCCTTCCTGAAACTGTTCCATCCTACCTTCTTTTGTTCTCTTTTTATCACCTCTCAAACATGGGTAGATTTCTTCAAAAAAAAAAAAAAAAATTGAGCAAAAAGCTGAGATAATGTGTGTGAACGACTTTTGATAGAGATTAGATTCAGAGCAATCCTTAAAACATACACGGACATGCAGCTGCTTGGCCTAGGGCGATACTTCCGGGTTTTATAAGTTGTGGATAATAGCTGTATTGCGGAAAGCCAGAAAAACTTGTCATTTTGCAGGGAAGCTTTTTCTCTTAATTGACGTGATAACATCCCTGATATAAAATAAAAAAATTGGGTGCAAATAAAATCATGTAGCTATAAAAGTGATACAAATTACATGATACCAAATTAACTAAAATTGCACATATAGTCTGATTTCTCTCAAAGTGTACGGTGTGTGTGCATGCATGTTAGTGGGATGGGTTTTTACAGGATGACTTTCCATGGCAGGATACGCTGCATGAATCTCCAGCAGCATGAAAGCCACATCGGTGATAGTCACACTTGCCTGCAGACTTACATACTGTGAGCAGAATTCGTGATGAGGGCTTCAGACATTTTGATGGCAGGAGTTTGCCAAAGTGCTCCTTCCATCTATGTTCCGTTGGCTCTAGTCTTGCTTTGGGTTCCTTGGCTGTTGCAAGCAAGTGGCATTTTGTATGAACCAGAAAAGCCATTCGGATGTGGCATCTGATCCCACTACTTGTGGGAGGGAGAGCATCAATTCCAGTACTTCCACTGGTGCAGATTTCTACTCTGAAGTCATCAAATCTCTTAGCTGTTGTTGTTGACATGGCCCCGGCCCAGACACACACAAAGTACTTCTCAGCCAACGCTGCATCTTGCTCTGTTAAGGTGTCTGCTTCTCCAATGTTGGCTAAGTATTGGACTGGGTCAGATATCATAGCAGCATGTTTAGTCCCCACCTTGCTCATACAGTCATCTTCAGTCAGGATATCTGGTTTAATCACTGTCTTTGACAGTGACGCTCCAAGACACGAGACTGCTTGATGGCGCCTCTCACCAGTGGCATTTTGTCCGTTTCAAAGTGTGGTTGTTGGTGAGATAGTTGAGGATATCAGTGATCATCCCAATCTCATGGAACAAGAGCTCAAACTCTGCTACAGCATTTGTATTGTGTGTGGCTCCTACTATATAGTGACGTACAGGACCCTTTGACACTCGCTGAATGGTCTGCTTGACCTTCATGACATGTCCCTCTCACAGCACAGAACCATCCAGGGCAATCCTGCACAACCCAATGGCCTTTAGAGAAGCGCAGGATGTCTGAACTTTAGCACATTGCTTTTTTCAAGATACCATGTCGTCTTATTTTCTGTGAACTCTGTCTAGTGTTGTACAAATACACAGTATAAGGGCAGACATGTACAACCCCAAATCAGAAAAAGTTGGGACACTGTAGAAATTGTGAGTAAAAAAGTAATGGAATAATTTACAAATCTCATAAACTTATATTTTATTCACAGTAGAATATAAATAACATATCAAATGTTGAAAGTGATACATTTTGAAATGTCATGCCAAATATTGGCTCATTTTGGATTTCATGAGAGCTACACATTCCAAAAAAAGTTGGGACAGGTAGCAATAAGAGGCCAGAAAAGTTAAATGTACATATAAGGAACAGCTGGAGGAGGACCAATGTTTAGGAATAGGAATGTTGTCCCATTCTTGTCTAAAACAGGCTTCTAGTTGCTCAACTGTCTTAGGTCTTCTTTGTCGCATCTTCCTCTTTATTATGCACCAAATGTTTTCTGTGGGTGACAGATCTGGACTGCAGGCTGGCCATTTCAGTACCCAGATCCTTCTTCTACGCAGCCATGATGTTGTAATTGATGAAGTATGTGTTCTGGCATTGTCATGTTGGAATATGCAAGGTCTTCCCTGAAAGAGACGATGTCTGAATGGGAGCATATGATCCTTGTCCTCTTTAGTTCGGATGAAATGGTATCCCAGTTTTCCAAAAAGATCTCCAAATTTTGATTCGTCTGACCACAGAACAGTTTTCCACTTTGCCAAAGTCCATTTTAAATGAGCCTTGGCCCAGAGAAAATGCCTGTGCTTCTGGATCATGTATTGATATGGCTTCTTGTTTGACCTATAGAGTTTTAGCTGGCAACTGTGAATGGCACGGTGGTTTGTGTTCACCCACAATGTTTTCTGGAAGTATTCCAGAGTCCATGTTATGATTTCCATTACAGTAGCATTACTGTATGTGATGCAGTGCAGTCTAAGGGCCCGAAGATCACGGGCATCAAGTATGGTTTTCCGGCCTTGACCCTTACACCCAGAGATTGTTCCAGATTCTCTGAATCTTTGGATGATATTTTGCACCGTAGATGATGATAACTTTAAACTCTTTTTGCAATTTTTCTCTGAGAAACTCAGAAAACTTTTTTTCCACTTTAGACATTTTACTAACTATAAGTAACTTTGCAACTACTTATCAACAGCCAATCTTTAGAGAATTAGTAGACTGTCTGCTTAATATCTACTAACACTTTATTGTGATGATATCTCAACAGACATTGAACAGACAAGTATCTTTGCAGGTGCATGTCAACTTATTCCACTAACCCAAACCTCTTCCCTAACCCCAACCCTTACAGTCTACTTATACACTAATGACAGTTAGTTGACGTATAGTTGCAAATTATTGAAAGTTAGTTGACATGTAGTTGCAAAGTTATTTATAGTAAGTAGAATGTCTAAAGTGGACTATCAAAATAAGTGTAACCAATTGGTGATTCTCTGCCCATCTTGACTTCTGACAGACACTGCCACTCTGACAAGCTTTTTTATACCCAATCATGTTGCCAATTGACCTAATAAGTTGCAAATTGGTCCTTCAACTGTTCGTAATATGTATATTTAAATTTTCTGGCCTCTTATTGCTACCTGTCCCAACTTTTTTGGAATGTGTAGCTCTCATGAAATCCAAAATGAGCCAATATTTGGCATGACATTTCAAAATATCTTACTTTCAACATTTGATATGTTATTTATATTCTACTGTGAATAAAATATAAGTTTATGAGATTTGTAAATTATTCCATTCCTTTTTTACTCACAATTTCTACAGTGTCCCAACTTTTTCTGATTTGGGGTTGTAGTTCACATGTACATGTCTTTTGAGATTCTTCAGAATAGGAAAACGACCTTGACCATGCCCTTTCAAGGTCAGAATCACCCAATATGATCATATCATTGGCTGAAATGAATTCTACATACCATAATTAGTCAAATTAGTGGTATTACATGTGTATTAACAATCAGAAACAAAGAAGTTAGATTTTCATCATCATCTGATGGCGGACATATTTGACTTGACTATTATGTAATTCGTGGCACTATGGCGGATGAGCACCTCAGTGATTTTTCATGTCTAGGGACCCACTAGCTCAGTTCAAGTTAGAAATTCCCCCAACACCAAATTGCGAACGGGTCTACAGGCCAGGTCCAGGACTATTAACCGCAACAATGCATGTGCGTCCAATGAAACCGTCTATAAAGGAAATGCAATTGGCCTACAATGCTCCAGTGATGACATATTTTTGTAGCAAAACCCAAAAGTGAGTTAGCATTCCATCGTCCCAAAGTCAATGGGTATTTTAAATGGGATTTTTGTTAAATGCCTCAAATAAGATCTTGGGTTAACATAAGCCCAAGATATTTTCACGTTTTGTTCTATGACATAAAACACACCAATAAGTCCCACACTTTACAGCTTTTGACCTTTAAAGCTTTTACGTGTCTTTAAAAACGTGGTTGCTAACAAGTTGCTACATGGGAATACAGACTTTATCATATCACACATGAAGATCTCAAAAACAATGCAACATGGGCACAATTCTCAACAAAGAATTAGTATTTTCTAATCAGGTAACATGTTTTTAAATGTAATAATAAATGTTGAAAGAGTTGTCAGAAGCTTGGTGGTGATGACGTTGATCTGAAGAGACAGCTGGTGTAGTTTGCTTGTGGCCTAAGGTAAGCTTTTCATTTCTAGTAATCGCATTTAGACTTCAAAATTCATAAAAGTTGTGTTCATCTGGGAAGATTACCTTGTTTTGACAAAACGTGCAAGTGTCTTTTGTTCAACACAGAGCTTAATGTTTTAAGATAATCCAAAACTATGGTAATAATGAATCGTTTTTTGTTAAAAGACTAAATGCGTGGTGTGTTGTCAAGATGGGATGCTGAGGCAGATTGAATTTTTTTACCGACTTCAAAGCTTACTGGGCTATTACTGTAATTGCAGTACTTATTAGAGTACTAACTACAGATTTTTTTTGTAAAACGTTTGTTGTAATGTGATGTTATACCGTATATAGAGTCTGATGAAAGCTCTGTAGTGTATCATCTTAAAATAGGGCTGGGTGATTATTTCGATTAATTCGAATTTACGTTTTTTTGACGCGATTTTTATTTTATCAAGATTTTAAAAGGAAGTTTGTTACAGTCAAATTAAAACAGTACAGATATTATCTGATAACATAGCAGGGTTTTCCTACATAGAAAATAAAACTGCACCCACCCAGGCAAAAATCTGGTCGGAACTTTACTTCCGGTTTCTGTTTGTTTAATGGTCTGACTAGTCGCTAAAATCAAAATGAACTCTGCAACAAATACCGCGTCAAAAATAACAAGGGGTGGTTTCCCGGACAAAGATTAGATTAAGCCAGGACTAGGCCTTAGTTTAATTAGGAAATATAACTAGTTTTAACAAACATGCCTTACTAAAACATTACTTGTGTGCATTTTGAGGCAAAACAAAGGGCACTTAAGTATTTTTAAATATGTCAGTGCAAGTTGTTTTCAGTTTCAGGACTAGTCTAATCCCTGTCCAGGAAACCGTCACCAAATGTTTTGGTTTCCTAAAGACCGGGTGGAGACGAAAAAATAATTAATGAAAAATCGAATCAAATGTTAAACAAATTATAGAAGAATGTTGTGAATAAAAGATAAATAATAGCTGAATTGTTTCATTTAACATGTGCTGTGAGATTTTGACTGATACAACACAACATTATAAAAATGCCTGAATATTCACATTAAGGCTACCAATATATTATGAAACAATGCCTAATTTCTGCATAGATATTTTAAAAAAGTGAATTTATTTTATATATATCATGACATGTTGATAACTATTCTTCAGTGCGCTTGGATTAGCATTGTTGTAGTTTTAAGTTGAAAAGTGGGGATGCACGATATATCGGCCGACATATCGTTATCGACCGATAACAGCTTATTTTTAATATTATCGGTTATTGGTCTGATAGCAAAATATGGCCGATAAATGAAAGCCGATAAATGATGGATTATTTCGGTTTGTTGAACCACTTCACTTGCTCATTGCTGGCCATGTGGAGTGATTGGTGCTTTCTGTGACATAGCATTAAGATGACACGTGTTGCGGGCTTAAGAAGAGTATGCTAGTCTAGCGCAAAGACAATATGTCTGCGGTCTGGGAGTTTTTCATTGTGAAATTAATATATTTATTAGCATATATATATATATATATATATCGGTATCGGCCAAAATTTACATATCGGTGCATCCCTATTGAAAAGTAAAAAAAAAACGAAAACCGAATTGTGAATCGGCAAATGTTCTGAAAAACATCTATATTTCATTTTTGCCAAATCGCCCAGCCCTATCTCGAAGCATTGTTTGATTTTGAGCACAGATTAAATAATTAAGGTAATTGTTTGTTTTTGCCAGTAGAATCAGGGGCTCTGTGAATGCTGTTTAAAGATTTGATTTTAAGGTTTTGACAACGTGGGCAACAGTTTTAAGAAATGTTTTTAGCAATTGTGAAAAACTGTAAGAGGACAGTCCTATCGTATTCTTGCATTAATCCATGCACAAAACTATGCATTTTCCTCTTTAGTGAAATGCAATTCACTTACCATCTTACTGTCTGCATTCCTCACATGATGTGGTTTGATTTTGCTGTCATCTGAAAAGTGAGAAATACTCAAATCCTGCAGAAGCACAAAACAGTGAGTCTCCCTCAAACAAACAGGACAACCCAGAGTCTTGTTAAACTCCCAGTAGCTCTGTAAGCAGCTTTTACAAAAACTGTGACAGCATCTTAAAACAACCGAGTCTTTTAAAAAAAGAAGAGCAAAGATAACAGTCTTTCACAGGTGATGGTGAGGAGATAGCCATGTTGTCACAACACGAAAAAAATCCTTAAGGAGAACAGATCGTTATGTTGTTGCTTCCGACCTATTTAACATGATGTAAATTGGTGAAACTTTAAACAAAAAGTAATTTTATTAAACGTTTCTGTAACCTGACAGGAGCCACTGACACTACTGTGTTCCTCTCCTTATTATTCAATAGTGGCTGCGATCGATCAGGAGAAGCTCCGGCGCCATCTAATGGTGGGGATGACACCTCAGAGAAGACCTTTTTCTGCACAGACTGAATTTATTTTCGATATCCATTATTGTTGGATAATTAAGTTATTTAACTAAGTGGTTAATAGGTTCAAATTAAGCTCTGATTGATAGGAAATTAGATCAAATTGGTAAATGTCATAGTGTAACTATAGTACAGATAGCTTAAACAACCAAAAGTTGCAGTGTGAGAAATCAGATCACTGTTGTTTAAATACAGCATTACCTGCAATGTATTTTCACCTGTAGTAAAGCTTGAAGTGCTTTAGGGAAAACAATCTCCATAATTCACCATAATCACATTATTCTTCAACATATAGATAATAACCGATGGAAATGTTTAATGGTTCTTTTAGTCCATAAAATCAAAATAGATCTTCTCAAGTAGATACACAAATTTCTTAAGACATTTAAAAGGATGGCATTCACAGGTAGTCCTATTTTTTGTACCTGCCTCTAAACATCATGTAAAAATGCAAAGTGTTTTACTGCCCATTTCACACGAAGGTTAGGATAAGTGAAAGACTTTATTGAAACAAGTAAAAAGTATGAACATTCAAGAAAGACAACAGTAAAATTGTCTGTACGTCATTTAAAACAAAATGCTAAGAAAGATTAATATATTCATTGTGTTAGTATAGTTGATTAGTCACAACACTTTAAAATAAAAAGTATTACTATTAAATGGCAGTAAAATTTCCTTTAATTCATCTCATTTTAAAGAAATTCAGGATGGAACCACACCAATTGACAACTTTATACTGTTCACATTCCATTGGGAAATAACTTAACAGCAATGTAAACACTGAATTAATAAATGGCTTATATCAATTTAGTAGTAACTACTGTATGCCTACCTTTTAATTAAGCACTTTAAAAACTTGTTAAACACTTGTAAAACCAAAAAATGGAAAAAAAATTGTCAAAGCATACCAAAGTGAGGTATAAACTGATATGCACGTCAAGTATACAAAACCAAATAGCATGCATATAGACGTAACCACAGCCTTTCACTGCAGTGAATTTTTAGAAAAAACAAACAATACTTTTTTTCTAATGATGTATTATTTGTTTTAGATGATCGCTAATAAGGTCGCTTTTCTTAGATTTAATCTTCTCATGCTTCATTTCCCCTGGATAGTGCAGCTGGTCAGTAACCAGTTATCCCTTGTATTATTTATGGCTTTTCATCATCAATGTGCACCATCTTCTGGTGCTTCCTCAGGTATGCCACTGAGCTGAAACTCTTCTCGCACTCGGCGCAGTGGTACATTTTCTTACCCAAGTGTTGCTCCATGTGCTTCTTCAAGCAACTTGCAGAGCTCAGGCATTTTCCACACTCTGAGCATTTCCATTTTTCTGCATGAACATCTTGATGACTTTTGAGGACGTCTTGGCGAGTGAAGGTTTTGCCACAGGTGCTGCAGGAGAAGAGGGATTTCCTGGAGTGAATGTTTTGATGTTTACAGAGAATTGATGACGACTTGAAGGCTAAACCGCATTGAGAACACTTATAAGGTCTTTTATCAGTGTGGATCAACTTGTGGCTTTTCAGGGTATCGAGTCTGTTAAAGCTCTTTCCACACTTCTCACAGTGGTAAGGTTTGTCCTCAGAGTGAACGACTTTGTGGCTCCTCAGCGAACTGTTGAAGCGAAACCTCATATCACAGATTGAGCACTTGTACCGTTTTTCCTCTGAATGTACAGCCTGATGTTTGGTGCAATCACCTGATAAACGAAAGCTTTTGCCACACTGTTCACAGCTGTAAGGCTTCTCTTCACTGTGAATACTCTCATGCAGTTTTAGGTAGAAGGGAAGTTTGAAGGATTTGCTGCAGTAGGTGCACTTGTAAGGGGTGTCAGAGCTGTGGGTCTTTATGTGTGATGTCAGGTGGCTCATCCTTTTGAAGCTTTTCTCGCACTGTGTGCAGTGAAAGGGACGGTCGTCCTTGTGAACGACCTGATGAATGTTAAGTAGCTGCTTTGATAGGAAACTCTTCCCACACACTGAACAGCTGAATGGTTTGATCCTTGAATGGCTATAGAGGTGAGTCTCCAGCTGAACCTTTAGGACAAACTTTTTGTCGCATTGTGGACATGGAAAAGGCTTCTCGCCGGTGTGGGTCAACTTGTGGCTCCTCATAGCAGCTGCAGTGTTGAAAAGCTTCCCGCAATCATCACACCGATGAGGCAGATTTCCTGCATGCAGCCGCAGGTGAGTTTTTAGGGTACTTTTTAGAGAAAAACTTTTCCCACATTGAGAACAAGAGAACGGCTTTTCCCCTGTGTGGCTCCTTAAGTGGGACTTCAAACATTTCTCTCTGGTGAACTTTTTCTCACAGTGAGGGCAGTTAAACAGCTTCTCACCTGTGTGCAGACACATGTGTACTGTGAGTTCAGTTTTACGAGCATAACTCTTTCCACAGGTGGAACACTGATACGGCTTTCTTAAGGCGTGCACTTTTTCGTGAGCTCTCAGGTCAGATTTTTTTTCGAATCTCTTGCCGTATTTTGGACACAGGTTGGACCTCAATGATTTCGATGTAGCTGTGGGTAGTGGATGAGGTTCCTCTTCAGATTCACTTGTTGAAGGAATTACGTCATGTAGCATCACATCTGTATCCAACTGCTCGTCCCTAGAAGCACACATCAAAGTTTTTTATATGATGCAATGGAAAAGCTAATTATATGACAGCTTAAACTAAGCCAACATAAGAAGTAAAAGTTGGTTGTTCCCATTTTTATATTTCAGAGGGTTTTGTTAAAAGAAAATAGGTCTTACCTGGTTTCACTTGACTGCTCTCTCTGAAAACATATAAAACAAACATGTTAAGAATGCAGATGCTTTATAGGAAGTAAGCTGGATGTTATGTATATTCTTTAGTTGTTTTTCATTGATTCATATTTGATCTCCTATATCACCATCTGGACCACAGTAATGTCTTAATGCTGACCACAGTGTTCATTTTCTCTGATGTTTCTTCACCACTGACTTCAGTCATCTATTTATGTTAATATGGAGTGACTGTATTCTATCAGAGCAAATATGCAGTTTTTTATTGTTACAGGAGCTGTATATAACATTGACTTGTGGTTGAACTTGGAACCACAGTCTAAATAAAAAATATTGGAGATGTTTCTTTCCCTGACCCCCCTTTGTCTTGTTTTAAGTACAAATATCTTAAAATTCTTTAATCAAGATGCATTTTCTTAATAAGCAAAATTACCTAAGAAAATAACTCTAGTTTTTAGACAAAAAATTAAATAAAATTTAAGTGAATTTTTCTTGAATTAAAGATGACATTTCATTAAAATCTGACCTTTTCCATGTTTAATAATAATAATAATAATTACTTTAATTTATATAGCGCCATTCAAAAACCCAATGTGCTTAAGTGCTATAATTGACCCAGTACTTCTATCAATTTAGAAAATGTGAAAAAGATCATCCCAGTAACTTAGTTTTGGTAAACTGTTCTCTGCAGGCATGTGAAAAAATAGGTCAGTGAAATCCTTTTTGATGTCAGAAGTAGATAATACCATCCCTTAATCTGCACGATCCACCTTAAAAAAAAATTCACATTTTTGCTCACACCTGCAAAGTGGCATTTGTAACATACTATAATAAATGTAATGTTTATATATTTTTTTTGAGCTAGAACTTCTCATATGTACGTTGGGGACACCAACAATTTATTTGACATCTTAAAAAAGTCTTGTGAAATGTCCCCTTTAAGTGTTTGAGAAAAAAAAAAATTTCAAGATTTTTTCTTACCCCTTTGGCAGATTTTTTTTTTTTTTTGCTTTTTTTTGTCTAAAAACTAGACTTATTTATCTTTAATTTGTGTATTCAGTTTTATAAAATGTGAAAATATTAAAATGTTAACAATATTGGTGATAGCTATGCAAACGTGTCATCAGAGTAAATCCAGTAATGGAAAATTTTAAGTATTATAGAGAATTAAATATATTGATAAATTTTCCCTTGAAAATGTGTTTTACTTATTTAAGATATAAAAAACACAACACGGAATGTACTAAATAGACGTTTTTCTTTAGGAGAACGTTTTGCTAATCTGGATAACAAAAAAACTAACCTTGAAAAATAACGTTCTGTTAACCAAAAACTAACATAAGAGTAACGTTTAGGCAACAAAACGCAATTGTTAGTTGGGTGAATAAGGAATGACAGACAGGCTCGTGTAAGTACTAACAAAAAGGTGACATCTAGTGGACAAAGCTAGGAAATACGGGAATGACCGACAAAAAGAAATAAAAGATATTACTTTTTATTTTTGCCCAGTCCTACTCTTTTAAGATTTTTATGCAAAAAATTTACAGTTTTCTTATTAGTAAAAATGCAATGCCACACTTACCATCTCACTTTCTGCGTCCCTCACAGGGTTTGTTTTTGCTTTGCCGTCATCTGAGATTATACAAACGGTGGCAAAACATAAAACACTCGGATGCTGCTGCAGAAGCACAGAACAGCGTGTCCCCCTAAAACAAACAGGACAATCCAGAGTCTTGTTGAACTCCCAGTAGCTCTGTAAGCAGCTTTTACACAAACTGTGGCAACATTTTAAAACAACGGAGTTTTCTAAAGACGAAGAGCAAAGGTAACAATCCTTCACAGACGAAGGTGAGATGTTAGCCATGTTGTCACTGCGTTTAAGCCCACGTATTCAGACCTCAACTAGCAGACTTCTCTAAGCGCGCGCACACACCATTTAACTTCGTAAAATGGACGAGGAAAGTGCCATTTGGACGTGCGTCGCGCGCTCCGTCGCTGCAAAATGCAAGTAGCCTACAGCGGAGCCGCGTTTTTCAGCATTGAAGCACAATAACAACAACAACATCTCTTATAAAAATTTTTATTGATTTACAATCTACAAAACAGTGTAGCCTACTTTAAATGTTGATAGTTAACCTTGGAAAATAAAAAAAAATATTATAAGGAATAAGAATTCCATGTATTGTGCCTGTTATTCATGAATATGTCGATGAGCCATTACACAGAATGGGTGCTGTTTGCATCTACATCTAAAAATTACCTTATCTGAGGGATTTTATTCATTAGTATACGGAGCAGGGACAGATAACAAATGCTTTGCTTTTTTTCTACAATTTTTTTTCAGTGTTCTACTGAAAGTGTGAAAATGACCAATGGCCCCTGCACGCCGAATAGAGTGTAAATGATTGAGGTTTTACTTCCCCTCTGGGGGGGTGTCTGCTTCTTACCCCATTGCTGTGTAAAACTGGAAAAAGTAACAGGTATGTAAATGTGGCTCCCAGGGCATTCCTGTGTGACTTTCACATTGTAAAGCTTTTGACACCAACAACCAATTTTTGTAACTGTAATAAACACTTTATTTTACAGTGTATTAGGTACACATTACATTCACTTACTATCAGAGGACAAAGTAGGCTACACAACAGCATTACTTTGAGTAAAAGTACACTACAGATCAAATATTAAGGTAGAAGTTGTTTAAGTAGAGTGTTTAAGTATCAAAGGTAAATTTTCTTTGTAACACTTTACAATTAGGTTGTATTTATAAACATTAATTGAAGCATTAGCTAACTATAATTAACAATAGTATAGTTTTCATAATTTATCTTCATTTATCTCTGTTTGTTAATGTTAGTAAATGCCAATACAATTGTTCATGTTTGTTTAATGTGCTTTAACTATATACAACTTTTGATTTTAAAAATGTATTAGTGCATGAATTGATTTATTACTGTTGCATTGCTGTGTGTGATACCTAAATAACATGTCTCTAAAGCAACTTACAAAATAATTGTGGTCATGACAGCAGAAAAAATGGTAATGTTTTACAAGTTATATTTGGAATGGAAATTACGCTAGCTAACAATAAATCCTGCAGAAAATAATGCTAATAACAGTATGAAACAAAAATGATCTATTTTGGAACCAAAAGGGTGAATTTTGCCGATGAGTGACACGTTTGCATCCCTGCAACCCACCCCCCAAAAAACTTTCCCCATAAATTTAAAGTTTACATAACTCAATATAATTTTGCAGGTTGGACCACATTTAATTCTACAATATGGTTTGTTTTAAGCAAAGTTTCAAGAAATCATATATATTAAATAATACTCAAGTAGGCCTAAATTACAGATACTTAAAATGACAAATAAAAACTTCCCAAGGTCTCCAAAACCTTTAACATGAACACTGTAAAAAATATGTAATTCCCTTTTTTGAACCTAAGGTACAACGTTTTAATTTTATTTTAACAGACCCTCTCAAGACCACTATTTTGGCAGAGAATTCATATAAAGTACACTCCAGGCAGCCTTGCATGGTGTGCACAGTTTTCAAATCTATTTTGATGTCTGCACAGTGCAGCATGTGACTTGGGACGTTCATTTTAGCCAGTGACATTGTAATCAATGTGTACATTTGAGTAAACAATATTGTAAGAAAAAAATGAAGAGGACATAGAAAATCTAGATGAAGAAGTTTCAGCCTCGGAGCTCAGGTTTAAAATCTTGTTCAATTATGAATTATAATCTTAAAATGAATAACTTCACTCAGAGACTCATTTAAAGAATATTTTTCGAATCGCCATTAATAGCTGGCTTCGGTTTAATGAACAAATTTTCCATAACAAACAATAATGAATCAAAACAATAAAACGATAAGTCTTCACCACGAAGTTCGGCCCTGATCATTCTGCAACATCTGTATTTCTTCACTTTGGTCCATGCATAGCCGCAGAGAGGTTTCCTACGCCTCCCCACACTCAGACGTTTGCTCTTTTCACCTTGCAGCTCCCTATGTGGCCGAAACCATACTTCACACTTACGTATAATATCAGCAAAAATTATAACTGAACTTCATTTCACACTTATGTGGGTTTGTCAACTCTCTCACCCAACATGTCAATTTAACTACCCCACAGTTTAAAGAGACTCATATGTCTTGTGTTTACATATCTTAGCAAAGAAAAATAAGCAGAAACGATTTTCACACTCTCGCTTCTAGAAGCTTCTTTTCCATTCTACTTCTACGCGCAATGCGTATCTGTTAAAACCCACAAACACAACTACATTAACACTTTTACATTTTTGTATGCAAAGCGTATTTACTGAAAACTATAGACATCATCTTATCATCTCGTATCATTCTTATCAAAACCCTGTTTTGTTGTTCTTGTTTCTTAATTACTTGAATCATCAGGCTTGTAGTCTTGATGAACTCTTCTTTGTTTATTAAAGCGTTTTCTTCCCTTCTTGTCTTTTCTCTGCTTCTTTTTAATCCGTCTGTCTTTTTCTTTTTGCAGACCTTGATTGATCAGATCAGTGACATTAATTTCAGTCTGCTGTGGGCGACTAGTATATTGCATTTCATCTTGTATATGATCTGATACACATATCTGATGATGATGTTTTAGATGGTGGCTCCTAACAAATTCTTTACCAAACTGAGTATCATAAGGTCTCTCTTCTGAATCGTGAGTGAATCAAAGAGTGAATCGTCTCATATCACGCAATGGGAGCAAGTGTGCTCCATCTCTCCTGAATGTTGCAGCTGGTGAGTAACCAGTATCCCTTTGGTATTATTTAGAGCTTCTCATCAATGTGCGCCATCTTCTGGTGCTTCCTCAGGTATGCCACTGATCTAAAACTCTTCTCGCACTCACCACAGTGGTACATTTTCTTTTCAAAGTGTTGCTCCATGTGCAACTTCAAGCTACTTGCCGAGCTCAGACATTTTCCACACTCAGAGCATTTGTAGACTTTAATCCCTGCATGAACGTCTTGATGAATTTTGAAGTATTTTTGGTTAAAGCTCTTTCCACACTTCTCACAGCGGTAAGGGTTGTCCTCAGAGTGAATGACTTGGTGGTCCCTCAAGTAACTGCTATAGCGAAACCTCTTATCACAGATTGAGCACTTGTACCGTTTTTCCTCTGAATGTACAGCCTGATGTTTGGTGCAATCACCTGATAAACGAAAGCTTTTTCCACACTGCTCACAGGTGTAAGGCTTCTCTTCGCTGTGAATACTCTCATGCAGTTTTAGGTAGAAGGGAAGTTTAAAGGATTTGCTGCAGTAGGTGCACTTGTAAGGGGTGTCAGAGCTGTGGGTCTTTATGTGTGATGTCAGATGGCTCATCCTTTTGAAGCTTTTCTCGCACTGTGTGCAGTGAAAGGGGCGGTCGTCCTTGTGAACGACCTGATGAGTGTTAAGTACCTGCTTCGTTACGAAACTCTTCCCACACACTGAACAGCTGAATGGTCTGATCCCCAAATGGCAATTCAGGTGAATCTTCAGCTCATCCTTTGTTATAAACCCTTTGTCACATTGTGGACATGGAAAAGGCTTTTCGCCGGTGTGGGTCGGCTTGTGCAGTCTCATTGCTGCTGAAGTGTTGAAAAGCTTTCCGCAATGATCACACTGATGAGGCAGATTACCAGCATGCACCCGCAGGTGATTTTTTAGGGTACTTTTTACAGAAAAACTTTTCCCACATTGAGAACAAGTGAACGGCTTTTCCCCTCCGTGGCTCCTTAAGTGGGACCTCAAAGACATCTCTTGAGTGAACTTTTTGTTGCAGTAAGAGCAGTTAAACAGATTCTCACCTGTGTGCAGACGCATGTGTAAAGCGAGCCTATATTTGCCAGCATAACTCTTTCCACAGGTGGAGCACTTGTGCGGCCTTTTTAAGATGTGCACCTTCTCGTGGGCTCTCAGGTCAGATTTTCTTTTGAAGCTCTTGCCACATTTTGGGCACAGGTTGGACCTCAGTGAAGTAACAGGAGGTTCCTCTTCACATTTATTCTGCCGCAGCATCACATCTGTATCGACCTCCTCATCCCTAAAGGCATAAATCAAAAGGTTTTGAAGAGAATGTAAAAGCTGAATCTGTGAAAGCTAAACTACGCCAACATAAGACAGTTAATGGATTTAACATTTTTTATTTCAAAGTGTTTGTATACAAAGGATAAATATTTGAAGCTCACCTGGTTTCACTTGACTGCTCCCTCTGAAAACAAATAAACATGTTTAGTATAGGTGCTCTCTGCTAGGAAGTGAGTTTGATGCTTAAGCTGCTATCTGTAATTTTTTCCTTTAAAAACATAGTAATTAAGTGCATAAAATTAGTGTTAAAAACTGTCATATCACCCTAATTTGCATTAGAATGCTCAATATATGATTATTAAAGCAACTCTAAAGAGTTTTTGCTCTTGGCTCCCCCTACAGGTTGGAAGCGGAATTGTCCATTACCACTGTCGTAAATAATTTAGCCTACTGTAGCAAAGCTGGCTCTGATTGGATTGTAGGTCTGCCGTAAAGCAAGTTTTTGTAGTTTTCACTCGAACTACAGGACTGCGACCATAGATATGTATATAAAGGCTAGATGGCTCAAGGCGGAGTCAGCTGTGTCGTCACTTGGCGGCCATCTTAGGTCAGTGCTGCCATAGTGCTGCTCCCTGCTGCTGTGGACGGAAGGTGAGTGACATACGCCAACTAAAATGCTCGTAACTTGCTGAATTCTTGACGGATTTACAAACGGTTTGGTTTTTTACAAACGTTATTAACGTGGCTACAATTCTGGATGCTTTAACATGTTTCATGAATTTTTTATTTATTTTTAGTATACGTATTCAGTGTCATAGGTACATCTTTGACGTTTATAACAACCAATCCGTTTGAAAATCGGTAAAAAATTAAGCAAGTTATGGTCATTTAAAAGTACCTGCATCATTAAAACTCAATGCTACGAGTGAGCGAGCGCCCTGTCCTAAGATGGCCGCCAAAATGCGGACGTTCCACTCAATTGGCCATCAGCGCGGACGAGCCATCTAGCCTTTATATACATATCTATGACTGCGACCCAACGGTTGGAAACTTCTTTAGTGCGGTTTTGAGATGGTCCTCACTGCGGAACACAACATCCAGGGGGCGGGGTTGGATCTAGATCCAACTTCTCCCACTTTATATCCTTTGTTCCGCCAAATGAACCAGTATATTTGCGTTGTTGCAGCTCGCAATTAGTTGCAACCTGTGGTCGCCAACGTTTGCTCTTATCAATTTAAGTGTACGTTTGATTAATAATATAGTTGAGAAAGATTCATAATTTAGAAAGTATCACAGTTAGGTGTAAGGAGAGGTATGGACACGTTCCCGACAGTTTGATATCACTGAAGGGATTTATTTGCACATTATCCCACTTATTACACAGCTATTCCTATACGAGTAAATATAAAAACAAATTTATTTGATATCTTTTATTAGCAAATAAAAAAAAGTAAACCATCTACGAGGGAAACCTGTTTCCTAATGGCTGTAAGCAAAGACGCGTTAAAACAAGTTCAAAGTCCATACAAGATAAACATTCAATTTATTAATTTCTAAATAACATGCCATAGCCTATATATTTTAATAATTAGCCTATGCATATTTATACTGTATCCATTAATAGGTCTTAAACTGCATGTGGGAAGATTACTCATAGTAGGCTTACCCGAAATGTTTTACTCCAAAACATTATAGCAAAAAACTTACATTTCACCCTAAATGTATGTGACAAAATGACGAAATACGCACGAGCGCTGTGTTCCCACGGCTGTGTTCCCAGCAGGTATTCAGCGCCAGACGCGTTGGTGACTTAGGAAATCTGTCATATCTTTGCTTTGTGAATACCTCTAAAGCCCATATACTAGTGACATAAATTACTTCCTCACGTTGATTCTCTCGTTCGAATTTCCAATATCGCTGTCGTAAGAAGAAAGTTATAAGCGAAGCAAAATTTTCTCGTGTTTGGCATTGAAATCCTCTATGAAGGCGAGTATTTTTTTGTTTCAAATCAAAAACTTTTGATAGAATATACATTTAACTTGAATTAGGTGAAGTTTGGGATTGATTGTAACATTCGCATTTGCTTTTTTAAGATCCGCAAGTGACGTTGTTCAAAAGCAGAATTGCCCATTCAATCATATTGGCTTCCAAAACTTCTCCGTTTTCATCAATCCGTGCAGTATTTTTCAAAGTAATCATACAGAACGAAGGATTAGAATCTCTAGATTACATTATTGGCATGATTTTGTCAAACATATAAATAAATAAATACATGCATGCAACATGCATGCATTTATTGATTTATTAATGATAAATAACAATCATCAATTAATGTATTAATAATATCTGACCATTTAAATTGCTCGCCAGCATTATTAGTCAATTAAGAAATATTAAAGAAACAATGAAATGTTTCTTTAATATATAAAAATACAGCAATTTTATTTGAGAGGGCTTTGATTTCATATGGAAAGATATGCGTGGATTGATGCTCTCGGTTTCATTAATTAGTGGTTAATCAAAAATAATAACATTTTTATATAATATCTTTTAAAAAGATGTCATCGTAATCTTGTTGGGCTTTTAATTACCTACAATGTGGTGTTTGAATTATGCAAATAGACCAAGAAATGAGGAAGTTATTATATTTTAAAGTGTTTGGTCAAGCGGAAGAGGACAAGAGGTCACAGTTTTTCATAGTTTTATCGTTTTAATTGGGTACAAAAATGCCCCCAAATTTTCGAGTTAAAAAATTCCATAACTTATTTAATAATTATCCGATTTTAATAATTTAAAAACCATGTTAAAGTTATTTTTATTATCTATCATATGGTTATAATTATATATGAATTTTCTAGTATTTATATTTTTTTGTCACATACCTACTAAAGGCACTACTTTTATTGTAGTCATAAGTAAAGTTAGTTTTTATGTCAAAATAATAACTTAATTTAGTTACGACTTAATGCGGAACTGGTACGCAGCAACACGTGTATGACGTGTCTTGTGGTAAAACTGCCGACCAATGGGATATCTGGATCGGGATCCAGCTCCGCCCCTGGATCTAAATCCAACCCCGCCCCCTGGATGTCGCGTTCTGCAGTGAGGCGCTGGCGGTTTTGGCCGATAGAGGGCTGCAAAGCGAATATGAAAGTTCACCCTGTTTCGAGTGAATGAACGACTGAAACTTTTTTGGAACCGTTATTTTACGTAAAAAAAACTCTGTAGTGTAAGCTTTTCTTTTCGTTTTAGTTTATTAATTATATTCATAACTGTATTGTGGTGTTATCTCATAACAGAGTTGACTATTGAGTCATAAGTAAATTGAGTAACTGACAGAGTAATTTCTCCTGACATGAGAGATCTAAAGAGCTAAATCTAAACTTTGGATCTAGGATTTAACATTTTTGACAAAGCATAAATTATCACTGTAAAATGAAAATATCAGAGATCACACTGAAATATGCTGTGTGAACATTTCCATACTCATAAAAGCTATACAACTTTACCGTTATAATGTTGCACATAATCTCCACCTGAAATCACAAGCCAGATGAGACTTAATACATTTACAATTTCTTAAGGGAAATGGTGCATTATGAGTAGGGTATAAGATTCAGATTGTCTAATGCTTTCCAAAGTGAATGAAGTCCGATATCGCGTCAGTGTACGCAAACCGCTGCAACGCACACACGGTGTCTACTAGCGCGTTTGTTGGGCTAGAAGGGATACAGCTACAGACAAAATATCGTGAAATCTCGCCGGATGAGCGCGGTTTTCATCCTAATCCTTCCCCAAACCTAACCCTAACCCCAAAATTTCACGGAATTTATCCGTAGATGTATCATATTTAGCTGAAACAGCTGTTTATCATCCTATTCCTACCCCAAACCTAACCGTAAACCCAACATCTCGCGAGATTTGTCCGTAGCTTTATAACCTCTTGCCAGAACTGTCCAGCGCGACTGCACAGAGCGGATCATATGCGCGCGCAAACCTGCGCCGAGGAAATCAAACATCACAAACGGTTGTTTGGTGACACCCTCAACATTATAATCAACACTAACGAGTTAGAAGAAAAGACAAACACCGCATACACACAAACATAAATTGCACATCAACGTTGCTCTGTAATAGCACTTCCATATCTAAATCCCACTCTCTTAGACTTTATTTTTAAACAACTGTGTTGCTCACAATCTGTCAAATGCTGCTTTGCTGGCTGTAAATGAAACGCTTTTGTTTATTTAGAAAAACGGAAAGGGTCTTCTTGATAGTTCAGTACTGGCTTCCTGTTTCAGTTAAAATGATGTCACGACTCACGACATAAAATAATGCTTCACGTTCCAATGCACTTCGGCTTTTAAAGTAATAATGAAAATAAATAAATGTGTGTGCCTTTTGATAAGACAGAGTCGTACTTCTTTTCAAGATCATTCATGCAGAGTATATGAATTTTTTTCTTGAGTGACGTGCAATATGCAGCACACTTACCATCTTACTTTCTGCATTCTTCACATGATTTGGTTTGATGTTGTTGCCATCTGAAAAGTGATAAAGACTCAAATCCTGCAGAATCACAGAACAGTGAGTCTCCATCAAACAAACAGGACAACCCAGAGTCTTGTTGAACTCCCAGTAGCTATGTACGCAGCTTTTACACAAACTGTGAGAGCATCTTAATACAACCGAGTCTTTTAAAGAAGAAGAGCAAAGATAACAGTCTTTCACAGGTGATAGTGAGGAGATAGCCATGTCACGCACAGGAAGGACAAAAAAAGAAAAAAAATCCTTGAAGATAAAGATAACAGATTAGTTATGTACGGATGGGCAGATCGACACGCGTCTTCGACACACTAGTGCAGTTTAAAACCGTGTTCCGGAGCATTGTTTCAAATGAGGCTGTCACGTGACCTGTAGAAAGCCGCTCACTTCGATTTTTTTTTAAATACATGGGATATAAATGGAGCTGATTTAAGTCCCAGGCTGCACAGCAGAACAAAAATATTCTTCATATGTAATTTCGTTTGTATTTATGTTTTTTTTTTTAAATGTGCATGTTTGTAAGGAACACACAAAAATGGTGCAGCAAAATACAGTTATCATTTATTGGTGAAACATATAGCCTACGGTTGAGAAGGTGACAAATGTTTGCTGCAAGTAAAATGAAAAACAGAAAGTCTTAATTGTACTGTTTTGCAAAATACAATCAAATTTGAAAACTCTTGAGCTGCACACAAAAAATTTATGAAATATGCAAATATATATTAATTCTTTATTCTTATTTGTATAGTCAGACTCATAACACTTATATATTAAAGGTAATACCTGACAGTATAATATTTCCATTTTATTTATTTTCATTTTATTTAACAAGCTAAATTGCGATGCAAAAATTAACCGTTTTACAGTTCAACCCCGCAAAGTTAAAGAGTAAGTAAACCCTAAACCAACTTTTTTTAGTTAAAGGCGGAGTGCACAATTTCTGAAAAACAGTTTGGAAAAGGGAGTCAGGCCACTACCAAAACACACTTGTAGCCAATCAGCAGTAAGGGGCGTGTCTTCTAACGGACATTGTTACCTGGGGTAGGGGCGTGATTGTTTAGGTGATTTCAAATATCAACACTGGCTTTTAAAATTGTCCACCTTTAATAATCTATAAGAATGGGGCTTTAGTAGTGCTGTTGGTTGATTTGAGAAACTTTTTTGACATTTATGTATAAAGTGTTTCAATGCTACAATATATGCAATAATTTTCTTGCATTTTTCAAATATTGCCAGTGGTGGAGTCAGGATCAAATGAGGGGTTTAGTTACTCTTTAAGTAAGGAATAATTGACGACGGGCCATTGAATTATAAGAAAATAATGCACACACAAGGTGGTAAAATAGGCACCACGGGTGTGCATTATTGTCAAATATTTCAAAGGACCAGAGTCAATTATTCCTCTTATACCACGGTTACCACAAACATTGCTCTGGTGCCTATTTTTTAGACATTTGACAAGTTAGGTGTGAGGTTATCGAAAAACAATGCATACCCATTGAATTTTCTAAACCAAGACCTGTGGTATAAATACAAATATATCACTGTTTTAACTGTAATTCAACAGGATAAACTCTAAACACTATGTAGGAATACATAAAAACTTAAAGCATACTGTGCCAAAGTGCTGTTCAAAGATAAAGTACTGGCCAAAAGTGATGTATGGGGAGGTATATTTGTACAATATTTGCTTTTAACTTCCGCTTAATATATTTGATTGTAATGGATGAAACACTAAACTCTTAAGGTATTTGTTGGAAAAAATTACTTGGCAAATACACAAACTAGAACATTATGGAATGTGGGTTTTATTTGAATATACAAAAATGCATAGAAAAAATGAAAAGCTTAAAAAGAAATCAAGCATACATTGACTAAAGTTTCATCTGTTATTAAGGCTGATTCTCTTGCAGTAATATTTTAGCCATTCTCCTGGGTCTTGACTCCATAAGCTTTGTAGAGGTATTTTTTGAATGAAAAATATATTTTAAAAGAATTTAATACAAATCTAATTACATTCATATATGATAATAATAATAATGCATATATAGGGGCAGTTGTAGCCTATGTTAGAGAGTCAGGTTTGTAACCTGAGAGTTGCCTAACTTGATTGCTCCTCGGGCGCTGGGATGGCTGCATGCTCCAGGTGTATGTGTTCACAACTTGCAGTGCGTGTGTTCACTACTCACTGGGATGAGTTAAATGCAGAGGTCACATTTCGGGTACGTGTTGCATATACTTGACAAGCTTGTCACTTTCAATTTACACTTTCATATAAAACTACCTACATAGCAAAATCACCAGTGTTAAATGTACACTGCTTTGGTGGTACTCATATAAACACCAGCAGTGTACATTTAGCAATGGTGATTTTTCTGTGTTTTATACAGTATTATATAGTAACTACATTTTACTAAAGTGTAACCAAAGCCTGCACGGCTAACAAAGAAGGAGAAATCTGATATTTTTTGTAGAAAAACAATAAAACAAACACAATCCTGATTTTTGTCTCTTACTATTTAGTTTTTGATTATGTTTTAGATTGTGGCTCCTGATAAATTCTTTACCAAATTCTTGGTATCATTGAGGTCTCTCTTTGAATCGTAAGTGAATCAAAGAGTGAATTGTCTCATATGACTGATCGTCTCTATTCGTCTACATCTTCCCGCAATGGGATCAAGTGTGCTCCTTCTCTCCTGAATGTTGCAGCTGGTAAGTAACCAGTGTCACTTGGGTATTATTTAGAGCTTCTCATCAATGTGCACCTTCTTTTGGTGCTTCCTCAGGTATGACACTGATCTGAAACTCTTCTCACACTCAGCACAGTGGTACATTTTCTTTTCAAAGTGTTCCTCCATGTGCTTCTTCAAGCAACTTGCCGCGCTCAGACATTTTCCACACTCAGAGCATTTGTAGATTTGAATTCCTGCATGAACGTCTTGATGATATTTGAAGGAATTTTGGCGAGTGAAGGTTTTGTCACAGATGCTGCAGTGCAGCAGGGTCTTGGAGTGAATCATTTTGTGAAACCTAAGCGAATTTGAAGTCTTGAAGGCCAAACCACATTGAGAACACTTATAAGGTCTTTCATCAGTGTGGATCGCTTTATGTTTTTTCAGGGTATCAAGTCTGTTAAAGCTCTTTCCACACTTCTCACAGTGGTAAGGTTTGTCCTCAGAGTGAACGACTTTATGGCTCCTCAGCGAACTGTTGAAGCGAAACCTCATATCACAGATTGAGCACTTGTACCGTTTTTCCTCTGAATGTACAGCCTGGTGTTTGGTGCAATCACCTGATAAACGAAAGCTTTTTCCACACTTCTCACATCTGTAAGGCTTCTCTTTACTGTGAATACTCTCATGCAGTTTTAGGTAGAAGGGAAGTTTGAAGGATTTGTTGCAGTAGGTGCACTTGTAAGGGGTGTCAGAGCTGTGGGTCTTTATGTGTGATGTCAGGTGGCTCATCCTTTTGAAGCTTTTCTCGCACTGTGTGCAGTGAAAGGGGCGGTCGTCCTTGTGAACGACCTGATGAGTGTTAAGTACCTGCTTCGTTAGGAAACTCTTCCCACACACTGAACAGCTGAATGGTTTGATCCCCGAATGGCTATTCAGGTGAATCTTCAGCTCATCCTTTGTTATAAACCCTTTGTCACATTGTGGACATGGAAAAGGCTTTTCGCCGGTGTGGGTCGGCTTGTGCAGTCTCAATGCTGCTGAAGTGTTGAAAAGCTTCCCGCAATGATCACACTGATGAGGGAGATTACCAGCATGCAACCGCAGGTGAGTTTTTAGGGTACTTTTTAGAGAAAAACTTTTACCACATTGAGAACAAGTGAACGGCTTTTCCCCTCCGTGGCTCCTTAAGTGGGACCTCAAAGACATCTCTTGAGTGAACTTTTTGTTGCAGAAAGAGCAGTTAAACAGATTCTCACCTGTGTGGAGCCGTATGTGTAAAGCGAGCCTATATTTGCCAGCATAACTCTTTCCACAGGTGGAGCACTGGTGCGGCTTTGCTAAGATGTGCACCTTCTCGTGGGCTCTCAGGTCAGATTTTCTTTTGAAGCTCTTGCCACATTTTGGGCACAGGTTGGACCTCAGTGAAGTAGCAGGAGGTTCCTCTTCACATTTATTTTCCCCCATCATCACAACTGTATCGACCTCCTCATCCCTAAAAGCATAAATCAAAGGTTTTGAAGAGAATGTAAAAGCTGAATCTGTGAAAGCTAAACTACGCCAACATAAGACAGTTAAGACTGTTGGATTTAACATTTTTTATTTCAAAGTGTTTATATACAAAGGAGAAATATTTGAAGTCAGATATTTTCATAAAAAGATAAATGCTCACCTGGTTTCACTTGACTGCTCCCTCTGAAAACAAATAAACATGTTTAGTATAGGTGCTCTCTGCAAGGAAGTGAGTTTGATGCTAAAGCTGCTATCTGTAAATTTCCTCGGCGCAGAAATCAAACATTATAAACAACACTAACGAGTTAAAAAAAAGACAAACACCGCTGCATACAAACATCCATTGCACATCAACGTTGTTTTTATTCTGTAATAGCACTTGGCATATATCTACATCCCACTAGACTTTTTTAATACAAGTGTTGCTCACAATCTGTCAAATGCTGCTTTGCTGGCTATAAATGAAACGCTTTTATTTAGAAAAACGGAAAGGGTCGATAGTTCAGTACTGGTTTCCTGTTTCAGTTAAAATGATGTCACGACTTACGACATAAAATAATGCTGCACGTTCCAATGCACTTCGGCTTTTAAAGTAATAATAAAAGTCTGTTAAATAAATGTGTGTGCCTTTTGATAAGACAGAGTCCTTCTTCTTTAAAAGATCATTCATTTAGAAAATATGATTTTTTTTCTTGAGTGACATAATATGCAGCACACTTACCATCTTACTTTCTGCATTCCTCTCATGATGTGGTTTGATGTTGCTGCCATCTGAAAAGTGAGAAAGACTCAAATCCGGCAGAAGCACAGAACAGCGAGTCTCCATCAAACAAACAGGACAATCCAGAGTCTTGTTGAACTCCCAGTAGCTCTGTAAGCAGCTTTTACACAAACTGTGAGAGCATCTTAAAACAACCGAGTCTTTTAAAGAAGAAGAGCAAAGATAACAGTCTTTCAAAGGTGATAGTGAGGAGATAGCCATGTCACGACACAGGCAGGGGGAAAAATAAAAAAATCCTTGAAGATAAAGATAACAGCGCGCACGCACACACGCGCGCGCACACACACGGTCCAACCTACCCCAATGTCACAAAAACCTGTTGCTGACACTTCCTGTGTCCCCATAAACCATGGTAATAGCATAGTTAACGTCATTATACACTATCCATGACCCGTAAACCACATTTGCACCCCCCCCCCCACACACACGTGCAGTTTAAAACAGTGTTCCGAAGCATTGTTTCAAATTAAGCTGTCACGTGACATGTAAACCCCCTCACTTCGATTTTTTTTAATAGTAGCTACATGGGATATAAACGGAGCTGATTTAAGTACCAGGCACCACAGCAAAACAAAAATATTCTTCATGTAATTGCATTTGTATTTGTGTTTTTTAAAATGTGCATGTTTGTAAGGAACACACACAAATTGTTCAATAAAAATATACAGTTATATTTTTGGTGAAACATACGATTTAGAAGGTGAACAAACAAATGTTTGATGCCATTAAAATGAAAATCAGTAAGTCTTAACTGTACTGTTTTGCAAAATACAATAAAATTTAAAAACTCACTCATGAGCCGCCATTTTCCTGATGGCGTGTATTAAACAGACAAATAAACCTTACAATAACATCCCAAAAATATCATTTTAGTTGGTGTAGGAATTTTTATTGACCACCAGATGGCGAAGTAGAGCGCTGTGTCAAAAGCTTCGAAGCACCATCGCAGTTGTAAGCATAGATATGTATATAAAGGCTAGATGGCTCGTCCGCGCTGATGGCCAATTGAGTGGAACGTCCGCATTTTGGCGGCCATCTTAGGACAGGGCGCTCGCTCACTCGTAGCATTGAGTTTTAATGATGCAGGTACTTTTAAATGACCATAACTTGCTTATTTTTTTACCGATTTTCAAACGGATTGGTTTGTTATAAACGTCAAAGATGTACCTATGACACTGAATACGTATACTAAAAATAAATAAAAAATTCATAAAACATGTTAAAGCATCCTGAATTATAGCCACGTTGATAACGTTTGTAAAAAACCAAACCGTTTGTAAATCCGTCAAGAATTCAGCAAGTTACGAGCATTTTAGTTGGCGTATGTCACTCACCTTCCGTCCACAGCAGCAGGGAGCAGCACTATGGCAGCACTGACCTAAGATGGCCGCCAAGTGACGACACAGCTGACTCCGCCTTGAGCCATCTAGCCTTTATATACATATCTATGGTTGTAAGAGCCTCACTGCTTCAGAAGCTTGGCAAATGTTGCTTCAGAGTCCGACCTATTTAACATGCTGTAGTTCATCAACAAATAAGTCAAATTTTCTTTCAATGACAGAAAACCAAAAATTGTGTGAGGATTAGGGTACTTTTTTGTTTAAACACAACCTAAATACCTGCAAATACTTTTAAATGTCAAACAAACTAAGTGCTTTACAAAACTCAATCATCAAATGTTTCACCATAATCCATTAATCAGATTAATCTTTAATACAAATGAGGAAAAAGATTCATGAACAGACCATCTTAAGCAGACATGCAAATTTTCTGAGTCCTATATTTCTATAAATTTTTTTCAACCATTTCAGTTTACCCGCCACTAAAGTAGAAAGTATGAACCTTCAAGACTATACAGTAAAATCTTCTGTATAAAGTTTTGATTTTAAACAAAATGCTAAAAATATGCAAATATATTTATTTCAGTATATTTGATTAGTCATAAAACTTTTATTTTAAAATAATAACTGACAGTACAATTTATTTACTTTATATATATAAACAAGGCTGAGTTTTTAATGCATTTCTTAACAAATTCAGAACCATACCTATTTACATCCCACTGTTCACTCTCCGTTGGGAAACTTAACAGTAGAGGAAAAATGCTAAAATGTTTACTAAAGCAAAGCTGTGTGAATGAATAAACAGCTTCAATAGTAACTACCTTTCAACCGATCAGAGCAGATATTAGAATAAAAATAAACATAAAACAAATAATAATACTAAAGAATAACAATAACAAGCTATGATAGCACATACCGGCAACCAGAAGCGGTCGACCCAGTTTTGCGGTTTGGTCACGTGACGTTCGACATAATCATGAATATCAGCTGACGTCACTCACATCTCAAACTTGTCTTCCGCCATTTTGAGTTTCTGAAGTGGTCGCAAAAGAACTAGAAGCCTTCAATATGTTGTGAGCATTAAATTCGCTATTTTTACAACACTAAGAAGGCTCGACACAACATAATACTTTGCTCGTAGTATCACCTGTGTCTCAAACTCAAGCATTGAAAACATTGTTTATGTACACAGAGTTTACTAAAAAGAAGGTTTTGAACAACTGACTTTGATTGTTTTGGTGTCCGCTCGCCGCCACCTTGCCAGTCAAGATGTATCATTCTCCGAATGCACCTTAAGGAGCGAGGAGAGTAAAGATGGATAGCTCCTAAAGCAAAGTTCCATATAAATGCATGGATAATTTGTTGATTTGTCGCAAGTGAAAAACAATATTGAGATTAGATATGAGATTCATTCATTCGCATTCAGAGATCGATTCTTTATGTCTGGCAAAGATGGCTAGCGGACAACATAACAGCCAAAGTCAGTGGTTCAAAACCTTTCTTTTTAGTAAACTCTGTGTACACAAACAATGTTCTCAATGTTCAGTGATCGAGTAGGCATCACACCCTAACCAAGATATTTTTTTTAAAGTAGCGTTTCTTTTTTATGACAGTCGAGGTGCGAAATGTTGTCTTTCGTAGCCATTTCCCGTATCCGTACGAATCATAGACAGTAAAAGATAAGAAGTCCGTAAATCGTAGCAAGGTAGCCAATGCTTGTCAGTAGCCTACCGGTTCTCGGTAGGTACTCAAGATGGCAGCAGGCAACTGGAATAACGTAAAAGGTCACATGACTGATATTCATGAATAGCGTATACAAGAGAGTCACTCTGCAACGTACTCATGGCAATAAACGCTTACTACGCTAAAATTCTCGCGAGTCCAAGATGGTGCCGTTACTGGAAGGTAGTTATTACAGTTTATAAAGTTTAAAATCTGGATATTTTTCTTACAAAATTGCACCGATTACTTAATTTTGGTATTTGGCTGGAGTATCCCTTTAAGTTCAAGTTTACCCACCTGAAACAAGTGAACAAAAAGTTTTTACTGCCCATTTAGGTTAGAATAAGTGACTTTGACTTTATTGAAACAAGTATGAACCTTAAAGACTATACAGAGAAAGTTTTTGTCATCATAAACAAAATGCTAAATACAAATCATTATAGAGCAGTTTAAAAATTTGTGTTCTGTCTTTCCTGAACCTTGCTGTTGTTTTAGTATTAAAGCTGTCACCACACTTGCAGCACACGTACGGCTTCTAATAATCAGTGTGCACTTTTTTCTGGTTCGTATGCAGGTAGACCAAGGAGCTGAAACTCTTCTTGCACTCGGCGCAGTGGTACACTTTCGTTCCGAGGTGAAGCTGCATATGCAGCTTTAAGCCACTTGACGTGCTCAGGCATTTGCCACAGTCTGAGCATTTGTAGACTTTGATCCCTGCATGAACGTCCTGATGATTTTTGAAGGTGTCTTCACGAGTGAAAATTTTGCCACAGGTGCTACAGTGAAACAGGGACTTGAAGTGAGTTTTTTGGTGTCTCTTAAAATTACTGAAGTATGGAAAGGTCATATCGCATTGAGAACACGTATAACGTTTTTCATTGGTGTGGATCGTCTTGTGGTCTTTTAAGGTAGCTAGCCTTTTAAAGCTCCTGCCACACTTCTCGCATTGGAAGGGTTTGTCGTCGGAGTAAATGACTTGGTGGCCCAGCAGGCTCCTCTCGAAGCGAAAGGTCATATCGCAGATCGAGCACTTGTATGGTCTTTCCTCAGAGTGTACCACTTGGTGTCTGGTGCGATCTCCTGCCAAATAAAAACTTTTGCCACACTGCTCACAGCTGTAAGGCTTCTCTTTAGTGTGAACAACACGCTGGTGCCGTTTCAGGTAGGCGGGAATCTTGAAGGATTTGCTGCAGTAGGTGCACTTGTAAGGGGTGTCAGAGCTGTGGGTCCTCATGTGTGATGTCAGATGGCTCATCCTTTTGAAATTGCTCTTGCACTGTGTGCAATGAAAGGGGCGGTCGTCCTTGTGAATGAGCAGATGGGTACCAAGTACCTGATTCTCCATGAAACTCTTCCCACACACAGAACAGCTGAACGGTCTGATCCCAGCATGGCTTTTAAGGTGAGTCTCCAGCTTATCCTTCACAATAAACGTTTTGTCGCATTGTGGGCAATGAAAGGGCCTCTCTCCGGTGTGGGTCACCTTGTGTTTCCTTAAAGCTGGTGCAGTGCGGAAAAGCTTGCCGCAATGATCACACTGATAGGGCAGACTTCCTGAATGCAACTTCTGGTGACTCTGTAGACCAGATCTGCAAGAAAACCATTTCCCACACTCAGAACAAGAAAATGGCTTTTCCTTTGTGTGGGTCCTTAAGTGGAAGTCAAGATTTCTCTTTATGGTGAATTTTTTCTCACAGTGCGGGCAGTCGAGTAGCTTCTCACCTGTGTGGAGCCGTATGTGTAATGTGAGCTCATATTTACCAGTATAACGTTTTCCACAGGTGGAGCACTGGTGCGGCTTTTTTAAGACGTGCACCTTCTCATGGGCTCTGAGATCAGATTTTCTTTTGAAGCACTTGCCACATTTTGGGCACAGGTGACCTCAATGACTTGGCAGTAGATGTAGGTGGTGGAGAAGGTTCAGATACATTGGGCCCCATTAGCAGCACAGCACTAGTTGAAGAAACTACTTCATGTAGCATCACATCTGTATCTACCCCCTTGTCTCTAAAGGCACAAATCAAAGGTTTTAAAAAGATGCATGACTCAGTCTAAAAAAAACTGTAAAGGCTGGATGTGTGATTTCAGTATTTATGCAAGGAGAAAAAGCATTTACCTGTTTTCACCTGACTGCTCCCTCTAAAAAAAAAAACATGTTTAGAAAAGGTGCTTTCTATGAAGGGAGTACAGTACTAAAGTTTTTTTACATCTTGATGATCTCATAGGTTCTTCTCCCACTGACTTCTGCATCTATTTATGTTAGTATGGTCTGGCTTTATTTAAACAAAACTGCTACCCGACCATTGCAAGTTCCATTGTAGTAATGCACAGAAATAAACATTTTGTGCCAGTGTCATGAGCAATTCGCCCCCCCCCCTGGCAATTCGGTCTCCCCTAGGACACCGATTGGTACGTAGCACTATGCCATGTCAAAAATTTGTCATTGCGATTTCTCCTCTGCGTTAGCGGTCTAGCAAGCTAATTACGTTGTACAAAATAGAAGCATACACATGTTTTATATATATATATATATATTTTGTACTGTGTAAATAAATTACTTATACGAAACATGATTACTACATAGCTGAATTACACATTAAAATTATAATTTAGCCATGATTAATGCACTGCTATTAAAAAATACATTTCTTAAGGTATGTTAATAATTTACAAAAATGAAAGTATTGTTTTTGTAAAGCAGATGATGACACAAAAGTACTGACGTGTCTGTAACATGAATATTAGTTTATTATATAGGGGGGTCAAACTCATGTAGATGTCATACCGTAACCACACCATCTAGTGAACACAAATAAGATATTTTGATAAATAGGCACAGTTGATGGTACCCATTGACATAGATGTGTATAATAAAGGCTATGTCTTGCCTGCGCTGCTGGCCATTGGAGGTCAACGTCTGCACCTGGCGGCTTTCTTACCTCAGACAGCTCGCTCACTCGTAGCATTGTGTTTTAATGTTGCGTGTACTTTTAAATGACCATAACTTGCTCAAATTTCTACCGATTTGAAAAGCTCTGTGTCCCTTATTGGCCAGCTAATCTGTACATTGTGATTGGTCTGAATACCTCAGACGTCAGCTGGAAATGTGACGCTCCTTACCATGTTTGAAAGATTCAGTTACAATGTCCACGAGTCCAAAAGCGGGAGGAATTATGATAATGTCGGTCTTTTCCACGTCAACAGGCCCAGGAAGTAAACTGTTGCCTACAATCGGTGTGTTTGTTGTAGTCCAAGAAAACAGATTTACGTTGGAGACGATAACTCGCATCAGGGTATGGGGTATGTACCTTTTGCATATCGTTAACGTACTAATACACACTTACACACCAAAGAAAATGTAACATCATGAATCGGACAATTGGTGCCCTTTAAAAATATTAATTGACTTCAAGAAGTTGTGAAAAATATCATCAACACAGAAATATTAGTTGAAATAATAAAACTTTCTAAGTTGAACCAAATTTTTTTTTACTGTGCACCCGGCTTGTCCCATTTTGCAATGTGATGTGCATCGTTTTTTTTACACAGTAGTAGTGAGAAACAGCTAACAAGTTTTATAACAAGACCACCCACTTAAAGTATAGTAATCTTTATTATGAATAATGACACCATGATTTACCATGGTACAACACACGAGAATCAACGCATACCTTGATGTACAGGTAAAATGTAAATTGTAGGTCCAGAATGTAGTAGAAAAGTTCAACATTAACAACACATTTGTCTCTTGCCGTTTGTGTTACGTCGTAAAAGACGTATTCATGTTTTCCCCAGTCCATGCTGTTTTAGACCCAGCCTTCAACTCAATACGACTAACATACATACAAAAAAATAAACGGTTTGGTCGCTTAAATAAACTCAATGCTTCCGTGCTGTGTGTTTTAGTCATCTGAGAAATCATCATCCAGATTTACGTCTGTGGTATCGATGTCGTCAAGCTCCATGTTATCTAAATCATCCTCCAGTTCATCAATGACCTAGATAAAAAGCAAAACATAGTATCAAGTATAAAAAATAGAGCTAAGAGTATCTTAACTGTAGTAGACTGCAGTCTAAATACCTTCTGATCTGCCGCTGAAGGTTTTTCCTCTTCTTTCTTCTCAACGTTCTGTACAGGCTTGGGTTCTGCAGGAATCACAGCTACAGGAGCTGAAACGGCTGCAATCACATCTTCTGAGGCTTCATCTGCCTCCTCCACCTGATATATAACCACAGGCACTTTCATAAGTTTACAAAGTCAAGAGTTATAAACATGAATGGTAACACTGCGAGAGTATGTTTGTGTGTGTAAGACAGGCCAACCTGTGTGGGAGCGGGGAAAACACCTTTGGGTTCATAACCGCTGGCTTCCTCCAGCACGTTCCTCTCTTCATTAGGCTACACGAGGAGAACAATAGAAGGTCCGTTTTCAAAATTGATGTTTACTTCACCAATGCACATTTTAAATAAGATTCATGTAATAGATATCAAATAAAACTTACCGTGATCAGTGGGTAGTCAGAGGCCGGTCTGGTTTTCCCCAGGCAGGTCTCTCTCAGGTAATGCTCTGCAACAAAGGCCTCTTTCAGGCCTGGGAACAGGTTCTCATACTCAGTGGGGTCTGCCAGAGACTCTGCTGCTTTCTGATTGACCTTAGACAAGCTCTCTCTCCACAGCTTCACCACCCTATTATAAAACAAATAGGGCAGAACTGTAAACGCACAGAATTTCATTCATTCAAACACCCGTGGCGTCAGTCGATGCACTCAGCTGAGCCTCATTTAAGTTGCATTTAAGCAAATATGCAGACGTGTGCGTCGCAAATGTGCCGCCACAAACTGCAAGTCTGGAAAAAACTGGTATGGTGTTCCTGATTCTCAACCTGTGGATGTTTTTCATCACTAAAAGGGAGTTATAGCAGAGCACAGATGACAGCATGTTTGCTCGAGACAGCGCAAGCTATGGAAGGTATTTTTGGACTTTTCTAAATTAAATAATTAAATGATAAAATAAAAATTAAAACAAGCATCATTCCAGCCAAATTGAAAATTAAAATTAAATTGATGATTTGACATTTCATTTTCCATATAATCTTAAAGGCAAGACTGACAATATTAAAATAAAAAGGCAAGCTTTAAAAGGAATCTGTAAATACATTTTTTAAAGGCTTTTTATTCATGCCCAAGCAATAATAGGGACAAAACTAAAATGTAAAGTTCAGTTTTAATTTTAATGTTCTCTTTTATTTATTTATTTATTTTTATTTATTTATTATTTTTATTTTAGAATTTAATTTTCAAGTTTGGGACATATTTTGCGATTTTATTTTATTATTTTATTAATTAATTAAAAAAAGTAAAAAAGCAATAATAGGGACAAAATTAAAATGTAAAGTTCAGTTTTAAATTTATGTTCTCTTATTTATTTATTTTTATTTATTTATTATGTTTATTTTAGCATTTAATTTACAAATTTGGGACATATTTTGCGATTTTATTTTATTTTTATTTTATCATTTAATTAATTAATTTAAAAAAGCAATAATAAGGACAAAATTAAAATGTAAAGTTCAGTTTTCATTTTATGTTCTCTTTTATTTATTTATTATTTTTATTTTAGCATTTAATTTTCAAATTTGGGACATATTTTGCGATTTTATTTTTTATTTTATAATTTAATGAATTAATTAAAAAAGTAAAAAAGCAATAATAGGGACAAAATTAAAATGTAAAGTTCAGTTTTAATTTTATGTTCTCTTATTTATTTATTATTTTTATTTTAGCATTTTATTTTCAAATTTGGAACATATTTTGCAATTTTATTTTTTATTTTATAATTTAATTAATTAATTTAAAAAAGTAAAAAAGCAATAATAGTGACAAAACTAAAATGTAAAGTTCAGTTTTAATTTTATGTTCTCTTTTATTTATTTAATTTTATCTATTTATTATTTTTATTTTAGCATTTAATTTTCAAATTTGGGACATATTTTGCGATTTTATTTTATCAATTAATTAATTTAAAAAAGTAAAAAAAACCTTCCATAGCAAGCTAGCATGAAGGTAAAGCTAATCTTTTACATTGTAGCGATAACGCTGGCAGTAACGATTCTCTCAGACCAATAAGTGATCAACAGTGATTTCGCGTCACGCTTTGGTATCAGCTCGGGTCGCTTGGAACACCAACCGAGGTGGTACTAAAAAAAAAAAGAATCGGGTACTACGTACTGCACCCAGTGGAAAGCCCCCAAAAGTAACCTGACCCGAAACCGTGGGGTACTATGCAATGGAAAAGCCTGGAAACAGGCTGAGAACTGATTACTTGTTTACCATCTAATATTCCCAAATCTTAATATGCGGCCTTGATCAATGATATGTGGAGATTATCAACCATATAGACAAATTTCTTGAGGAAAAAAACTTGACAATGAATATGAATGCATACCTGGACACTTGGCTCGGCAGATATGTGCGGGCCAGAAAAGCTGCTTCTGGTAAACGATTGGTCTTGATCAGAAGCTCCAAACAGTTGTCCAGTCTAAAAAGAGAAACACAAAATAAGAAAAACATGCAAAAACAACACCCAAAATAACATTCTCTAACCGATAACATGACTATAGGAATATTTCACTCATAAATAATAATTAAATCTGAAGAGTGACTCAGAAATTTGTTCAAATCATTGATATCTGCGTGAACTACTACTTCAATCATGCAGAAACATATAGCAGGCCTCTAAGTATAAAACATTGACAAAGCTCTTTTGATTTCTGATACTTACTTTCCCTGCAAGAAGTAGGTCATGAAGGCGACGTTGTTTTTGCCGTCACGCTCGGCGCCCTCTGCAAGCTTGGCAACCATAGAAGCGTTGCCAGATGCAGTGGCCAGCAGCAGCAGTCCTCCATAGTCCTGGGCATGATGAAGGCACTCCTGTGCCAAACCGAACTGGCACTTACTGATGGCCAGCTCTGCCAACTGTTTCCACTTCTGTTCCGACTACAGAAAAGTTACATTAAAAACTGTACTTACAACTTATAGCCTACTTGTATAATCTTATACCTTTTATATAATAAAACAAGTGTACTTTACTGCTAGAGTTGCTAAAATGACAGATTTTTTTAATGCATTTCATTTTGTCCCTTTAGGTATTTACATTGAGAATGATGTAGTTATATCTCACCACCACTAGATGGAGCTAATATGACCATCAGTGTTAAGAATAACAAACCTCAGCTTCGACTGCTAGCTGATAGGCAATCTTCAATTCTCCCAACTGTAGCGCCAGCTCGAATCTGTGTTCTGGATCAGTGGACACAGCCAGAGCCTGCTGCTTGAAACCCTGCAAAAAAAAAGAACATACACATTCTGGCTCAAAGATACCCGAGACAGATAAATATTAGATACCTAAGGTTAATTCATCGATTAGATATATAATTTAATCACTACTTGTGTAGTACTTTAATACTTAAAATATATGACAATAAATCATGGCTGGTCTCCACTAAATTATGATTCTTCAATGCAGATCAAGAATTTCTTTAGTTGAGGATATTGGCAGGATATTGGCAGCACTAGCTAAGATGTGTTTGTTCTTATATTTATTTTGTTTCTATTTGTGTCTAACCTGTTTTTCCAGGAAGTGAGCAACCCTCGTCCTCTGTTCTTTAGGGATGGTTGGAAGGACCTTGTCTGCCATGCCAAAGTCTCTGCGCATGACAGCTGTCTGGTACTCCAGCACAGACACCAGCAGAGAGTAACTGACAATGTTCAGCTCCTTATCACCCAGGTACAGACGGTCATCTTTAGGAATGTATCCCAGCAGGTACATGGTTCTAATGGAAACAGGTTAGACTTAGAGCTGCTGGATAAAAAGATTCTGGATACTAAAAGAATCTCAAGCTTTTTGTTTAAAATAAAGATCATGATTTTCCCACAAATACCAACTAGGGCTGCAGCTAACGATTTAGGGCTAACATAACATCTATGAAGAGATGACACCCAGTCCTGCCTCCTTGAGGACGTCAAATGACTTAATCTCTCGATTTTCATAGAAAACAGTCAAATATTACATATATAATACACGGTTTTATCACCTAACATTGCTATAATACAAACATAAATTTGCTAACAGTAAAAACTTTATTTTTTAATTTGGCCAACTAATTATTTATAAGCTTATTAATATTAAGTTAGCGATTTATTTTTGGTTGTCAACAAATTATTTAGTGACTTTAATATTAATTAAGCGATTATTTTCTGATTAGTCAACTAATTATTTATCGACTTCAATATTAATTAAGCAATTATTTTCTGATTAGTCAACAAATTATTTATCGCTTTTTAATATTAATTTAGCTTTTTTTTCAACAAATTATTTATTGATTTTAATATTAATTAAGCGATTATTTTCTGATTAGTCAACCAATTATTTATCAACTTTTTAATATTAATTAAGCAGTTTTTTTGTTGTTGTTAGTCATCAAATTATTTATTTATTTTAATATTAAGCGATTATTTTCTAAATAGTCAACTAATTATTTATCACTTTTTAATATTAATTTAGTGTTTTTTACAACAAATTATTTATTGATTTTAATATTAAGCTGTTATTTTCCGATTAGTCAACTTATTATCGATTTTTATTTTGCGATTATTTTCTGTTTAGCCAACTAAGTATTTATCGACTTTTAAAATATTAATTTATCGATTATTTTCTGATAAGTAAACTAATTATTTATCGACTTAGTCAACGAATTATTTGTATACCCCCATTAATTTAGCAATTATTTTCTAATTAGTCAATCAATTATTTATAGATCATTTTTCTCCCCAATAAATCTAGTGATTATTTTATTATTTGTTAAGCTGATTAACAAGTACATGTTCTTCTAAAATTAGTATTTCAAACTTATATTAAATCAATTTCTGAAAAACAGTTCAACTTAGTTGAAATTTCCTAGTTTAAAAAATAAAAAGTCAGAATTAAATGCCAACAAAACTTTAGGGCATCATGTACCATCCGCTTGTTAAGTCATGACGTAAGGAATATGGTTTCCGGGTCCAAGCCTACACTTATTTCAATAGAAGATCAAATTTAACATCCGTCTATGAGCACTATTTATTCATTTTACATATTTAAGGGAATATTTTATAAACTTACACTGAACACTGCAGTCTCCAGGCTCATGGAATTACCAACAGCAATATATTAATAATTCATGAGTTTGGTAGGTTTGCATTATAATATGAGTGCGTATTAGCCTGATTTTTTGTTATTTCCTTATGGCATTTGACATCGGTTTGACCCAGAAGTGGTGCATGACGTCATACTTAACAAGCTACGTCTGTTAACAAAATTAGGTGCATTTACACATACATGCGTGATATCATCTGTATACATAACATCTAACAAAAATTTTTATGTACTTATGTGAATATTTGTAACGCACCTGTCCAGATGAGCAATGGTGACAATCTCCCCTCCAACAAAGTAGTTAAGTCGGTTGACTGAGCTGGTGTAAATGAAGCAGTCTCCCACCCACAGGCCAGTCTTCACCACCTCCTGAATCTCTCCTTGGACCTGCACATTCAAACACAGTATGGTAGAAGCTAAAGCCTTTTCTCAATGATATGTTTTAAAACTCTGATTCTAGCATACTGTTTGTTTTAACACCACTGTACGCTGACCTCAAAAGCGTCTTCGATACCATCTTCAGTGACCCCCTCGTTTGACTCCTGAGATGCGGCCACTTTCTCCGACAGGTAGCGCAGAATGAAGAAGGATTCCTCAGTGGCAATGCACACCAGCTCTCCAGAGTCTGACCAGAAAATCTGAATAAGAGGCACACTTAGTCAAACAAACACTCCAAGGACACAAGCATTGCAGCGCTTAGGTAATGCAAAGATATGAAGTACAGTACAATAGCAAAGCAGCGAGCTGTACAACTTACGTGTTTGGGCTGGATCTCAATGCGTCGAATCAGCTCCGTGTTATCCCAGTCATAGAAAGCCAAACCATTTACTGACCGAACACCCAGCAAGAAACCACCATAGATACCTGAAAATGCAGAAGCATTCTTACCATCAATACACAAACATGTCATGAAACTGTTTAAAGTTGCACACAACCATACTAATGACATTATATAAATATTAATTATTTGAGCATCCATTATGTAGGCATGCAAACTTTCAAAATGCCTATGAAATCTGATTCATCTATTATATTTGCACAAAGAATTGCAGCCTGAAACATGAGATATGAGCACATTATGCAAAGCAAAACTGTGTATGAGTACAAAATCTGCCTAATTGCTACTCAAAACAAACACAATTGCGTTTCGAGGAGAAATCACTTTCCAGGAAAAAATCTGCTAAAATTGACATTCCAAGGGAAAAATATCACAATATTAGATTCACTTTAACCTACAGACATAAAATACAGCCCTCGCCAACATTATTAAAGTAGCCCAATTCTGTGAAAAGAAAAAAAAAATGCAGATTTGGCAACCCTGCCCTTTACCTTCTGCTCCAAAGTCTGGTTTAAACGATTTCTTCTCTTTGAAGTTTTTGAAGATTTTCACCACACTGCTGCTTTCCCGAATCGCATACCTATTATATAAATAAATCACAGCAACATAAGCTTTCAAGTAGACATGACAGTAATCGGAAACTCTTAACAGATGCTTGTGTATACGCAACACTTACTCGGATGAATCATGTGCCCAAACGAATTCCTGTGCAGATCCAAAGCTCTTGTTCCTCAGAGCCATGGCTGTGTAGATAATGTACTCTCCATCTCCACACACCACCACAAACCTAAACACAACATTTAGGAGTATTTAGACATTTAGTCAAAAGGTTTATCACACACCATTTAAAAATGATTGGTGTTAGTGATGGTCCTACCTGCCATTCGGATTGTGCTGGATAGTCTGAGGGTAGATCTCACAGCTGCCCATGTCCTTCACAGCCAGTGGCAATCTCTCTCCATCCTTGATCTCAGCATCACCCATGGCTTTGAGATTAGCCTGCTGAATCTCTGAATGCTTGGCCCAAATGATCTTTCCACTGGTGTCCATTGACATGGCGGGTTCCTCACGACCAAGCTACAACACAGTGACCATCACAGCTGAACATCATCTGCAGAGATTTACCAGTTTGCCACAACATCAATTGCCAATAGTGTGGTGCCTTTTCAATGGTTTAGGTACCTTGATGATGATGCTGCCTTCGTCATAACCCAAAGCCACACTGTTGGAGCCACGCAGGCCAGATACACACCACACCCGTTCCATACCATAGTTAAGAGTGCTCTCTAATCGGTAAGTGCTGGAGTGCCAGATACGAACGGTACCTGAATCACAAAAAAAAAAAAAATGAGCAGGAAGCTTAAAATTAGGTCTGCATCAGTCTCAAGGGTTCCCAGTCTAAGCCGAATGTCAAATTCCCTGACTTTCACTGACTGGAAAGCTGAAATTTCATGACCTATGTCCGGGATGCTGTAAGCATGGATAATGTAGTGTACACCGTGAATTTATAAAAAAATAGCTTAAATGAGTTAACAGTGCCAATAAACGGCTGTTTAGATTATAGTCTCACTTGAAATCATTGGAACCCTAGACCTGGAAACAACATTCCTTACATCACAACTACTTAACAAGCGGATTACATATGGGTGATTCTCGTGAAATTAGACTTATGAGGTGTCATGAAACATTTTGATAAAAAATTAAGAGTATCAAAATAAGAAGCATACAGTTACAAACATCTCTTCATGTACTATTTTGCACATGATTTCAAATGACATCACACAAACCAATTTTTTTGGTTTTTCCACATTTAAGGGGAAAATTTTCATTAACACAACGCGTCCATGACTGGATTTGGGTTTTTTGACATGGAAATATTTATAATTAAAAAATCTAAAAAATAAAAAGCTTCAGTGCATGTTATACTATAAACATTTACAGTAAAGAAACATGTGGTATTTGGTGATCATTGGTAAATGTAGAGACAATAATAAGGAATATAAATGTGTTTAAGACCAATTTTCTCATCCTCCGCAACAATTTTCAATCATTGTTTAAGCCCTCAAGGAACTCACATTTAAATAAAAGAGTTACTGGAAGGGACATAATTGACTGTGACACTCAAGATGGCTACCTGGTGAGCAGTTCTTATTTTTTCTCTCCAGATAAAAGTTAAAATTAATTTTTTTAGTTCTCATTACCGAAACATGAGTTTGTAAATGCATATATTTAATGTAAAATCATGTTGTGGTAATGATAATTTTTGATGATGATAATCTATCTAATTTTTAAATCCTCAAGACCTTAATCTTATATGTGAAAAAAAAAATGGCTTCAAGGGCTTTAAAAAAAAAATAAACTACTTCTAAATCTGGAATTTGTGAGAATCACCCATATTGATAAATGGAAACAAAAATTTAAAGCAACAAAAAATTCCTGATATATTAAATTCACTGACTTTTCTGCAATAGACTTTTTAAAATTACATGATTTTCCGAAATTCTGTGACCCGTGGGAACCCTGAGTCCGCAACTACATTACTGTACTTTTAAATAGTTTAGGAAAGATCAAAGAGAGAACAAAGATCTTTTTATGTTATAATTAAGTTCATGTGTATCTATACACTCACCGTCCTCTGATCCAGTAATTATGATTGGCAGCTCTGGGTGGAAGTTTACACAGGAAACGTTTTGAGCGTGACCCTCAAGAGTCTGCACACATGTCTTATTCTAAAAGAGAAGGTACAGAAGGCATGATAAAATAAACAGACGGTGTACACCACTTCAATAAACATACTGCCTCTCACAAAGCACATACCTGATAGTCCCAAATCTTGACCAGTCTGTCATCGGCTCCAGATATGAGGTACGGTTTATCTCCTCCACTGTAATAGTCAATGCAGTTTACTCCCTTATCATGACCCTCCAAAGTGAAGTTAGGAGAGGAAGAGCCGAGTTGCCAAACCTGAAACAGAGCATGGAGAATATATTATGTAAGATGACTTACAATAAGTGTTTTCTAACTGTATTAACCCTTAACATACCTTGATGGTTCTGTCCAGCGATGCACTCGCAAACTGATTGTTGTCTTTGGGGTTGATGACAATCTGCATGACATAGTGTGTGTGGCCTTCGAACACCTGACTGCACGTCCACTTCTTCTCCCAGTCCCAAAGCTTTATCAACATGTCATCTGAATAAGCGCATATCAAAGGAGTGTAACACACACTAAAAGCAGTGGCCCTCAGACACAAATTATACAGTTGGGAAAAATATGTAACAGAGAAGTATTGATGAATATATTTATATGTAACAAGAATACAAGATGTTTATTTAAAACTGTCCGTACCACTGCTTGTGAGGATGTAGGGCTGTGTAGGGTGCACAGCGATGCAGCGAATGTAGTCCGAGTGGGCTTCAAACATGTGCACTCGCTCTAGTGTGTTGTAGTTAAAAACGCGAATCTGCATGTCATCCTAGAAAACAGGAAAAAATATATGAAATATGTATTTGTGTTTTTATCATATGTCGTAAATGCACATGAATATGGGTGTAAAAACTGTTTATATACTTACTGCACCAGTTATGACCCAATTTTTTCTGGCAACAAACTTGGCGGCCCTCACTGGTAGGTCGCAGACTTCAAACGTCTTAACCAGAGTCTGTCAAAGGGTGAATCGACGTTAAAGGACAAACATACAACACTTGCAGTGATCATTTACACTATGTAGTTTCATTCATTTTATTAGTCAAATTAACAATGAAAACTTTTGAAAGTCTTGATACTAACTTGTGTTTCATGGTTCCAGACACAGACGCTGCCGTTGTATAAACTGGCCAGCATCCATGGCTCAGTTGGGTGAAGGTCTACGCTTTTCACACGGTCAGACCGAGCTGTGAGTTTGCGCTTGATGTCCAGCCTAAGAGGCTACAAAGGTAAATAAATAATTATGATTATTTATGTATACAATTTTACCCAGGACCAATAAACCCAAGAGTACCATCAAGGGTATGTAAGTGGGTGATTCTCGCAAAATTAGACTTATGAGGTTTCATGAAACATTTTGATTAAAAAGGAAATGCTATCAAAATAAGAAGCATACAGTTATAAACATCTCTTCATGTACTATTTGCACATGATTTCAAATGACATCATACAAACCAATTTAGTTTTTTCCACATTTAAGGGGAACATTTTCATTACCGCAACGTGTCCATGACTGGATTTGGGTTCTTTGACATGGATATATTTATAATTAAAAAATCTAAAAAATAAAAAGCTTCAGTCCAAGACCAATTTTCTCATCCTCCGCAAAACAAATATTTAATAATTGTTTAAGCTCTCAAGGAACTAACATTTCAAAAAAAAAAAAAATGTTGGAAGGGACATAATTGACCGTGACACTCAAGATGTCTACCAGGTAAGCAGTTCTTATTTTTTCTCTCCAGATAAAAGTTGAAATTTTGTTTGTCATAGTACCTAGACAACTTTTTAGTTCTCATTACCGAAACATGAGTTTGAAAAAGCAAATATTTAATGTAATATCATGTTGCGGTAATGATAATCTAAAAAATATAAATAATTCTATAGGACATATTTTTTAAATCCTCTAAAAATAATGGTTATAGTAAGTTCAGACCTTACTTTTATATGTGCAAAAAATTGCTTCAAGTTTTTTTTATTATGATGATGGACACCTTAATCTGGATTTCGTGAGAATCACCAAAGTACGTACAATGTTGCAAGCCATTATCTTTTAACCTTACCTGGCAGTCTTTTCCATTCTTTTATTTACCTTTCAATACTTGTGTTTAGTACCCTGCTATATCTGTCTAGTAATTATATATAATAATAACTAATGTTTATAGCACAATTTAAAAAGCTTCATTGAGATAACGTATTGCTCCTAATGTTGAGTCGCATCCATCCATATATCAGCTGTTAGCCAGCGCACAGGCTATCACTTCAATGCAAAAACATTTAATAAACGATCTATTTAGAAGCGATGTTAAATTGCAAGTAGTATCACAAGGTCTTGTAAAGAAGTAAAATAAATAAATAATTCACAAAATTATTGAATTAGAGAGTTGTCTATGTGGCAACTATAAGGGCCTTTGAAGGCTAACAGCGCTAGCTAACGTTACTAAAGGCACATTTCCATCTATATGTTCAAAGAAGCCGATACTATTATCTATAGAATAGACATATATACGATACTTACCATGTTTACGATTACTGGTTACCGGCTCCTTCAGCTGCAATATGTTATATCATCCACCGTGAGTCTGAGGTGTTTTTTCGGCTGGAGTTTTGTGCACGGTAGACAAATGTGACGTGGAACTTCCTGAAAGCCAGTGTGCTTGACGTCGACAACGTTGACGTGACACTCGCACGAGTTCGGAGGAGTTCGGGTAATTTCGGTTGGATTCGGCATACGACGTAACATTCGCACGATTTCGGAAGATTTCGGGTGATTTCGGTTTGATTCTCGGTCTCAACTTTTACCCCACTTTCCTTCACAAGACAAACATTTTATTATAAGCAGTGTTTGTGTATACACTGTTACTCGTGATGACTAATGAGTAAAACGTTACACCCATTAACCTAACAATTAACAACATCATTAAAAACACTTCTCTTATGCAGTTTACGTAATAAAGTGATAGTTCACCCAAAAATGAATATTCTGTCATCATTTTATCATCCTCATGTTGTTTTAAACCTGTATGAATTTCTTTTTTTTTTTATGAACACATAATAAGATATTATGATCAATGATGGTAAGCACACAGCTGATGGTAACCATTGACTGCCATAGGAAAAACAAATAAGATGGAATTTAATGGTAATTTAAAGTGTTTAATTCAACTGTGTGCTTACCATCATTTATCAAAATATCTTCTTCACCATTAATCACAATACTTCCATAATATTAGTTTTTCTACTATAGAAGTAAATGGTTACCATCAGCTGTGTGCATCATCATTTATCAAAATATCTTTTTTTGTTTTTATAAAAAAAATCATACAGGTTTAGAACAATATGAGGATGAGAAAATTATGACAAAACTTCAATTTTTGGGTGAACTATCCCTTTAAGTATTTTTACCCCATTTAAGTAGATTTTTCAGAGTATCACTTTTACTTTACTATACATTCTAAAGCGTAGTATCATACTCATGTAAATGTAGTAAGTAAAAAATAAATTATAACAGTCCTGCACCTCAGTGAATATTAAATCCACATTGAACAATCTTCTTTAAAGTAAATAACTTATAACTATTATCGTGTAATAAAAGAATAAAATTTCTGGTTAATTTTATGATTTACTCTCCTTTTATCCTATAATTTAGAAAAAAAATAATTTGTGTGTGTTGTGTGTGTGTGTGTGTGTGTGTGTGTGTGTGTGTGTGTGTGTGTGTGTGTGTGTGTGTGTGTGTGTGTGTGTGTGTGTACCTAGTAATTATCACCACAAAATAGGAATACCAGTATTTTTGTGACCTTGTGGGGACATTTTGAGGTCCCCATGAGGAAACAAGCTTATAAATCAAACAAAATGATGTTTATTGAAAATGTGAAGTATCAGAAAGTTTTCTGTGATGGATGGGGTTAGGGTTTGGGGAAGGGAATATAATAAATAGTTTGTACAGTATAAAATGCATTAGGTCAATGGAATGTCCCCACAAAAAATGGAAACCTGTGTGTGTGTGTGTGTGTGTGTGTGTGTGTGTGTGTGTGTGTACCTGGTAATTATCACGTTGTGGGGACCAATTGTCCCCACAAAGATAGGAATACCAGTTTTTTTGTGACCTTGTGGGGACATTTTGATGTCCCCATGAGGAAACAAGCTTATAAATCAAACAAGATGATGTTTATTGAAAATCTAAGGTACAAGAAAGGTTTTTGTGATGGTTGGGGTTAGGGAATGGGGCAGGTAAGGGGAATAGAATATACAGTTGTATGGTATAAAATGCATTACGTCTATGGAATGTCCCCACAAAAAATGGAAACCTGTGTGTGTGTGTGTGTGTGTGTGTGTGTGTGTGTGTGTGTGTGTGTGTGTGTGTGTGTGTGTGTGCAATGTTACATTTAAATATTTAAACCTTTTTATTGTAGTGATGCTGTAAACCAATGACAGGTTGCATGAACATAGCTGTGAAGTTAAGACCAACTAGTTAGGGCTAATCAGTCTTACTATATGAATTTAAATTAGACCATTTTTAATGTAACATATGGATAGTTCACTTTAAAATTAAAATTCTGTCATAATTTACTCATCCTCATGTTGTTCTAAACCTGTATGAATTTATTTTTTCTGATGAACACAAAAGAAGGTATTTTGAGAAATGATGGTAAACACACAGCAGAAAGTAACCACTTCCATATTATGAAAAAATATTTTGGAAGTATTGTGATAAATGATGAAGAAAACGTTTTGATCAATGATGGTAAGCACAGTTGACGGTACCCATTAAATTCCATCTTATTTGTTTTTCCTATGGCAGTCAATGGTTACCATCAGCTGCTTACCATCATTTATCAAAATATCTTATTATGTGTTCATAAAAAAAAAAGAAATTCATACATGTTTAAAACAACATGAGGATGAGAAAATGATGAAAGAATTTTCATTTTTGGGTTCACGGTACCCACTTCACGGTACTCATTAAATTCCTTCATATTTTTTTATTTCTACTATGGAGGTCAACGGCCATCTGCTGTGTGTTTACCATAATTTCTCAAAATATCTTCTTTTGTGTTCATCAGAAAAAAGAAATTCATACAGGTTTAGAACAACATGAGGATGAGAAAATGAGGACAGAATTTTAATTTTAAAGTGAACTATCCCTTTAAACCCGTTATGATCAGTTTTGAAAAAGAAAATGCATGACTAACTTTAAAAACTAGAAGTTTATGCAACCGGTATCAGAGCAACAAATAGATTGTAGCATGCTGTATTGTGTATTGGTTTGTAAGCCTCTCCGTGTATATGAGAGAAACAAAGAGACAGACTATTTTTTTCTTCATTTACACATAATGTATTGTATATAATGTGAGACGTATATTGTCATATCTTTATTTAGACAGAAGAGAAAACATTACACAGAAGGGTTAAAAGTTGCACACTGTCAGTTCATATCTTGCTGAAGCTATTACTGTACATATCTTTCTTGCCTTGGACTGACACACTTGTCAAGTATACAGCAAAATCTAAATTACAATAATGATGATTACTTAAATCTGCTACTCTTTTCTTTTAAACACTTGATGGCACACCACGTCTTCACATGTCATCTCCTATGAACAGAATGATAATGATGTCAAAACAAGCTTAGTGCAATGCATGCTTATTAAGGGAGCAATAGCATCCACTTGGTGGCGTACGTTTATCATTATACATTTGGTAGACGCTTTTTTCAATGTGCATTCAACTGAATATAATATATTAATTTGTCATCATGTTATGTGTTCCCTGGAGTTTGAACCAATGACCTTAATGCACAATCCAGCTATAGATTGCATAACTGAGAAATAAAAACTGTGGTGTTTTGTGTATTACATAATTCTGTGATTCTGTTTGATTTGAACATGTTTATTATTATTTGTAGAATGACATGAATGCTCACCAGGTGAAGTTTGTCTCCTTCTATCCAGTGTTTCCATCCGCGATTTGCCTTTTCACCGTTTTGTGTAGCCACCAGTTTGTCCCCTTCCCAGTTGACCACAGTCTGTGAACATTTTAAACTGGTAAATACCAGGAATAGTTCTGTTCTGTTTATTCACATTCGCATATTTTACAAATCCCGCCCCGTTTATGTACAATACAATTGTTAGTGTTAGTTTATGGTTTATGGTTAACGTTTATAAATGTATTAGTAAATAAATTAACTAAGATGAAAAAATTCTGTATTGTTCATTAATAGTTCATGTTAAATAATGCATTAACAAATACAACATTATTGTAAAGTGTTACTATTTTATTTTTATTAAAACGTCTTATTCGTATTTGATCTATGGTTTAATAGGTTGTTATTTTGAAGTATAAATAAACTATTTGGCATTTTAAAGCCCATACACTAGGCTACACTGTGTTTAAGTATTTATAAGAACATGAACATGAAGGAAATTATACTATTTCTTAATAAAATATAATAAAACTTTACAAAAAAAATTTAAGTAGTTGCTACAAAAATAACATTAAAAGCACACTCTTACACCATTCCTAAATCTGGTTAATGATAATTGTTTAAAATGTGTAACAAAGAAATATTGGTTTTGTATCCATTTATATTAAACATGAATATACTACAATATTTAATATACTTTAAAATATTTAAAATATTGTACATCATACCTTGTGCATGTTGTGCATGTACAAATTAAAGGTAATTAAAAGTAATTTAAAGGTACTGTAGTAGTGGCATCAATTTAATCCAAATCCATTAAAAAAACCCAATAAAAGAAAATGACATTAACTGTGCTATACTCTGAATTTGTGAATTTTATTTAGTTTGGCAAATTTGATTAGCCTAATATATAACATTGTACTCAACTCTGTAAGACACATGCTTATGTTTACACCTATTATGCAAGTTAACCCTTTAAACCAGAATAGAAAACGTGAAAACCAAACAATTTTGGCAGATTCTGTCATGGGCCAAAGACTTAGTTTTGGTAAACCATTCTCTGCAAGCATGTAAAAAAATAGATCATTGAAATTTGGCTCCCCCTGTGAGGTCACAAGGGGATAATACCTGTACTATCCAATCTTGACACTGCCATTTAGTGCAGAGATCAGCTCATTTGCATTTAAAAGGACCCAAAACAGCACATTTTTGCTCTCACCTACAAAGTGGCAATTTTAACATGCTATAAGAAATTATCTATGGTTGAGCTAAAACTTCATATATGCACTCTGGAGACTCAAGACCAAATGTTTATCTTACATCTTAAAAAAGTCTTGTGAAATGTCCCCTTTAAGGTTTTCAGATGACACAGAAAAAAGTCTGTCAGTGTATTTTGTCCTTTTGGGTGAAAGTCGATACTGTTTGTTTTACTGTAGTTTATCATTGAACAGAACTGACTGAGCACATGTCCAACAGTTTAAAACTGAAGGAACTGGTAAAATAACATTTGAAGATATTCATATTAAATACTCTTATCAACCAACCTTTATCGACCGGTTGTCAAATCCCTTAGTAAATTCTTCCTTTTCAACTCCGATAGTAAAGGTCAACTCAAAGGTTTTAAAGGTGCTCTGTGTCTTTATCACAAAGTTGTCTCCATCCTGGCTAATGATTTTTGCTGGCCTGAGATGAATAGCAATTTTGCGGATGGGAAATTCAACATCTGTGGCAAAGAATATTTTGATGATCCAGTTGTAACCAAGATTACTGTATCACATGTAATGTTACCATGTGAATTGTTTTTTAATAGAAGATTTATTAAATTAATATATTAATAAAACATCAAATATTTTTATTTCTACCCAGTTGATATAAACTGGCTTACCCAGTGCTTTAAGGTAATTTTCAAGATTATCGTTTGACTCCATCTCCCACCTTCCATTGAAGTCTGCAGGCATGACTGTGCAGTAAGCTCTGGACTTTTGTTTTGAGTATTGTTGCTAGGTCCAGAGAGGAAGCTTTTATACTCCACCGGCCATTCACAATGAGGGGAGAGGGCAAACAAAGATAAGAGAGCTCTCTGACCGAATGGGATGAGAATCAGCAAACAATATATAATATGTAAACAAAGGAAGCTAGCCTACTAAGAGGCATAGAAAAACACATGTTGGCCCTCTCAACAAAGCACCATAATTTTAATTTTTCTTGCTTGAGACGAATGGTCAGATGATTTAAAGAAAACCATTTTATTACCATGCTATCATGTCTAAAATAGGGCTGTCAAAAAGATGAATCACGATTAATTGCATACAAACATAAAAGTAACATTTGTGTGTGTTGTGTGCAATTATTATGTAACATAAATCTAAAAGAAATTTTATGTATGTATATATTTTATAAAATACATCAAAAATCTAAATAAATACATATTTATAAATAAATAAATAAATTAACAAACAAATAAATAAATATATATAAATCTTAAATACATACATGTATGTGTGTGTATTTATACAAAATAATTATAGTTCACACACAAATATTATGCAAAAACAAACTTTTATTTTGTATGCAGTTAATCATGATTAATCTTTTGACAGCCCTACTAAAAAACTACCACATGTGCTTATTTTTGACTTCTTCATAAACCACGCACTGCAATGCTGGTGCCAGAGAAAAGGAAAAGTGGGTAGTTGGGATGGGGAGCACATGTGTCATTGTATTTTCTCTTCATTCGTGTGATCAGAGAAATTATATTTAGGTCCTATTGTTATGCTCGGAAGACACGATAAGTACCAAAAAATATGTCAGGAAGAACAAGGGTTGTTTCCAGCGTTTGATGTTCAGAGGATCTGCATGCCCAAAGGCTACACTTTATTCTGTCACCACATAGTGACTCAGCTTTATTTTAAATAAACCATGCTGTCTTCAAAACAAGCTATAGATGAAGGAATATGAAATCAGAATGAACACAGATAAATAATATTTTGGTCTTATTCTTGCCTTCTATTTCTTGTGAACTGTGTATGTCATTTAACAATTTAATTCTACATTATACATTAAATGAATTTTGGAAAATAATAAACAAAGTAATAAAGCAAATATAGAAAACTATTACTAAAATCAATTCAGTTTGGTGTTTCTTAAGGACATTGACGAATCGGTATAAAGACATGTATAAAGAAATAGACTTCTGCGTTTGCGGTATGTCATCTAAATTTCTCCATAAACACTTCAATAACAATTTAGTCTGCACGGCAACACATGACTGACTGACTCTAATATAAACAGCTGTATACCTTATTTTAGTAAAGTCAACACCTCTATTGTGAGTGTGCTGCTGGCAGACTGAAGATCCCAACAATTACAAGCTGACACATCTGTCTATTCACATGTAATGGTTGACTGAGGTTTATGAGATGCATTGTGCATTACAATTTGCTCCTGTAAAAACAACAAATGCACAACCAAAAGCCATATAACATGTGTAAATGCTCTTTGCATGGGCCCAAATAAATCTTTAGTTTCAAACTTTAATTATAATATAATACTGAAACCTCTATAATGCGGTGGGGTCACAGTCACATGTAAACCAGAGGTACAAAGGTCATGTTGCACACTGTATCGCATCTATTGTTTTGTGAGCATCTTTGTTGGGAGAATTAGAGAAGCTATCACATTTGCAGTTTCAGCTACACAAACAAAAAAGTGAGACCCATATTGTTGTGGCTTTATTGAGACAGCATGACACAAACATATAGAAGTGTAAGTTGCGCATTGTCAGTGAATATTTTCAAAAAAATTATCACATAGCTTGTCTGCTCGCATAAAAATAAAAGTGACAATGAAACACAGAACAGTTTAGGGTGCCCGCTAGCTTTTTCTTCTGTACACTTGATAGCACAGCGCATCTTCACATGTTAGCTCCTACAAGTGAAATGATCATGATGTCAAGCTTATCACTTGTAAATGCAACGCATACTTATTAGGCACAACAACACCTGTCAGGTGGCATACGTTTATCATTACATTGTTAGATTTTAGCTGAAAAAATAAAACAAAACTATTTCGTGTATTGCGGCAATTTTATTGTTGGTGGAATGACATAAATGCTCACCAGATAAAGCTTGTCTCCTAATATCCAGTGTTTCCATCCACGATTTGCCTTCTCCCCTTTCTGTCTGGCCACCAGTTTTTCCCCTTCCCAGGTAACCACAGTCTGTAAACATGTAAAAAAAAAAAAAAGTGTAAACACCTGGAAAAGGCATTGTTTTTTGTTTGAAGCTCTGCAAATGCATGTTATTCCTAAAAACAACTGTTTAAGTTGTCAGATGAAAACTTGATAAAAAATGCCTTTAATGTAACTTGCCCCTTTGGGTGAAAAAAATGAACTTTCACTTTTGCCAATTTTACTTAATTCTTTCATGTTGTGATAACTGAAAAAAATCAATTTAACAAAGTGAACTTAATTTTAACTAGTTCATTCAATAAAAAAGTGTGTCTTGTCAGCTTTACTTAACACTTATTTGTTCAGCCAACATAACGTTGTTGCATAAAAGTAACAGATTAATAAAACCAATACAGACTTGCATCTCATTGGCTGATGATTTTGCAGTGTATTATGGGTAAATGTTGTTGTGTCACCCTCTTGCAGAAGTGTAGCACCATTAGATAGGTACGTGAGTAGCCTCATAAGTTGCCAAGTATAAGTCAATAAAGTTATGGACTTATTAATGTACAATTAACTCAATTTTTATTTGTTGACTCTACTAAGGTTTGTTGAGTTTACTTAAACTTCTTTTGTAAAATGATCTAAATTATTGTTTGTTGAGATTACTTAAAGAAATCTTTGAGTGTGTGATAAAGCTGTCCAACAAGCCATAGCTGGGGGTTGAATGACATAAAAATTAAAACTATTTAATAAAACTAATTTACCTTTAGCATCCGGTTGTCAAGTCCCTTCGTAAATTCATCCGTTTCAACTCCAACAGTAAAGCTGAACTCATAGGCCATAAAGGTGCTCTGTGTCTTTATCACAAAGTTGTCCCCATCCTGTATAATGATCTTGTGTGGACTAAGGTGTGAAGCAACCTTACGAATGGGAAAGTCAATATCTGTGGCAGAAAACATTTTTAATTTGAGAGATCTAAAATAGGAAGGAAATCTTTGTCATTTATTTGAATTAAAATCTAAATATTAAATCCAAGCTTACCCAGAGCTTTGAGATAATTCTCAATATATTCATTTGACTCCAGCTCCCAATTGCCACTTAAATCTGTAGGCATGATTGTACATTTAGGTCCGGAATTTGTGTTTCCAGATCAAGGAAGGAAAGTCCACTGAATCTTTTATACACACCGAGCATTTGCAAAAAAGGGAGAGGACAGAAAAATGATAACATTTAGTAGACAAGATATATGAATCTGCAGAGTTTTGCCCATACAATATGCAAAATACTAAGGTAGAATAGATAAACTATGAGAGGCATGCAAAAACACATTTACATATGCAGTCATACTGTACATGCACATATTCCCAGGAAACAAAGCACCACATTTTACTGCATAAGCACCACAATTTGTAATCTCTTGTTTAGGAAAGATCCGGAGTATTGGGTGTTTCAAAAAATACCCTGATATTACCATACTGTGTAATGGCTTTCTGTCTGTTTTGACATCTTGATTACGGAAACGAAAAGCATATTTGTATTTCATTTTAAGTTCACATGATCAGAAAAAGTCTATTTTGTTAGTCATTGAAGACATGATAAGTACCAAAAGATAAGTCAAGAAGAACAAGGGCTGTGTTTTGATGTTCGGAGGAGCATGCCCAGCGGCTACACTTTATTCTCTCACCACAAAGTGTACGAGTCAGCTTTATCTTAAAATTCCCATGCAGTTTTTAGTACAGGCAAGGAATAATATTTCGGTATTATCCTTTTGTATGTGTCAAAGGTATGGTCATCAATGTCAGCCTTGCTGTGACTCAGATATTTATTTGTTATTTGTTTACATTATGTGAGTAATAAACTAGTAATGAATTTAAAACCTGGGCAGATTTTAATACCACAAAAAGCACTCAACACCTGCAAAGTCAGTTTTGGTTTGATCAGAAAATAACACCACAAAAATAGACTGCTGTGTTTCCTGTCGTGCAGTCATCTAGTATAAATTTCACCATAAACACTTCAATAATAATTTACAGTCAGGAAGGCAACATAAGACACTTTGTTGGCAGTTTGTTTTGTGGTCAGGGAAAAGTTTCCACTCGCTGATGTCTAAAACAGAGCGAATGTCCAGTACCAGGACAATATCAATACAAATACCAGACTTTAGTGTTCAACACCACACATAGAAGTATTACAGTTTACTCTATATTATTCACTGCCAGAAAAAATTATCAAAATCTGGCATCAAATCTGTATCTGAACATTTTAGGACCGTTTTGAGGGGTAGCCCCAGTGACAGAATGAGACTTCAGTTCGCTGGCTTTGTCTGGCTCTACATCCATCATTATGTGCATTTATTTATATTGATATGTATTTATTTCTTCTTTTGTCTTTGATTATGTAATTCTGTTATTGTGCAAATTGAATCCTGAATTTCTTAAATGTTTATATAATCTATTTAATTTTGGATAGCACTACAGTATAGTTGTATTTGTTAACATTAGTTAATGCATTTACTAACATGAACTTATAATGAGCAACACTTTTATAGCGTTTATTAATCTTACTGTACGTAATTTAAAGGGGACATTTTACAAGACTTTTTTAAGATGTCAAATAAATCTTTGGTTTCCCAGAGGTACGTTTGTAAAGTTCTAGCTCAAAATACCCCACAGATAATTTATTATAGCATGTTGAAGGGACAATATGTAGTTTTATTTTTATTTTATTAGTCAAAATCAATGTCTTTATTCTAGGGCTGTCAAAAGATTAATCGCGATTAATCGCATCCAAAATAAAAGTTTATGTTTACATAAAATATGTGTGTGTACTGTGTGTAAATATTTTGTATATATAAATATACACAAATTCATGTATATATTTAACAAATATTTGCATTTATATACTGTATATACATTTATATAATTTATATTATATAGAAATATAAATATTTTATATAGAAATATAATTTTTTTTTCTTAAATATACACATGATTGTGTGTCTATTTATATATTCATAATATTTACACACAGTACACACACATATGTTATGTAAACACAAACTTTTATTTTGGATGCGATTAATCGCGATTAATCTTTTGACAGCCCTACTTTATTCATAAAAATGTCTTCATTGGTGTCAAATTACCTTTACCAATTATCTGACTTTGCTTTGTAAGCGAATTTCTTCTTTATATTTACATTGAACGAGTAAGTCCTAGAAGGCTTCTATGTCCCAAATGGCGCACTTCATGTGGATTTTCGGTCTCGTGGCCTTAAATTGTGCGGCGAAGCCCGCACTGCATCAGGCTTCGTGCACTTTACCAACCCAGAAGTCCTTGCGAAAGAGAAATCAGACCAATCAGACGACGGAAGGGAGGAGTTCACACTGATGGGCAACTTCTATTCCTATTTCCGGTGCGACGCTTGAGTCTGTCCCAAAATACAACTTGCACCCTCTTGAACTCGCATCAAGGGTCCCTAGGGTCTGCACTACATGATGTCATCAAAGTGTGGACTCTGAGGAAGTCCATGGGCTCTATCTTACACCCGGCGCAATGCAGGGCAATGTGCGACGCAAGTGTCTTTTGCTAGTTTTCACCCTGCGCAATTATCATTTTCACGTCTAGCGCCGCGTTGTTTAAATAGCAAATGCATTTGCGCCCCCTTTTGCGCCCATGGGCGTTCTGGTCTGAAAACGAGGTGTGTTAGAATTCCTGCAACTAAATGCAACTAAATGCAACATTTTAATGCAACTAAAATAGCACAATATGTTTTTTGTTATTTAAAGAGCGCATTAGTAATAAGCGCCTAAACGGGACGACGACGCGGGTTCGCTTATCACATAGCTACCTGAATGCGCAGCAGCACAAAAACGCTTTTAAATATAAAAGATTAAAGGATTGAATGTAAAAGATTATTATTGAGTCTCTTGGACATAAATGAGGACTAATTATGAGATGTTAAGGCACAAAGAGTGCTTCACCTGCAGCCTGGTAAGTAAATAAATGCTTTGCTTTAAACAAATGCATCTGTTTTTAAATGTTTTTTTAAATGCTACCTCACAGATTTATTGTATATGATGACTCTGTACCTGAGGATATGGTGAGATGAGAAACATTTTTAAGTAATGCTTAAAAAAACTGACGCTGTCCAAGTGCTGAAATGTGCGGAGAGCCGTTTGTAAATTCTTTATCTCATGTTTGTTACAAATAAAGTATTTTTAGAGTACAAACCTTTTCTTACATACATGTAAATAATTTTTTGATGATATTGGATAACCATACATTTACAGCAATTAAAAGCCTGCTTTATTTACTTCAATGACTAAAAGAAAACGGTTTTAAAGGTTTTAATATAAAAACAACACAATTATTTAACATTATTCTTAAACTGGGGATCTTCTTCCTCCGCTTAATTTTTCAGTTTACAAAGTCTGTGTCATCTAAATAGGGATTAGACATAGCGCCAGCGCAACTGGCTTTTAAAGGGGATGAGAGCTGGGACTCTAATTGGTTTATTGCACGTTAAGCCCAAAATACTCCCATTACTCATTAAAAAAAAGGGACCAACCCTTTTCGACCATGCGCTCGAGGCACAAACCATTTTTCCCGTCATTAAATTAGCAAAAGTGGATTCAGACACGCCCATTTAGACATTGCGCTGTGCGCTTTAAACAATGCGCTTAGATCGTTAAAATAGGGCCCCATAAGTCCAAAGTGTGCCATTTGGGACAGGGCCCATGTCGTTTTGCCATATTGAAAAACTATAATAGCAGAGAGGGACAAAAAGCAAAGCCTACCGCAACGCATTTCCACAACGCGTTTTCGTTCAGAACACGTGAACCAGCTAAATCGGACAAGGAGATCAGTGAGTACATAACGGCTACTGTAGTTGCAACACGCATTTGGAAAAGCGAGGCGCTAGAGAGCACTATTCGTTTGAATGCAAAATACAATTTCACCACTAGTTGGGGGAAAATCCTACTTATTGTCCCTTTAAAATGACCACTTTGTAGGTGTGAGCAAAAATGTGCCACTTTTGGATGTGTCCTTTTAAATGCTAATGAGCTGATATCTGTACTTAATGACAGTGCAGTGGTTGGATAGTGCAGATTAAGGGGCAGTATTATCCCCTTCTGACATCACAAGGGGAGCCAAATGTGAATGACCTATTTTTCACATGCTTGCAGAGAATGAGTTACTGGGTTGTTCTTTTTCACATTTTCTAGGTTGATAGAAGCACTGAGGACCCCATTATAGCACTATAGAGTTGTAACTGCTAGCAGTATTTAATGCACAATTAATTAACATGAACAACTGTACTGGCATTAACTAACAAAGATGAATAAATAGCGAAAAAAAATTGCTATATTGCTCATCATTTGCTTGTTTGTTTATTTTTCACACCATTCCAGCATCTATAGCGAGAAATGGTTAATCCATACACAAGGTAATCCATACACATGTTAGGAAGGGGGAAATTTGGCATCTCCAATTCTTCAAACCTGCACATTTTTGGCTTGTGAGAAGAAACCAGAGTACCCGGAGTAAACCCACAGGAGAACATGCAAACTCCACGCAGAAAGACTCCAGCCAATGTGCCACCGCATATTGTTATCCAATGCATTGACTAATGTTAACAAAAACAGCCTTATTGTACAGTGTTACCATTTTATTGTATACTGTGCAGACTGCAGAGAGTTGTACCGAGCATTTCACTACATGTCATACTGAACCTGAAACAAGACTTGCATCATTACTGACAGATGTATACCTCATTTTTGTGCAGTAAACAATTCTTGCTCTCTCTCTCTATCTCAGAATAAAGACACCCTGTTTGACAGCATTGTGATTATGCTGCTGTCGTACCAAAAATCCCAAACAACTGTAAGCCGACACATCTGTTCCCATGCAACGGTTGACTGAGATTCACGAGATGCATCGAGAATTAGAATTCAGTCCAGTGATTAAAGCAAAATGCATACAACAGAAGTCCCACCACATGACTGAATGTTCTCCGAGGTAATCCAAAGGCCCTAATTGGCTTTAGGATTACAACTTGCCCCGTGCTTTGAGACTCTCTTCAAGCTCTGACATGGGAGAAACACAGAAGGCAACAAATACGTCTGGCGCAGACATGAATGGATACTGGAAAATGACAAGCAATGGAAACTTTGATGAATACATGGAAGCATTAGGTAGGGAACGGATTTAATTATCCATTAATTTATTTATTACACTCTTGTTAATTAAGTTTAATTCGTTTTTAAGATGGTCTTTTAGTTTCTTTTAGTTGTAAATGAAATACATGCTTATATTTTGTACTCAAAAGATAAGTTAAGCTTTACGGTTGACCAGATTCATATTTAACTTTCAGATGTGAATATTGTCATCAGGAAAATTGCCAGCTATCTTATCTTTGATAAGGAGATTGTTCAGAACGGTGACCATTTTAATATCAAGACTCTCACCACATTTAGGAATTACAACATGGAGTTTGATGTTGGAAAAGAGTTTGAGGAGGATTTGACTGGCATTGATGACAGGAAATGTATGGTAAGTTACCTTCTTATATCATGTTACTCACCATAAATGTATTGGATTAAATACGTCATTTATTCTTATATGACTAGAATTGCGTGTCTCAGGTTTCTGTGATAAATGACTGTAACTATGTCAGTAAACAGGATCAGATTAAGATTTACATACAATGACCTAATGAAACTATAATCCATGTGGGTTTTTGACTAATACCTCAAACACCTGGTGCTCTGGGGACATTAAGTCAACTAGAATTAGGAATGTTACTGCAGTGTTTTGCATAGAGAAGTTTAATATGTTCAGAGTGTAAAACTAACTTTCTGATCTGTCTACAAATTGCCTGTCAACTCCAGGTCATAACTTTCCTTTGTTTGTTTTTTTAAATTTCTTATAGACAATGGTAACCTGGGAGGGAGATAAACTGGTATGCGTGCAGAAGGGAGAGAAGGAAGGAAGGGGCTGGACCCAGTGGGTAAAAGGGGACGAGTTGCATGTGGTAAGTTTGTAAGATGGCAGTGTTCAAATGAGGATATTATTTAAAATTGATGTCTTCATGTATTAAAAAGCCTTTTTGATCATTTTCCAATTCAGGAGATGCAAGCCTGTGGAGTGGTGTGTAAACAGGTTTACAAGAAACAAGTGGTCGACTGAATGTGCCTTTGAATTTGAATCTTTAGTGAAGTACTTTGTTGTATTTATTTATATTAGTCATTATTGTTTTTATTGTTTTCATTTAAAGTGCAAATGTTTCATTATTTAAAGGACACCTATTATGCCCATTTTTACAAGATGTAATACAAATCTCAGGTGTGCCCAGAATGTGTCTGTGAAGTTTCAGCTTAAAATAGCCCACAGATCATTTATTATAGCATGTCCAAAATGCCCCTATTTGGATGTGAGCAAAAACGCTCTGTTTTAAAGGAATAGTCTACTCATTTTCAATATTAAAATATGTTATTACCTTAACTAAGAAGAGTTGAATCATCCCTCTATCATCTTAGTGCGTGCACGTAGGCGCTGGGGCACGCTGCAACACTTCGATAGCATTTAGCTTAGCCCCATTCATTCAATGGTACCACTCAGAGATAAAGTTAGAAGTGACCAAACACATAAACGTTTTTCCTATTTAAGACGAGTAGTTATACGAGCAAGTTTGGTGGTACAAAATAAAACGTGGCGCTTTTCTAAGCGGATTTAAAAGAGGAACTATATTGTATGGCGGAACAGCACTTTTGGGAGTACTTCGACTCGGCGCAGTAACACCCTCCCTCTCCCATTATGAGAGGGAGAAGGGGAGCAGATTTTTCAGGCGAGTTGAAGTATTCTTAAAAGTGCTGTTCCGCCATACAATATAGTTCCTCTTTTAAATCCGCTTAGAAATGCGCTACGTTTTATTTTGTACCACCAACCTTGCTCGTATAACTACTCGTCTTAAATAGGAAAAACGTTGATGTGTTTGGTCACTTCTAACTTTATCTCTGAGTGGTACCATTGAATGAATGGGGCTAAGCTAAATGCTATCGAAGTGTAGCAACGCGCCCCAGCGCTTACGTGCACGCACTAACGCCGCATTCACACGGGGCGTAAGCGTTGACGCTTCCCATTCACTTTTAATGGGTGACGTCAAGCGTTGGCGAACTGAATTGTGGATCCGTCGGCGCCGCGTCAGTGCCGTTGCTCGCGGCAGAAGTTGAACATTTCTCAACTTTTCAAGCGGCAACGCGTGCGTCAGCCAATCATATCGCCTTATGCAAATAACCTAGGCAGAGCCAGCCAATTACGTTTATGGAAGACCGGAGCTTGTGTTGCAGCCACAGTGATTGGCTGTTGGCCACGCTTCAGACAGCCTTCCGTTAAGCGTTAACGCTGACGGACCGTGTGAATGCGGCGTTAGATGATAGAGGGATGTATCAACTCTTCTTAGTTAAGGTAATAACATATTTTAATATTGAAAATGAGTAGACTATTCCTTTAATGCCTGTACCTTTAAATGCAAATGAGCTGCAGCTCCTCACTTCCTTACAAACAGACAGTAAGCGCTTTCAGTTAAAATTAGAAATGCATAACCAGTCCCTCCAGAAAAGCGCGATTATGCGATCGCATGATTCAGTGCATAATAAGCCAAAGTCCGCATATTTATGCGGGGGGCACATTTTTAAAAATATGCCGCACTTTCGCCGCATAAATTGCAAATTTCTGCTCGCAAAATATGCGGGGCTTGCATGATTTCATAATCCCTGCATTTTTGTAGCAAAAAGTCATATATATCTTAGCAGAAAGTAGAAAAATGTTGAATTTACTTCACACATGCGCTGCCATGTCCCCTGATTTGTTAGGAAGTGAAACATCAAAAGCTGCAAAAGCTGCAAACAGTTTTTGCAAGTTCACGCACTCTTTGCAAGTTCACGCAATTTCGGCAAGTTCACAGAATTTCATAGCATATGGGATAAATATCCCACATATTCCATCGCATTTTTTAAGAAAACGTGCCACAAGATCAAGGATTTTTACCCACAACAATCACAAAAAACTCCCTGTTTTTCTAGAAGGACTGCATAACGATTAATCGCGATTAATCTATAGCAGAATTAAGTTTTTATAATATAATTAATTTATAATATAAATTTTACATAAATATACAAATGTGTACATTTCTTAAATGTTTACATGATGCATGTGTGTGCATTTTCCTATACATAATTATTATACACAGTTCACACACACATATATAATGTAAGCAAAAACTTTTATTCTGCTTTAGATTAATCGTTAAATATATCTTATTAATACAGTCTGAGACAATAGTATGTAGACAGAGTACAACTCGCTGAGAGTAGAAACTATGGTAATGCAGGACAGTTAGTGTGCGGGGTTTTATTGATGTGACCTCACATTGACAAGAGAATCAAAACAGGATTTCTAATGGTTTAATGGGGATTTAAAAACAAGGAGCGGGTGGATTTTTTTCATTGTAGGGTGGTTGTGTTCTCGCACTGCCAACACACACACTTAAACACCTTGTATAAGTGTATTTTGCATAATAGGTGACCTGATTAATTTATCTGTGTCAAATATAAAATCATGTGTCAACAACACCCACATGTGTTAAAGGTTTACTTGAATTTTCTTAAAATAAAAAAAAATGCACCAACAGTTAATTTGTTATTTTTTTATTTGTTTCACAACACACTCCTAGCACACATGCATAGAGTTTGGTCTGTGTGCGAGTCTGTCAGAATCCTCTAGAAGAGATTCAGCAGTAGCTTTACTCTTACTGTACATTATCCTCTCATTCATCATCCTCAGGCTTTTTAGTAGAAGAAAGACTGTGATTTATTGTGGGATCAAGACCAGACTTCTCTCCTCATGGGTTGTTTTAAGTGTGCAGTAAAGCTTACAGTTAGGAGCTAAATCTATAGCACTACTACAACATATCAAACCCACACACATATGCATTTACAGGCCTGCATGACAACAGTAATAATAATTGCTTCAAGCAAACCACGACTTATGATGTCCAGAAAGGCACACGTAAAATCCTTTATGGAATTTTTTGATGAACAAGAGGATGGATCAATGGTGACGGATCTGTATAGGGTGGTTGTTTCGGTCTTCTCCAGCAGGAGGCACTACTACAAAGAGTAGCTTTAAGACTTCTTGAAGACCTGCTTGCCGACAACTCCAGCCGCTCTGAGCTCCTGCAAAAGTAATAGATTTTAAAAACGAACATCATGGATATTGTTGACCCCATTTAATGTATTCATCATCAAACAATCTCTGATAACAACATAATTATAATATCAAAGGTTTACTACCTGCAGAAAATATAACATGGTGATATTTGTACTGTAGACAATAAGAAAAAACCTGTGTACATCTATCTATCCATCAATCCATCCACACACACATATATAAAATCAGAACAGCGAATGAGTGATTAAAAAGTGCTTTTAAATTGAAAATAAAACATTACCTTATGTTATATCGTATTGCATATAAGAATTCTTATGAAATATGTAAATATGCATAAAACATTTGTGCCTAAATACCTGTTTAAGGAACCACATTTTTGAAACAGCTTGCAATTAATTTATATGGAAAGACACAGGGATAGTCAATAGTCATAACAGTGAACAGGATTTTGGCCACAATACACCCGTGCACTAGCAGTCAAAATCCTTCAGGCAAATTTTGTTTTACTACCAACAGGTGGCAGCACTGCACTTACACACTTTCCAGCCCTTTCAAGTTAAGGGATATTACTAATCCACAAAAACACACAGATGTGGTCTAACATCTGCCGTTATCATTTCAAATGAGTTCAATTGCACAATAGCTTTAAATCCACTAAACAATGAGCCGCTAATTAACTGGTAAGTGATTCAATTAGATAGCCTATCCTTAATTTACCACTAATTTTATAAGAATTCACTCTACAAGCAGTTTTCCAAGAATAAAAGCACTTGGTAAACAGGGGGCTAATGTATATGTATAAAGAAAAAATGTTTTAGGTGTAGATTTAGCAGGTACCAAGTGAAGTTCATCTCCATTAATCCAATGGGTCCAGCCCCTGCCTTCAACCTCTCCTTTCTGTACACACACCAACTTATCTCCATCCCAGCTGATGGTTGTCTGTGGAAGTAAGTGAACCAAGTTATAAACGCATTGGATATGTATTCACGAGAACCACTATATAACAAACAGGAGATACAGAGATAACAATGTATTGTTTGCCCCAGTGCTGCTTTGCAAGTGAATTAAAAGATCTTTAGTGAATCCCTTAAAATATATAAAATATTAATATTGTGTGAAATTTTATCCAGCTCGATTTACTCTTTAAAAAATATATATAACTTCATGTGAAACAAATAAATGCCTTTTGATAAATGATAAGCCATCAATGGCCTAAAAAGTTAAAGAAACGTTATACTAATGAAGATTTTCTTGCGGTAGATTTGACTTTATATTTAAATACTTGGAGTTTTAAATGTCTTACTGTTCTTTCCTTTATAAGGATAACAAGAAGTAATTCATGCAAAAATAGATCAAAGAACCCATTGTCTTAGCCAAAAAATTGAAGTAAAGCATTACACAAACAATATAATTAATGTCAGTTTTCTTGTCTGTGACTCATATTGCTGGATTCATACATTATTGCATAAAAGTACAATTTAAACCCTGTCTCACTTACCATACATTTCCTGCCATCAACTGGGCCCAGGTCTTCTTCAAACTCCTGACCAACCACAAATTCCATATCATAGTTTCTGAAGATGCTGATAGTCTTGATTTTAAAGTAATCGTCATTCTGAGTGACGTCTTTATCAGGTTTTAACAAGATGGCAATTTTCCTGATAGCAACGTTGACATCTTCAAGAATTGTGGAAGGGAGAATGAAATAAAAAAAACATTAACAAAACATTATAAGGTTTAATTTCGATATTTCTGTTAAGAGTTAGAAACTTTATGCGATTCTGCGCAGGCCATCGACGTCTGAAATCAAACTACCGCGAGAGTCATTCCAGAGCGGAGTGCTCCAAAAGCTTTCGAATTGTTCTCGCGTTACTTCAACGATCTGTCTGCGCAGCGCCGTATGACGTCGAACAAACTAATCACCAATGCGATTGTGCGTCAATAATAAGAAATTTACCAAGAGCTTTCAAATACTCTTCAAAGTTCTCATTGGAGATCATTTTCCAGTAGCCGTTATAATCTGCAGGCATTGTGAGTATTATTGGCACTTCATTACCAAAAACCAAGCGCTGAAGGTCGCGAGCACGTGCTCGTGCTGTGAATGTCACATATCAGATCCGCGTTTTATTCTGCGCCATATCTGATTGATTACAACACGTGTTTAGTTAAACTATACGTTTAATACAAATCAATACTTAATCTCAGTATTGGCACAGTTCGTGCGTTTTACTCAGGACACAAAGTACAAGAACTCTATGGATTAATGAATGGTAGGAGACACTTTACAATATTATGCACATTGGATTAAATTCACTGAGAAGTAATTTCTTGAATGGGACGTCTCATTAAAAATCTTAATGCGTAAAGTGTGACATTAATTTGTGATTTAGGGATAACAGAAAGCTTTCTTCATCCACATTATAATGTTTTTGAAGTAAAAAATTGCTTTTTTGCTTACATGACCTTTACTTTGGCACACATCCGGTCTATTGCAATCCAATTAATTTCAATTAACTTGTTTCTAGGCTTTCTTCATTCATTTTAAGTCTAACACTTGCGTAAAACTGATTTGGGGCATGTAGTCTTGCCATTGACCCATTCCCTTAATAATAATAAGTGGTGAAAGATAAAAAGCATTAAAACTAAAAATAAAAGAGAGAAAATTGAAGTGGCAGTGCCATAAAAAGTTGAGGTTGTTATGTAAATACCAAATAAAATAAATTGAATTGTGGAAATTAGATTTGTACAAAACCATTAATTGGGAATTAATTAAAATAGCTATAAATTTAACAAAGGGGCGTGTCTGCTAACCGACATCGTTGTTTGAGTTGCATATGTGTGGGGAGGGCTATCAACAGAAGGTCCGGATTCTATTGGAGTAGGGGCGTGTTTGTTTAGGTGATTTCAAATGTCAACATTGCCTTTCAGGGATTATGGACCCTGCCTGAGTTATGAAAACAGCATTTAAACATGACTTACTGGGGCATAGTCTCACAATCTTGCCAGACGGTAATAAAAACGCGTTTTTAAGGTGCAAAGTAAAGTAATGACAGGAATGTTCATCTGACGGGAAGTTTTGTTTTATCAAGTATGTGCGTGTACCATATTTTCCACTGGCAGCACATGGCAGGGCATCTCCAGGTTCAAGGTCAGATATTATATTTCATAAAAGTCTAGTCTAAAAATGGCATAGCATTTTTTTGTGCTTAAAAAAAATTTTAAATCGAGAATTGAATCAAATTGTGACGTAGAATCGAAAATGTAATCTTATCGAGGATTTGGAAAATTGTGACACCCCTAATCACAACGTTTTACTTTGTCAGTGTTTTAAGCTGTTCCGGGTTAGTATGTCTACAGTACCTTGACATGTTTAGGGCAGGGGTTTTCAAACTTTTTGTGTGTGTGGACCACTATTTGTATTCAAGAATTTTCGCGGACCACCTCATAATACTCATAATAAAATATGTCTACACAAAGTCCTGAATTTATCTGCACTTCTAAATAGGCTTACTAGCACTAAAACTATAACTAGTCATCACATCAGTACAACAGATTCTTAAAACATATTCTTGAAAAAATATTTTTTCTTAATAAAATATATTCTTTTATATTTTATTTTGCCTTTACACGGACCACCTGCAGTACCCTCACGGACCACTAGTGGTCCGCGGACCACAGTTTGGGAATGGCCGGTTTAGGGTAAACGCTTTTAAAAGATGATGTAAGTGGGTTGTCAAAAAATTGTATATAGTTAACAAATCGGTATTGGGCATTAAGATTTACAGTGTAAATCCAGCCTAATTGGGATACTTGGGATTTTTTTATATTGCAGCTTCCAGCCTGACCTCAACTTTCTCATGAACTTGTGCGGCCATATTTTGTAAAGCTTTGAATTGAATTGAAATTTATTTGACAGAATTTGATAAAAATGTATAAAATAACAATTATCCCATACACTTAAAAATAACTGCTGAGGATATAGACACAAAAAAGCCTAAGGCTTATTTCCATTGTGGTCCTCGCTGTTAAATATGCTTGAAATATAAATGTTTCCTTACAAAATCTGACAGTGTCATGGACACATAGAATGGCTTGGGGGCTTTTTTATTTTTGGGTGAACAATTCCTTTAAAAAGTCCAAATATTCTTGGCAAAATGTCTGTTACTGACTATCATGCATAAAAAGATCACCACCACCATTATTCACCATTATTTCATTACTTTATTTGACTCTTGTTTTGTAGGCACACTATTTGTACACGAGGGAGAAAACAAGGTCCAGCATCCTGAGAGTCCATCAAGTTTATTTATGAGCACTGCTGGAGCCAGACTTCATTCATGACATCATCTTTCTTCCTGTCAATCATGTCCTTGCCTCTCATATGAAGAGTCAGATACACCTTGCTCTGTCTGCTTTGTAAATTACCTTCTAGCAGTTGGTAGGACTCCAGATGAGGCAAAGGGTTTAGCGGGGTAAGCTACATCACTTTTTTGCTCCATCAAATCGCTGAATATGTCACATTACTCTATATTTTGAAACGGTCGATTGTAGCTGCCTGTGATATTCATCAACATTTCTTAAAGCCCTTTTGTGAAAGTAAATTGGCAGGTAAAATGAATTTATTAGTTACATTTCATAAGTAAGCACTAATGCAAAACAATCCTATTACTCTTTGATAGGACAACATGTAAAGATATGTATACATTTTTTATTTACATTTATGCATTTATCTCAAGCGACTTACAGTGCTTTACAAGGTATACACATATTCAGCATGCGTGTTCCCTGGGGTTGAACCCATAACCTTTTGCAATGCTAATGCAATTTTTTACCAGAAAAGAGATGTACAGACACTTATGTTGTTCGGTTACGATGGTAAATACATTAAAAAAAGCTTTCAGTAGTGGGTGGCAGTTCACAGAACAGGTTTCTTAAGGACATGCATCATCACCATGCCAGAAAGTCTCTTAGATAAGAGATAAGACGGCTGCAGACAACAGCCTCCATCTGCTGTTATCTTTTTAACACATCTTGTTAATCTTCTCAAACAATGACAATGAAGGTTCCTGTGGCCTAAAATTAAGGGGAAAATGTGTATGACACATGCTTTTTTTATGTCAGTATTAGTGCTGGGCGATTTGGCCTAAAAATAAAATCTCCGATTTAAAGCAACACTATGTAGTTTCCATGTAAAAATGACTTACGGCTCCCCCATGTGGTTGAAAAGTGCAACAGTGCCTGGTATCAGACACTCTTCTGCAGGCAGGGGGAGGGGCGGGGCTGTGTGCTCTACCCTCCACCGCCACTTTCAGAGTGTGCTTGTAGCAGCTAGGAGGCTGTTCAGGTTGCAGCAACAGTAAAATTTGTCCAGTCAAAAGTTGTTCTATCACTGAAATAATTTTAGAGACATTATTTAAAGGTAAAAAAACTACATAGTGTTGCTTTAATTTTTTTTTAATTCGACTTCCGATTTTTTCCGATTTCCCCCCCACTTTTTAAGAAAAGCAATAAGTACAAACGGCAGACAACTTAAAGCAAATTTTGCTTTTATTTAATCAAAAGCAAGACAAATGTAACCCCCATTTTTGAGATGAATAATACATAAATAAACACCCTCTTGGAATCAAAGTCCCAGCTGTGTTTTAAGTCACACTTTGTAGTCTAAAGACGTTGGGGTTTTGTTCGTCACGGAGAGACTGGCATTTTTCATATTCGGCTGGATGTCTCTGTTTCAGGTGTTGGAATAGGTTTGTGGTGCTGCTGCCTTTGACTGCGATGGGCTTTAGGCAAATGTTGCAGCGCGGGGTCTCTTGCTCCACGTCTGTCGCAGCAAACCCATACCAGTTCCAAACAACAGATGATTTTATTCCTTTCTTTGGAACAAACTTCCCACTCTCGCCGGTAGCCATGTTGTCGCTTGCTGTTGCCGTTTCGTGTGTTTGTGCTATGATGATGATGTTGTCGCTTGCTGATGCTGTTTCACGTGTGCTATGATGTTGTTGATGTTGCTATAATAACGCTACGGAAGCCCCGGGCAGCCAAAAATGCGCCATTACAAAAAAATCGAATTACTTATTTTTGAAATCGCCCACAACAAAAAAATCGAATTAATTCATTAAATCGATTTTTCGCCCAGGCCTAGTCAGTATCAAAAAAGTTGCTTGTATAACTCAACTAAGTGCTAATTCTTAATAGTTTATGATTTCATCTCTCTTATAGGGTTTCAGGTATAAACTATATCAGATAGAATAGTGGAGAATATACAGTACATAGGGAAAGGAATAGGAACATAACCCAGATTGGGTTGAAAGCCAGTTTTTTTTTTTTTTTTTGATGAACTCGCTACCAGCTGTGTCACGGTGCCAGCTACATTCAGCTATGTAATGGATGCGTATATATTTTGTAAATAGCAAATATTATGCAAATTTTAGTAAAGGCAAAATTGAAAACAACACGCAAACCAAATTCAAATCATATTATATAAGGTCACCAAAGCAAAGTACTTGGCGACACATGCTAATATGCGAGGATGTATGGGATGCTTCATGTGGAGGTATAAGGAGCATGTGAATCTGTAATTAAATACACATCCTGTTATCAACTTCTGACAGATTCTCTGAGCCAATCACAAACTCAAAGTCATAGTTTTGAATGTGATAATTTATTGTTTTGTTGATGAAGTGATCCTGATTCTGTGTAATGATGTTGCTGGCTTCAACAAGACTCAACATATCAACACTGATTTTTGCTAGGGATGCAAAGAATGTTCAGCAACCAAATTATTTGGCAGAAAATGGCAAAAAACAAATTTTTCGGTGTTCGGCCGCACAAGTCAAAAGGCCCAATCATTATTTTTACGAAAATGAGGTCTTTTAAATAGCGGCATCAAATTGCAACCACAGAGTGAGAGCAAACGTTCGTGAAAGCTAAAGTGTCCAAGAAAGATGCGAAAACATACAGTACTACAAGTTTAATTTATCATTTAAAGGTGCAGTGTGTAATTTTTAAAAGGATCTCTTGAAAGAAATGCAAAATAATATACAAAACTATATTATCAGTGGTGTATAAAGACCTTTTAAAATTTACCGTTATGTTTTTATAACCTTAGAATGAGACGTTTTTATCTACATACACCGATGGTCCCCTTAAATGGAAGATTCCATTTTGTGCCACCATGTTTCTACAGAAGCCCTTAACGGACAAACTTTTTAACTAAGTTGTCTCCGACGATGAAATGTTTGTCCTATGGTGGCTATCGTAGCTTCTTTATGCATTTCAAAAACGAGGATTGGACAGTGGACTGAGTTGTTGGTTGCAATTCGCAACCTCACCACTAGATGCCGCTAAAATTTACACACTGCACCTTTAAAATCAAGACATCGTGAACACCATGCAGCATACGAGAGAGACTTTAGCTCTCTACTACAGCATCACAAGTATGTAATAAAAACTTCCTAGAACCAGTAAAGTCCTACAACGACAAACATGCTTGTATATTAAACGAGAAATAAACGTTTATTAACAATAAGCTTTTTGTTAGACCGTTTTGAGTCCTTTTTCCTCTGTCATTTCTTGTGCGTGCAGGCGTGCATTCGCTGTTCAACATACAGTACTATTTAAGAGTTGTTGCAAGTTTCTTAAGGCAGAGTAATGAATACGCTATTTGCATTTTGCGCGAGAACAGAAGATTGGATTAATATCCGTTTTTCAAGACTCATTTATGTGGTTGAATGTAAATGGAACAGTTTTAACAAGTCTATCTATAGCTATCTGATCAGACAAGTGACCAGGGGTCTCATTTATAAAACTGTGCATAGGATCCTTACTAAAAGTCTGCGTACACAGAAAAGCCAAAAATGGCATACGCCGAAAAAATTAAGATTTATAAAACAAAGCAATGTTTCCTTTATAAATCACAGATCACCTGCAAGTGTGCATAAATGAATCATCCTCAGATCCCACCCTGCAAGCTCATTCTCCCATTAAATTTGTTTTTTTATAGATCACAACCTTTGTGCGTACACACACTTAATAAATGAGACCCCAGGTGAGAAAAGCCCTGACTGCTGGAATGTTTCCAAAAATTCATTGTTAAATAATGTGAAATAAAAGTAGTAAAAAGGACATTCTGATAATGTAACTTGTGTAATTGTGAGAACATTGGCAAAATAACTAGGAAAATGAAAAAAGTATTCGGCCTTCGGCTTAGTTTTCATTTTATTTGGTTTTGGCCAAGAATTTTCCTTTTGGTGCATCCCTAATTCCTGCCTGTATCATTTGCCAAAATTAAAATGAGATTACTTGGAGCATGTGTTCATCTCTTCAAGGTTGTGTTACTGTTTGAAACAAATCGTTTTATTTACACACGAATATGCTGAGTTTATCAACATGTATTTTTGTATTTATATTTTATAGACACATTAACATGCATACTGTACTTGTGACGTCTTTAGGTTTACTCCGGTTTCCTCTCACAGTCCAGGTTAGGTAAACTAAAAATGTTAAATTGTCCTTTCCCCAACATGTGTAACCAGTTTTCGACATGATGAATATAGCCATAGATGCTGGTAAAGGAATAATAAATAACTAAATAAACAGACACAGTAAATATAATACATGTATCTGTTACTTATTAATTGAATTAGCTTTGTAGTGAATCACTGGTGGCATTATACGACTCTACTCAGTAATAAAATTTTTAAAGGCGTTCTGCTGTACTGAGATAATATTAATTAAGCCTATTGAAGAGTTTCTGCTTTTTAAATCCATAATTGACTCCGAGAGCTTTCAGGTGTTCATTAGAGTTTCTGTTTCAGATCCAATATCCATTTGTAATTAAGTGTGTGGTTTCTCTATAACTCTCTCTATAACAGTATAAAGTCCATTGTAAAACCAATGCTGCTTGTTTCCCTTCAACGGGATATTTTTATATTTACAGAAATCTCATAATTACATGGACCAAATTTAATGATGTAATGATAATAATCTAGTTAGCTTAAATATAAGAATATGATAATGGGCACTAAAGCCCACTTAGGCTATATACAGTACTGTGCAAAAGTCTTACGCTGCGTTCACACCAGCCACGGTAGACGCGTCAAGCGCGAGTGATTTTAATGTTAAATCAATGTAAAGACGCGTTGACGTGCCTCTGGAGGTCTCACGGCGCGAATGAGGCGTTTAGTGCGGCGATTCCGCCTCATTCGCAGAAGCTCCTCCCATGACTTGAATTTCCGCGTGAATGTCTCTCTGACTACAATTTCACACGCGCATGAAGCGAGTACACTCAAAATGTTCAAGCGTCCAACAATGTGCGGTATGAATTTGACCCCTCAAATGCATCTGGTGTAAACCCACAGTTAGGCGACCGCCACCAGCTTTGTTGTTTTAGCAAAGTTTTAAATTATGTCCATCCATATTTTATTTTTCGCTCTTTTTTTTAAGATTAAAAACAAAAAGTACAGGAACTTTGTACAAAAAATTTAACATTTTCAGAACTAAATGTCTTCTTCAGGCATCAGTCAGTATTTAGTGTGACCTTTCTTGGCACAAAACACATCTTGAGCTTTTTTTGAGGAGACTGAAGTCCTGAAATCATTCGATTAGAATTAGAAATTAGGATTTAATTTAATTTAATGTAGATTTAAGAGATCCTACAGTTGCCCTGCTATTGCTCAAGTGGAAGGGGAGTTTACCCTAAATACATGCAACTATTACTACATAACAATTTCCTGTTATATTCTAATAAAGAGACTGAGAAATATGATAAATTATCGCTTGGAGGCGGTTTCCCAGACAGGGCTTATCCTAGTCCCAGACTAAAATGCATGTTTCAGCTGCTTTAATTTAAAAACACCTTGCTTGTTTTAACATACATCATTACCATTTTTTTGTCTCAAGATGCACACAAGTATAGTTTTTGTAAGGATTGTTTGTAAAAAACTACTTAAATGTTCTAAAATAAACTAAGGCCTAGACCTGGATTAATCTAAACCCTGTCTGGGAAACCGCCCCTATAACATTGAGTTTATACCAAAATCAACAAATCTAATGGTGTCCTAAGACTTTTGCACAGTACTGTATGCGACCGAAAGCTACAATATATTTATTTTGTAATTAAAGACGAACAATATATAACATATACTGTATGTTTGTAAACTTTGTTACAAATATAGGCTCAGTTTCACAAAACAGGGCTAAGATTAACTTTTATAAGCACCGATTTTCCTGTCTACATTAAGGGTCCTTGGAATCCTGAAATTGATAGTGATTAAAAAATATATACATTTTTAATGATACAAATAATATATAATTTTTTGTTTACTTCCCATCTATACATTAATGCTGTGTTTTGGGAGATATGAAGTACCTTTGTACCTGTTTACAACTAAATTTCTCAACTACACTATTAGCTTGCATGTAAAATCACATTTTTATGACATAAATTGTGATCTAATTCTTTCTAGATATTGATCTAGATGTTATGTGTTGAATTCAACCATCTGCTGGTTAGAAAAAAACTTAAAAGAATTACAGTTTAGGAAATATGTCATTTTGACCAGCAAAGGGCCAGAGAGACCCATTCATTTCACTGGATGTGGCCAATCGCTCACATCACTACTTTGGTGGTGATACATTTTGTGAATTTATGTATATATTAACATTAGAAAGGATATTAAAAATAAATATAATTTCAAATAGTAGAAGTTTTTTGTAGTTTTTGATGCATTTTAAAATGTTTGTTTTTACAAAATGCCACAAAAATTTGACTGAATGCAAGTGTTTGTGTGTCCGCATGCAGGCTTGTTGGTGTGTGACTTTGTCTTTCTGTTTATGTCTGTGTCTTTATTTGTGGAAATGTTACTGTGTCTTTGTGTGTGTGTCTGAGTTTGTTTGTGTATGTGCTCACGCATGTGTATGTGTGCACACCTATGTGAGCATAGGGCCCACTACTTTACATCTTTGTTCTGCATCTGTTTTTTTTTGCCAAATTCTATAATAAATGCTCTCTGTGGCAGTCATACCTTTGTGTTTGTGTATGTGAGATTGAGCATGTCTTTTGTATATTGCATTTGTGTTCTAGTACCAGGCCTTTCCGTGTGGAAATTTTCAGATTTATTTCAATTGGGGTCATATTGACCCACAAGGACCTCTTTTGTAAAAAAAATTACACATCTTCAGAAAGGCCGAATCAAGCCTATTTTTTTTATATATTGACAGATAATCTAGAAAAGTAACAAAATCTTATTCCACTGAGATGAAGGAAACCATCTTTTTTTAACTAAAGAAAAGTGGCTTGTGAAAGTCTAATAGTCCAACCATTGCCCAAAAATAGACCATGCGTATAGGCTTAAAACATGTACGAAAATGAAATGAAAGCAAACAAACACCTTGAAAACCTGTTGACTTTGCTTACATGATGGAATATAGTACATCTCCCAGTTATAGGCAAAAATGGCATGTAATGTAACCAGATTTAAGGTAATTTAGGGTAGAAGTGGGTTACTCATAGCAGGACTTTATTAGGTCTATAGTTAGCCGTCATTTCACTTTCTTGGATTTTGCTTGCTGGGTAACTGTATTTAAAACTATTGAATATATAAAATAGCATTACTGTTGTGCACCTTGAGACAAAACAATGACTGTAAATGTTTGCTGAACAAAGAGCAGGTTATATGCAATGTAGTGAGCAAAGTATGATGTTTTTTTATTTTACAGTTTGTTGATTAACGGTGGAACTGAATTCTCTTTGATTTCCTCCCTCTCAATGTTTGTCCTTTGCTGGATGGGTTAACTGGGGGTGTATTTATTTAAAGTTCAGAGGATCATGGTCAGACCTTTTGGCTTCAGAGAGACAAACAGACCACTATTTTTAGCAGGAGATGAGAAGACGCCAAGTCATATATTTTGGGGCTACATTTATTAACACTGCCAACACTGTTTTTTTGTGCATACAGCCCTGTATGGCTTTATTTAACTCAATATACTTAAGATTTGCTGAAGCGTATCTCTGCTATAATAAAAAGTGAACTTAGTCTGCAAATATGCTGATATGACATTATTACTGTATGCTAGTTTATTGATTGCAAACACAAACAAACACTTCAAAAATAAGGTGCTTTACGATGCCATAGAAGAATGGCATTTTTGTCTAACCTTGAACATCTGAAAAATTTCACAAAAGCTTCTTTGTGGTGATTTTTCAGGTTATGAAAAGGCAAAATAGGAATGGTTCTGGGTTCTCTTTGGTAACAAAAAGGGTGCTTCTATGGCATCGCTGAGGAAAACCCTTTATTTTCATCACTCATGATGTGTTTTATTGTGGATACACATATAGTACATAGGCATGATGGGAAGACAGGCAGAATCTCACCATGCGCAAACTGACAGACTTTTCAATCAGAGCGACAGCAGCCGGTCTCAACAATTTTTCCTTTGGACGTCCTCTCTGGAGTCTAATTATATACACAGACATTTCCAATCTTTGAATGCTATTTCCATGGCATTACCCTCAAACACCTGTTGTTTAATGATTCACACTCTTTGGGTGATTTTTGCGAAATTAGACTTAAGAGGTGTCATGAAACATTTTGATAAAAAAGTAAATGCAAAGTAAGAGTATTAAAATAAGAAGCATACAGTTTCAAACATCTCTTCATGTATTTTGCACATGATTTCAAATGACATCATACAAACCAATTTTTTTTCTACATTTAAGGGGAAAATGTTCATTACCGCAACGTGTCCATGACTGGATTTTGGTTCTTTGACATGGAAATATTTATAGTTAAAAAATCTAAAAAATAAAAAGCTTCAGTGCATGTTATACTATAAACATTTACAGTAAAGAAACATGTGGTATTTGGTGATCATTTGTAAATGTAGAGACAATAATAAGGAATATAAATGTGTCCAAGACCAATTTTCTCATCCTCCGCAACAATTTTCAATCATTGTTTAAGCCCTCAAGGAACTAACATTTTCAACAACAAAAAAAAAAAAAATAGTTGTAAGGGACATAATTAACTGTGACACTCAAGATGGCTACCAGGTAAGCAGTTCTTATTTTTTCTCTACAGATAAAAGTTGAAATTTTGTTTTTTTTTCTTAGTTTTCATTACTGAAACATGAGTTTGTAAATGCATATATTTAACGTAATATTATGTTGCAGTAATGATATTTTTTGATAATGATAATCTAAAAAAATGTAAATAATTCTATAGGAAATCTTTTTAAAATCTAAGAAAAATGGTTATATTAAGTTCAGACATTAATCTTATATGCAAAAAAATTTGCTTCAAGGGTTTTTTTAAAATTCTAATGCTGGACACCTTCTAAATCTGGATTTCGTGAGAATCACCCTTTTTCCACTAATATAAATGACAGGCATACATTATGAATAGTTGCTGGAGACCTTTATATGGATCAGAGCAAATAGACTGTGACAAACTAAAACGTTTAATGTTTGTTTTTCACATTTGCAAGCATGTTGTAGGCAGCTGTGATGATAGATGAATGGACAAAGTTGTTTTATGTTTTGTAGTTTTTTTTCACTGCATCTCTTGCAAAAGTCCATCAGGAGGCGTTACTTTGCACTTCTGGTACATAGAAGGTTATGCCTTTTTGAAGACTTGTTTACTCACTATCCCAGCAGCCGTCAGCTCCTGTAACCAAAGGCAATTGCTTACAATTATACACATCATTACCATCATTAGCCAAATTAAACTGTAATACAGTAAATACAGTACATCTTAAAGAAGACAATACACATGTACTATAAGTGTATTTACGTTTCAACCAGCTGGTGTCAGTAATGTTCAGTTTTTAGTAATGGTAAGGCGAGGCAGCCGGGAACGGTTGTATTTATTATGCATGATCAAACATCCAGCTGAAGCCAAACATCTGTTGTTATTAGCTGCACCCAGCACACTCCAGTCAAATTCATTTAAAAATCCTACCAAATCATTATGATGGCGTTTGACGTCCATTAAAATTATTTCTGCCAAGTTCAAAGGTATTAAAGTAATCAGTTTGTCAGCGTTGTGATGTTTAATGCGCATCATCGTGAAGCTGAGAGGTCTGAGATCTGAGAATAGCTCTTCCCCTGCCATCTGTTATGTTCCAATCTAGTACCTCTTACCTCAAACTACTTTAAAGATGTTTTTGAATCTAATGCTGTATGCGCCTATGTATATGCACTTGATTTATATTTATGCGACTGTATAAAAGAGACGGTGGCTGTTTGAATTTCTCCTGTATATAAATTATTATGTGTGACTCTAATGGGAATATAACAGAATTGGTCTGCGGTACCAAGTGAAGCTCTTCTCCATCAATCCAGTGTGTCCAGCCTCTCCCCTCGATCTCTCCTTTCTGCACACACACCAGTTTTTCTCCATCCCAGGTGATAGTGGTCTGTAACGCATAGCGGAAGTGATTTGGTATGCAGTTCAAGAATACACCCATTTCTGTTGTAGTGATTAACGCATAGAACAGGTTTGCACACAGATAATGGAAACAAAATAGCTTACAGTCGTACGAACAAATATCGAATCTGACCCACAACGTATATATTTGCATTCAAATGATATGGTGCACAAAGGAAAGCTTTAAGAAAACGCCTCTGTCTGTTTTCTCTAAAGCCCAAAACCTGGTTGGGTATTGTGAAAATTGAACAGGTGATTTTTGTTCAGGGGAAACGGCGTAACCAAGTCTTTACTTACGTGTAAAGTGAAAAACTTCATAGGCCTTTATACAGATTGTAAACCGTGTCCAGACATGACAGGAACTGTAAGCATTAAGCATAATTTAAATCCTGCTGGTTTATACTAATGTAGCTGGGCTAAGACGATTTTTGGCTGCCTCAGACGAAAAATTTCCATCGTGAAACAAGCGATTTCTGTGATCATGGCTCTTCATTGGTGGTCCTATAGAGAGAGAGCTCAGTTCTGGCTTATAACAAAAAACAGAATAACGCCTGAAAGCTGCTGTGTGATCAGGTGTAGAGCTAACAAGCCAAAAAAAACAGAAATAAGTTTTTATAACGAGCCGTAAAACCCAGCCTTTAAGGAGAAAAAAGTGGATCGCAACTACGTTTCCCTCTAGTGGGCGCAGTTCTACTAATAGTAGGACTATGAAAAGTTGCCTGTTTCCACTTTTGTGTCTTTAAATGCTTGTTTTTTGGGGTCGACAGCTTAAAAACACTTATTTCTTGGTTTTTTGGCTTGTTAGCTGTACACCCTGTCACACAACAGCTTTTATGCATTATTCTGTTTTTTGTTATAAGCCAGAAATGACAAGGAAGGCGGCCTCTCGCTATACAAAGTCAATGGAGAGACAGTGTGATGCAGAGATGCCAAGTCCGCTTATAATACCCAACTTTGGGCTTCTTATTTTGGCAAGTCGCATTAAAAAATCACGGCTTTTTGGGCTTATAAGGTTGCTTGTTAGGAAAATCTGTTTTCTTTTTCATTTATGGTTGCCATTTTCTCAATATCCAATGCATTGATGTCTGCTCCCAGCTAATATAAGTGCTGTGGCGTAATTCGTAAAAACATCCCACCGAATCCACCACCTTCTTCCCCTCATTGGAGAAAAGTCACGTTCACCGTGCAGGCAGCGCGCTCCAAATTGTAATTTAAATTTACGTTAACCTGTTATGATAGACAAGACTGAGACAGCTGAGAAAATGATAGACAATGTAATGGATGGACTTCTTTAGTAAGGTAAATATGTAATTTTTACAATGTTTTTGTGATGTACAGTATGAATGCATATGAAATGTATAAAACAAGTAGTCTTACCAATAATAAAACTAGATACATATGGAAGGTATTTTTGGATATTTTTAAATTAATTAATTAAATTATTAAAAAAAATTAAATTATAAAATAAAAAAACAATTGGAAAATATGTCCCAAATTTGAAAATGAAATGCTAAAATAAAAATTAAAACATTGTATTAAATTATTTCATTTTTAACGTGATGAAGCATCATTCCAGCCAATTTGAAACATTTTATTAAATTGATGATTTGACATTTCATTTTCAATATAATCTTGAGTCAAGACTGCCAATATTAAAATAAAAAGGCAAGCTTGAAAAGGAATCTGTAAATACATTTTTTAAAAGGCTTTTTGTTCATGCCCAAGCAATAAGGGACAAAATTGAAATGTAAAGTTCAGTTTTAATTTTATGTTGTGTTTTTCTTTTTAATTTTCGTGTTCATTTTTATTTTCAACTTGTATGCAAATTCAATGTTAATCAGTGGGTGGGGCTTACTTGCTTAAAAAAGGGGATTGGCTGAAGCAGTGTTGCCAACTCAGTGACTGTGTTGCTTGCCAACTTGGCGACCTTATTGCTACATCTAGCGACTATTAAAACGAAAATGAAAAAGAAAAACAGAACATAAAATTAAAACTGAACTTTACATTTTAATTTTGTCCCTATTATTGCTTGGGCATGAATAAAAAGCCTTTTAAAAAATTTATTTACAGATTGCTTTTCAAGCTTACCTTTTTATTTTAATATTGTCAGACTCAAGATTATATTAAAAATAAAATGTCAAATCATCAATTTAATTGAATTTTTCAATTTGGCCGGAATGATGCTTCATCACGTTAAAAATGAAATAAGTTAATATAATGTTTTAATTTTTATTTTAGCATTTCATTTTCAAATTTGGGACATATTTTGCGATTTTTATTTTATTTTTTTATTTTATAATTTAATTAATTTATAATTTAATTAATTAATTTAAAAATGTCCAAAAATAACTTCCATAGATACATATGGAACATAATCTAAATATGTTACACCTCCTATTAATGTTCTTGTCTTTTCCTTCTTGTTTTCCCTCTTTTTCCATCTCTCCAATCCTATCACAGGTGATTGGAGATATATGGGTAGTTATCCTTTTCTACTAAATGAGAGGTTTCAGTTTGCCTAATATGTTGCAGGCTCATTTATTGGTATTAAATAAAACATTATAATGCTGAAACTAAATAATATTATAATATTGGGCTTGTTTTTGAAGCTGCAGTTGTTTATTTGTCTGGCGAGAGTTGGCAACTGTGGTGATAAGGTAATGAATGATCTTATAAGAGTGCAAAAATCCTGCAGTGTATTCCAGGCTTTAAGCAGAAGCATGATTATTATCTTTTGTTTCTTTAACTCAACACGGATCTTGAACATAACAAGTTTCTTCAATTGACAAGTAAAGCGAGAGAAGAAAATAAAAGGCAATTAATTGAAAGGCTCTAATTTCACAGTTAAGCCTTCTTTCAATACTAGAAATTGTGAATTTTTAATGACACGCACAGTTACTTGACTTTTTAAAGAGCAATGAAATTATCCAAATGGAAACACTATTTTCCGAGAGGTAACATGATACAAAGTTTTCTGTTTGTTGTTTGATATAATATTCAAAGCTTGTCCTGTTAAAGGTCCTTTATTTCCTGTGTTTTTGAAGCTATGATTGTGTTTATGGTGCGCAATATAGCTTGTGTTCATATTCTGTGTGTAAAAAATTCAGTATTTTAACACAATTGACTTTTCTCCATACCGCGGTTTTCACTGTCCAAAAAACAGGCTGATGTCTTCCTTGTTCAATGAAGTCCCTCCTTCAGAAATACGTAACGAGTTCTGATTGTGTAGTTTGTTTAGTGTGTCGTGATTTGACAGCAGCTTAGCTTAGCAGTGCCGTTTGAGCCAAAGCTGGCAACTGACTTATTCCTTGTGTACTTTGTCTCTCTCGCTAATCTGTCAAAATGACAGACAGACATCTTTAACTTTTACTGTCACTGCTAAAAAAAATTTAAGGAAAATTTGGGGTTGAATCTTTGCCCTATTTCCTTCGATGATCAGAGATCTTGATATGTAAACTCTGGAGGGAGTTTCATAGCATGGCCAATTAAAATACACTTATGCAATGAAAACAGCATTATTTTGCAAAGTCGCCTTTCTTAAGTTCTCTTTCAAGGGTACAAAAACACTGTTTGGAATTTGCCCTTTAATTAACTTGACCTCTGGTGTATGGTTACTATTGGTCTAATTATCTGGCTAGCTTTATTATTTGTCATTTTTGCCTAAATTGTCAATGATCTTTTGATAACAGACTGTTAGATTCGACATGCTTGTGATACATGGTTGATATATGATAATATCATTACTTCATCCAGTTCTGCTGTCTACGGATTAATACACACAGACATTTCCCGTAAAATCTGACACAACAGTCAAAAGTTTTTGTTGCGTTTTGGGGTAAGATAAGGATAGTTTTGAACATGATTTTTGATTGATTTTTAACTAAAATGTTACGGATTGCAGCTTTTTTGTCTTACATTCCATTCACAGAGCACAAAATTCCAATAAAATTGGCATAATGCCTTCTGTGTAAAAACAAGCTTGTCTTGTAATTGTTTCTAGGATCGCTTTCATAAAGCGCACAACATTGTTGTAACATTAACGGACACGTCCTATGTTAACACAAAGTGTTGAGTGAGGACGGGCGTGTCATCGCAACAAGAAGTTATGGTGTAGAAATGGGGTTTTAAATTCAGATCAACATTCACAACATGCAAACTTGAATCAAGCAGAGATCATGGAGCTCCTCACTACCCGCGCTAAAGCTGAGATTAATCGCTAGCTTAATGGACAGCAGCACGTTTATGATCGAATCAGAGAACGAGGTTTCTCGAGAAAAAGGTCATGCATAATAAAATGCAGCAGATTAAATTCACCAAGTTCCCGATTGCAAAAACAATACCGTCACATCACACATCTTTATGCGATGTACGTCAACGCATGCACAGATTCCACAAAATCATTGGCAATGTGAATAAACTAAAATGAAACGATACCCGGAAAAATCCTGGAGACATTTTCTGTGTATTTTCTGTAATCTCTGTGTGAAGAGCTTTATTAATGTGTCTTACATAGTGTCATCACAGAGGCACAATAATGTTGATGTTCAAATCAAATGTATTTTAATAAAACACATAGGCAATAAAAAGTGTGTTTCTCAGAAACTCAAGCCTTCTTTATGCTTTTGCTCTAAACATTTGAATAACATTGTTCACTTACCATACATTTTCTATTATCCAGTCCAGTAAAATCTTCTTCAAACTCCTGACCAATCCTAAAGTCTATGCTGTAGTTCTTAAAGGAGCTGAGCGTCTTTATGATAAAGTGATTGCCATCCTGAGTGATGTCTTTATCAGGTTTCATCATAGTGGCTATCTTTCTAATAGCCACATTTACATCTACAGAAAATTATAGTACCGTATGAAATTATGAATTTAGTCCAAAGATCACACCACATATAGTCACAAAACTGTACTGCAGGATACAGTGATTGTATCAGATGATAATCATGATGAATAGTAGTGATTTAGCAACCATAATATGAATGTTTCCTATTACAATGCCAGAACAGTAGTGATTACAATAGCTTGAAACATTGTGTAAGATTTATTTCATATACTGTAGTTTTTTCTTGACGACAGACAGTGTTAAATGCTACTGTTTAAATGGGAATGTAAAGTGATAACAAATACGCCTATAATTAAGTAACGTTTTGTCAAAACGTTTTCCACATGTTTAATTTTTTGTCTTAAAACTTACCTAAAGCTTTCAGATACTTATCGAAGTTCTCATTGGAGATCATTTTCCAGCAGCCGTTATAATCCGCAGGCATTTTAAGAGATGATTAAAGAAACTCCTCTGTTGGGCTTGTTAAAAACAGATTCTTTTACCTGATAATACTTTCCAGCTGAATGAACCGCCCATTTCAACATGTCCTAAAACTGAAATTAAGTTTATTCCCCAGCCCCTACTGTTAGACATCATGGCTTTGAAACAAATATGACAACTTTGGATCCGGTATAGTTACTTTATGTAATTATGTTGGCTTGACAAAGTAAAATATCCGAAAATGTGTTTGTCTGAAAAACGATGGACATATGCAACTCGGACAGCTTGGGGGTGAGTAAATCATGGATTTAATATCATTTTTGGCCGAACTATCCCTTTAATGGGCTTTAGCTCCCCCCCCAAAATTCTTCTCAGCCCCTGTAAAAATGTTGGTATAGTTTGCTCCATAAACTGTACAGGGATTCATGATCACTTCATTCCCAGTTAAATTTTATTTGAAAACGGCAGCAGGGCAGACTTCGGCTCTTTCCCCTCTGCGACTTATTGCAATCTATGCAATACAGTGGAATACTACAATAAGGTGGCAGAGCCAAGGGGTGTCTGAGGTGTCCAAATTGAATGCGCCATTTTCACTCCCTCAAATAATTATTTTCCTGTTAATTGACGTGTTTATTTAGACGTGCTGCAGCACAGCACATTGTTAAAAAAAATATAAAAAATATTAACATACGTTGCAAATTTTACATAATAATTTCATTGTAGGCTGGAAGAGGGTGCATAGTAGACTAAATAAAGTCTATGCTTACAGATTGGGCTTTCTTTTTTATTATTATTTTACAACAAAACTCGATGGCATGTTTTTATTCTTGAAGTGACCTTTTCACTGTGTTAATGAGATTAACTGTGTTGGACTGGACTTCTGCCTTAAACTTGAAAACGCGTTGTGTGCGCGGCATTGCGCTTCCTACCCAACAACAGCGTGCATGCACAGAGCTAAATGAGTTCATGTTCGCGTCTTTTAGGTTTACAGACAAATACACATTAACATGTCTCAAAATAGATGTCTTAGTGAGTATTATAGTAAGTTGATTATATTAACCATTTTATTGCATTCGGTTTTATAGGCCTACCTGTTGAAGTTTCTGTCATAAAAGTTAACTAAATAAGAGAAAATCTAACTATAACTAAGATGAATCCAAATTGATCTTAAATAAGCTCAATTACTTTTTTGCCAAAAGTGTTAAGTTTAAGGTGTATCATGGAGTTAGATTTTACAAAAATTACTGCAGTTATCAGATTTTTTTGTTTCATGAACAGACAATAAATAAGATGTCAGAAATACAAAAGTTTAAAATTCAGCCTTACATTGTTTACATTCCAGTAATCCATGCAGTCAGGGCACTAGCCTATAAATGTTTTTTATTGGACGCACGTGCGTTGTCGCGGTCCATCAACTAAGGTATTCTACTAGTTTTTTTTGTGTTGTTACTGCTGAAACCGTCTATAGAAATATTTATCTGTATGTGAGGTAATATGAGATTCATTCATGCTTTTTTGATGCTTTTTGCACATCGTTTTCTTTCATGAACTATGGACCCCGTAAAGTAGCCTTGGTCACTGACTTCCATAGTGGGAAAAACTAATTTTGTTTTTTGTGGGTAAACTATCCCTTTAAGCATTTTTTTTATAAACATACCTTAGAAAAATACGTTACTGGTGTGAATCTTAAGACAAAACAATGGCACTGGCATATTGTAAGATCTGCATGTGCAAGTTATTTTTTTCAGTTGAGATGGTTTAAACATTTGTTTTAGTCTAGGACTAGCCTTATCTTCGTCTGTGAAGCCAGGGGAATATGTCCTGCCCAAACTTCCTGTTTTAGTAGAAATTAAGCCAGTTCATCAGACAAAGACATGATACTCAAAATAGTTTTAATGACATAAAGCACAAACGTTAACTGAATTTCACCTGCCCGCAATTGAACAGCCCTCTTAATTTCATTCACACATTTACAAAAAACAAATCCTTCATTATACACATTAACTTTTATATCTATTTGTTTTTAAAAATAAAAGTATATTTTTTTTCTCAAAAGTATGTGCACAATTGAATTATCTTTGTGCTGGCACACATGGCCATTCTGTGCAATTCAGTGTACGTCTAAAAGAGATGGATGGTTTGTATTCATTTACCTATAATCTCAAACAACCAATTCCTTAAGCTTTAATCTTTTAGAGTGATGAAAAAGGCATCCATTTAAACACAAAACTGTCAGCAGGAGGACTTCAACACTGCAAATCGCTCTTAAAGCAACTTGTTGTTTTGAGGCTAAAACTTGCAGTGTATGATACAAGGAAAATGTCTAACAAATTTAGAGAGACATCACCACAAACATTTCAAAAAAACATTTGATTTTCAAAGTCAAAAACTCTCAACACAGCTTGGTGAAACATCTCGAGAATTCTGACAATATGAATGACGCTTTCTGTGCAAATGAAAACGGAGAAAGCAATGTTTGCTCTTCAAAGTGTAAATGCTCTGTTATTTATCTTCCTTGTGACATTCAGCAAAAGTCAACAGTCAGCAGACCTGGAAAACATAGACTTACAGCTTCTCAATGATCTGGCAAATCTATCTCCTGCATATACCAGATCAATTCTTAAATCCCTTTGCACACATTACACGATAATCCAGGAAACAATGGTCATAGATAATGCACTTTACAGTAAAGATGTGCCTTCTTTACAGTAGACAAAATATGAAAATACTCTGAAAGTGTCTGCTTTTACATTTTCCAAAGGAAGATCGAGTGTGAAATATCTTACGAAACACAATTCGCAATGACTTATAAATCACATGAGATCATACTACAGTCTCTATGTCAGTCTGTTTGCTTGGTAAGAGGCCGTAGTTGAATTTCCTTGTTCTTCATCTCACTATCCTGCGTGTAAAGGTTGTTTTCTCTGATGTAATCGATGACTGAGTCTGGTAAGATGTATTTAACACTATATCCTCTACGTAAGGCTCGTCGAACCTCTGTAGCGCTGATCTCATTTTGTATCCACTCCCGAACCAGGAAAATATTCTGTCGGTGCCTGGACAGCATGTCAGACTCGTGTATGGTCCGGTCTGGCTGCAGGCTCCCTCGTGTCACGCAGACTAATCCAAAACGGCCAACCACCTCCTCGATGTGATCGGCCCTCCACAGACCTGGCACCTTAAAGTTGTCCATGAAATCTGCTCCACAAAGCAGTTTCAACTGGGGACCACCTGTGGGGGGAAAGCAATCACATTACAGATCATTTAAAAGTCAGCATGGATTATATAAATCCTAATGAATTGAAGCATTTCAGGTACATTAGTGAAATGAGTGCGCTATGGTGCCGTTTCTTTGTTACTGTCATCTTGAGAATGTGAATTAATGTGCGTCTGTAATTAAAGGAACCAAGTGTTTCTGAACAAAAGCCGTGTGATTGCTTACTCGAAGCTTTCAAATGTTAATGTCAACCCAGACAGGTAATTATAGGTGTAGTTCAATTTCAAATGAAATTCTGTCATCATCTACTCACTCATATCTTTTGAAATCTACCTGAATTTTTATACATAGAGCACAACAGGGAAATTCACCCTGTGAAGTTCCACACTGCTGACCAATGGCTGTAAAGTTTCAAACTTCACAGCAGTTTTGAACAATGTGAAGGAAAATTTAGCGTTTTCACTTTTTAGGTGAACTATTCTTGGTTTCAAGCATTATGTATGACGGACTGCGGACTCTTAAGGCCTTTTCACACAGAAGTATTGGTACCATACTTCCATAAAATTAACAAAATGACTTTTCAGATAAGCACACAAATGTGCTGCTCGCAAAAGCAACTGTATTTCTTCATTTAACCAGCAAGAAACTATTCACACATCAGTAACAAAATACTGGTGAAGTAAATAACCGGTATGAGAATCCCTCACCTTTTGGAAAATTTGCCGTTTTGAAGGCAAAAAAGGTGACCCATGGGAATCGTGTAGATTCGATGAGAAAACATTTTGGGGGGTAGGGGGGTATGCGCGCGTTGTTTGTTGACGCGCCCTTCGCCGTCCATAAGCCTTTTGCTTATGGTGTTATGTTAATTTTTTTGCTGGGATGTTGGGTTCCTTCCTTCTTTTTTGTCCTTGGCCAATCACATGCCTTAAAGGAATATTCCATTTTCTTAAAAGAAAAATCCAGATAATTTACTCACCACCATGTCATCCAAAATGTTGATGTCTTTCTTTGTTCAGTCGAGAAGAAATTATGTTTTTTGAGGAAAACATTGCAGGATTTTTCTCATTTTAATGGACTTTAATAGACCCCAACACTTAACACTTAACTCAACACGTAACAGTTTTCAAAGGTCTATAAACGATCCCAAACGAGGCATAAGGGTCTTATCTAGCAAAACGATTGCCATTTTTGACAATAAACATAACAAATATACACTTTAAAGCACAACTTCTCGTCTAAATCTGGTCCAGCGCGGCCTAACGTAAATGCGTAATGACGTAGGGAGGTCACATGTTACATAAATAAAATGCACATTTGCGGACCATTGTAAACAATAAACTGACACAAAGACATTAATTTGTATCAGTTGACATACAACAACGTAGGAACGGTCATCGTTCTCAACACTTGTAAACACTGGGGCGGAGTTTCGCATTCGTCCTCTGTGACCTCTTGACGTCATGACGTATTGCATGGGGTCACGTTGGCGCATCACGACCGCATTTAAACGAGAAGTTGTGCTTTAAAAGTGTATATTTGTTTTTTTTATTGTCAAAAATGACAATCGTTTTGCTAGATAAGACCCTTATGCCTCGTTTGGGATCATATAGAGTCCTTTGAAACTCCGTTGAAAAAAACTGTTACGTGTTGATTTAAGTGTTAATTGTTGGTGTCTATTAAAGTCCATTAAAATTAGAAAAATCCTGCAATGTTTTCCTCAAAAAACATAATTTCTTCTCGACTGAACAAAGAAAGACATCAACATTTTGGATGACATGGTGGTGAGTAAATTATCTGGATTTTTCTTTTAAGAAAATTAGGGATGCACCGAAATGAAAATTCTTGGCCGAAACCGAAAACCGAAAATGAGGAAACCAAGGCCGAAAAACCGAAACCGAAACACCGAAATAAATTATTATGCCAATTATTAGTACAAATGCATTTATGGCTATCACTGTGTACTAACTTTACTAGGGGTGTGTGACAGATCACAAAACTCACGGTTCAGATCACATTACAATTTTTGAGGCACGGATCGGATTATTTTTCAGATCAGCAAAAAGGGGGTGGGGAAAATCTAATAACAAATAAAGAAATTACAAACATTTATAAAAAAGAACAAAGCTGCACATTAATAAGGGCTAACATTAGCATTAGGTACAGAAATCGAATTAAATGAGTCATAACACTGTCTTTAATGTATAAATTAAATATATTATTATTTTTAGAGCTATTTGTCTCTTTGTTAGACTTAAGTAATTGAGGTGTCTCTTTAAATAAGCAGAGACTGGTTTATGACTGTAATCTATACATACACTTAAGACATAAACAAATGTTTTTATTAGAAAAAGAATACTTTGGAGATAATTTTGTAATGAATTGTTAGGATCGTTTAGAGCCTTTTGAAGCTGCATTAAAACTGCAATTGTAAACTGCATTGAAACCGTAAACTGTTGAGGTGCAATAAAATCGGAGAAAAATCCTGGAATGTTTTCCTAAAAAACATTTTTTTTTTCTTGATTGAACAAAGAAACACAAACATCTTGGATGACATGGGTGAATAAATTATGAATTATAAGTGGAATATTCCTTTAAGCATCTTTTATAAATATGCCTTAGAAAAAGACATTTCTGGTGTTATCTTGAGAAAAATGTATAGCACTGGCATCTCTTACAGGAAAACACCACCATTTTCAATATTTCACTATGTTCTTACCTCAACCTAGATGAATTAATACATACCTATCTTTATTCAATGCGTGCACTTTTAATCTTTGTACATCACTTCGTGAATGTGTTAGCATTTAGCCTAGCCCCATTCAATCCTATGGCTCCAAACAAAAGTTTTATTTTGTCCCACCATACTTACTCGTGTAACAATCTTTAAATAGGGAAAACCTTGAAGTGTTTGGTGGCTTCTAAATTCATCCCTGTTTGGATCCTAAGGAATGAATGGGGCTAGGCTAAATGCTAACACATTCACAATGCGCTGTACAAAGATTAAGTGCACGCACTGTAAAAAGATAGGTAGGCATTAATTCATCTAAGTTGAGGTAAGAACATAGTAAAATATAGAAAAACGGTGGTGTTTTCCTTTAAGATCTGTCAGTACAAGTTATTTTCAGATGAGACATTGCAAACATGTTTAAAGGAGTAGTTCACCCCAAAAATTTGTCCGATTGACTTTCATAGTAGGAATAAAAATGGTCAAGTCAATGTTTAAGCCTTGTCTGTGAAACCGGTGGTTTATATCCAAACATTTGAAGTGTGTACTTTTGGTGATGTTTTCATTTTTGTGACGATCCTTTACATTCATACAGTTGCTCTTGACCCAAAACATCATTTATACTACTTTAAAAACTATATTACTGATCTGTTGTCTCTGATTTCCGTAAACAGTGTGCTTTAACTGATGCAAAGCCCTTTATTTTATGTCAGCGCATTCGTATGCTCATGACAGTCTGCATATAATACACATTATTACAGCATCATACTGGTAATTTACTACTACTGGTTACAACAACTCATACCGGAAAATTACCAGTACTGATTTACTTGTATTTTAATAAATGCATACATTTCAAAATCTCACTAATAATTTATAAAGTTTTAAATGGTCTAGCGCCTCCATATCTTTACAACCAACTATCAGAGTACAATCCTAGAGGTATAATAGACTATAATCTATTTATGTGGACAAAAATGTGCCAATAGTACCATTATTTTCTAGTATTTATAATGTATATTTAATTTTTATCCTGACCGGAAACATACAGAAATCCTTTTAAACTCCTAATGCATTAGTAATAACTGTGTGTCTGAACGGCGGCTTTTGTCTGAGTAGACATGTATTGCTTGAGGGCGGGAAATGAACCTCATGGGCCCACTAAAGCCTTTTATTTCTGCTCCGTGTGACTTATCATAACCCTAAAACATGCATACGCACTGCATGAAGCCGGTAACATCAACCGCCTTTACGCTTATTGTAATGAAAAACTCAATACACAAAAACATTTTGTATTTCAATAGCACCCGTAATATTTCAAGACAGTCATTAAACGGCTTAATTCAATAAGCACCAAATTCCTCTGAACAGCCTAAATGAGGTGTGCATAACACACATTTCAAACACGAATAATCCCTTTGATAATTAAACATGAAATCTAAAATAAAACAGACTCAATTATCTTTTAGTTTAATTTCCGCCGATATGTTTATTTATCATTGTAAAACAGCGAGTAGGAGTTCCTTTATGTAATCCACAGTCTACCAAAATAAAATAAAAATCATGAAAGCGAGGATTCAGATTCTGTGTGTATGCGTATAAGCGTTCATGTGCGCTGTGTTTAATCTTTCCTGCCACTTTCTTGTTTTTACAGAGATGCCGGCTATTAATCTCCGCTTCATTAATAGTCTGAGCATGGATGTCTTAAGCCCAAGTCATCCTGTGGAGGGTATTAGGCTTCATTAGCATGCTCCTCTACAGCAACCCCAAATAAAAGCACTGTTGAAAAGCGGCCCAACAGCCTTCTGCTGACCAGAGAGAAGAAAACTGTTTTAAATGCATCAGACTTATCTGAAGTGATTAACAAAGCCAGAAAACGCTCTGTTGTGACAGCGAGGAGGCTTAAGAGGATACCGAATTGAGATGAAAAGTTTACGTGCCAACTTAGGCAGACGTGGTGAGATGTGGGTGGGCCTTACCAGAGTTATTTGTGGGCTCTCCTGTTTTACGCTGGTACTGAGCAGCTATGCGGTTGAAGTGGTACCTGTTAGGAAAGGGGAATGGAAACTATACATCACCATCATTCTGTATGTAAACATGGGTTAAACGTGTTAGTAAGTGAATGGGAGTTGAAATTGTGGCCTAGTGGGTAGCGTACGCACTATAATGAATTGAACTGTGGTGCTAACTATATGTGCATGATTTTTTCCCAAATCTGCCAGGAAGTAAATTGCTGTATTGAAAGTAAATGGCCTACAAAGACAATGCCCTGGCACAAAAGCAGCTATTCAACTGTATAACAATGTCACCCGAGTATAAATTAGCCACCTTATGGCATAGCTAGTTGGTGTAAAACTCTAAGGGGCTGTTTCCAGGACAAGGTTTAAGTTTAGTCTAAGACTGAAATGATTGTTTAAGTCTTAACTGAAAACAGCTTGCGCTGACATATCTTAAAGCAACACTAAAGACGTATTGCTCTTTGCTCCCCCTACAGGTTAGAAGCGTAATTGTTCATTACCACTGTCGTAAATACTGCAGCATAGCTGGCTCTGATTGGATTGTAGGTCTGCCGTAAAGCAAGTTTTTGTAGTTTTCACTCGAACTACAGGACCACTACCCGACGGTTGGAAACTTCTTTAGTGCGGTTTTGCCCGATAGAGGGCTGCAAAGCGAATGTGAAAGTGCCATTCACCCTGTTTTGAGTGGATGAACCACTGAAACTTTTTTGGAAATGTTATTTTAAGGTAAAAAAACTCTTTGGTGTTGCTTTAAAATATGTAAGTTCCTCTGTTTTGTCTCAGGATGCACCCCAGTAATGTTTTTTGTTAGGTGAGATTGTCCTAATATAACTAAGGCCTTATGCTGGCTTAATCTAAACCCTGTCCGGGAAACTGCTCCTAAGTGATATAAAAGGCCTTTAAACAGTCTCTTGTTACGTTGGCATTTTGACGGATGAGCGACTGTCACTTTGAAAGTACCTGGCTCACAAACAAAATCACTAAAAGCCGAATGTAGAAGGATGACGGGCA